>NC_086445.1:33793094-34102380 GCF_028390025.1 Pseudophryne corroboree | reverse complement strand
ACACGGACTTTCAACTCCCTACACAGATTTTCTATTGGGTTGAGGTCTGAGTACTGGCTAGGCCATTTCAGGACCTTGAAATGCTTCTTTACGGAGCCACTCCTTAGTTGCCCGGGCGGTGTGTTTGGGGTAGCCACGTTCCATCTTCAATGCTCTTACTGAGGGAAGGAGGTTTTTGCCCAAAATCTCACGATACATAGCCCCATTCATCCTCTCCTTAATACGGATCAGTCGTCCTGTCCCCTTTGCAGAAAAGCAGCCCCAAAGCATGATGTTTCCACCCCCATGCTTCACAGTGGGTATGGTGTTCTTGGGATGCCGTTCATCATTCTTCTCCCTCCAAACACGGCGAGTGGAGTTTATACCAAAAAGTTTGATTTTGCTCTCATCTGACCACATTACATTCTCCCAATCCTCGATGGGCCTGGACATGTGCTGGCTTAAGCAGGGGGACCATTTGGGCACTGCAGGATTTCAATCCATGACGACGTAGTGTGTTACTAATGGTAATACGTTACTGCTGGAAATCCAATTAATTCTATATACATTTAAAACATAGTTCACAAAAAACAATTCAGATATTGACCCTCACTGAGGCCATAGGGGGTAACCATTTAGCCGATTGATCCAATAGCATTCCTTCTGTAACAGTAATCTATTACGCCACGTGTTAGAGGTATAATATGGTCAATAGGCATACAGTAAAAGTCCTTCATCCTTCATAGTATGTTTTGCAGAAGCAAAATGTTTGGCTACTAGATGGGTATTTGTATCAGCAGTTGAGAGAGCCTTTTTGATAGAAGATCGATACATGGCAATTCTTTTTCTAAGGGTACGTATAGTGTTCCCCACATAAAAAAAGATTACATGGGCATTTGATGATGTATACTACATAGCAGCTATCACAGTTCAAATGATGACAAATATAATGCAGTGTCCCTTTCTTGGGATCAGTAAATATCTCTCCAACATGAAGTAATTGGCAATTCACACAACCGTGATACATAAACGAACCATTTTTAGGGGAAAACCAGTTTTTCGTCCCGATTGGGTCTACATCAGACTTGGCAATGGTATCTTTCAAATTGCTGCTCCTTTTATAGCAGAACATGGGGCTTTCTTAGCAAAAAGACCCCATTACACTGTCCTGCTGGAGTATATGCCAATGTCGCAGTATCACCTCACGTATGTGCCCAGATGCAGTTGAAAAGGTCATGGAAAAAATCATACGTTCCTTATTAATCCTTTCTTTAGTGCATAGTGCATCTTCGCACTTTATGGTCATACATTTGTCAATAGCCTGTTTAATTTAATCCTGTGAATAGCCTCGCTGTATAAATCTGTCGCCCATTTCTTCAAGAGTTTTAGGTAACTTCTTGGCCTCAGAAGTAATACGGAGTGCTCTCAACAACTGTGAATAAGGTAAACCCCATTTAAGGGGTGTTGTATGGAAACTGCTCGCTAATAAAGTATTTTTCTCAGCGGGGTACACTGGTATTCCACAGGGAATAACAATGGGGTGTACAGTTGGATCTTGATCGGAGGCACCAACAGGCTAAAGCTTTGACTGTTCCCAGGATGCACTGCACTGCCTCCTCTATAGCCCCGCCTCCAGGCACTGGAGCTCAGTTTGTAAGTTGGTGCCTGCAGTGCAGGCAGCTAACAGGTGGGGCTGCGCTAGGCAGCCCCAATAAGAGCTTTTTTTGAGAAGAAAGAAGAATTCAATGGCTGCAGCACAGGCACTAGTTGCTCTGTATGTCACGGACATTCCGTGCTGCAGCTCCATCACCTCCCCCAGCGTGGCTTTATACTCCTGTGCCCTGGTTGCCGGATACTTGCAGCGGAGGTGCTCCGGTCATCAAAGGCACACATACTGCCGCTGCTCTCCTGGATCACATGGCCGCACGTCAGGTGGGAGGTAAGAGGGTCCCCTAGGCGGGACCTGCCAAAATCGCAATCCGGTCACGGTCCCAGGAGATGGACCGCACCGCTGGCGTGGACACTGTGGCAGGGACCCCACTATATCCACCAGGGCAAGGAGCACAGGTCGGATTTACTAAAATCCATTTTACATAGGCTCCATAGTATCCATCAGACACTGATACAGCTGCTTCTGATGAGCAATCTGCAACACAGGTTGATGTTCCTGACCTAGTGGAGGCTATCAAGCTGATTCTTCAGACTGATGATGAGACTGACCCTCCAGATACGTCTAAGAAATCTGATAAGTTCAAACGTCAGAAGGTTACTAAATTAGTCTTACCAATTCTAACCATTTGGTTGACATACGTCAGGAGTCCTGGTCTTCTCCAGGAAATACATTTTCCCTGTCTAAAAAGATGCTAGCTCGTTATCCTATCTCTGCAGAGTTAAGTAACAAGTGGGAAACCCCACCACCAGTGAACTCACATGTAGTCCGTCTTGTGGTGTCATCTACTCTGCCTGTCACCACCATCACCTTTCTGAAGGAACCGACGGATAAGAGTGTGGAGGGCTGCTTGAAGTCTATTTATACTTTTGCTGGTGCTGTACATAGACCCACTATGGCAGCATCTTGGGCTGCAAAAGGTATTGAAGCCTGGGTACAAGCAGTTGAGGCAGAGCTACCTCTGAATTTTTCTGACAATGCCAGACAATGTCTATCATATATTACCACAGCCTCCCATTACATTCAGGAAGTGGCCTCTGATGCAGGTGTTATGGCGGCCAAAGCATCTACTACGTCCACCCTGGCTCGCCGGATTCTGTGGTTACGTTCCTGGTAGGTGGACCTGGACTCTAAGAAGACCTTGGAGGTGCTCCCTTTTAAGGGAGATATACTGTTTGGGGAAGATCTGAACAAGATTGTGACTGACTTGGCGTCGGCCAAGACTGCGTGTCTCCCAAGTACTAATCCTTCGGCTCCAAAGACTAAGAGTACCACTTTTCTTTCCTTTCGACCTCCAGGTAATGCAAAGGGTCAGATGTACCTGAGACAAGCTCGCACTTCCAAAACCTCTAAGCCCAAACCTAAACGTTCTTGGGCTGTCCGTCAGCCTGCTTCCAAATCAGACAAGCCTGATGCATAATGGGGCAGTCCTTCCCCTGGGGGACCCCTGGGTGGGAGGCCGACTTCTGCAGTTCACCCAGGTATGGTCAAAGACCACTTTAGATGCCTGGGTGCAGGAAGTTGTCTCTCACGGATACGCCATCTCTTTCAAGAAACGTCCCCCTCGCCAGTTTCGCTCGACGGTTATCCCTTCGGATCCATTAAAAGCAAAAACTCTACATGTGTCCTGGACACAGGAGTGAAAGTGCTGGTGCCTATGTCTCAGAGAGGCAGGGGATACTATGCGACACTGTTTCTAGTTCCGAAGCTGAATGGATCCTCCCGGCCCATTCTCAATCTCAAATCTTTGAACAAGTTTGTGAAGGTATCCAAATTCCATATGGAAACTCTTTGCTCTATTGTTCTGCTTTGGAGCCCAATGATTATATGGTATCCCTGGACATACAGGATGCTTACCTACACATACCTATTGCCATGTTGCATCAGCAGTATCTGCAGTTTGCTATTGGCAACCTACATTATCAATTGGATTGTGTGAGGAAACCGGAGTACCCGGAGGAAACCCACGGCAGCACGGCGAGAATATACAATCTCCGCACAGTTAGAGCCATGGTGAGAATTGAACCCATAACCTCAGCGCTGTGAGGCAGTAATGCTCCATCCGTAATGCCTACTTTTTTTTCAGATCTTTATGCCAAGTTACAGGCCACCTCATTTTGGGTGGGCACTTTAACACTGCAATGTCTCCTTCCTGGGCAGATCAGAAAGCTCCGGTAGGTCCAGAGGTGGCACACCATCCTCCGTCTTCCTTATGACTGACACATTGCAGTTATTAAACCCTTGGAGATGTCAACATTCTACTAGGGAATACACATCTTCAGGCCCAGTGACAGTGAGGGTCAAAGGGGACCCTGTACCGGCCCCCAAGAATCAGAGGGGCCCCAAGGATACACCATGTAATGCCCGGCAGGGATGTGAGCCATCTTGTCCAATGAGTGAGAATGCGGTACAGGTAAGAGTGATGTGTGGTGCGGCCTTTAGGGCAGTGAGCTGTAGGTGGTGTGGGCTTGGCCTAAGAGTGACAGCAGACTCACACACTGTGACTGTGCGCCCTCTCTTCTGTGTACCACGCTGTTGTAGGCAGTTACGGACCATGGCAGCAGCTCTGCTGGCCAGGATTCCCATGCCCTGTGCCGGTCTTTTCTGGTGGGGTGTGAGAGTCGCAAGGTGCCTGCAGTGCGGTGTATAGGTCTGGGTACTGGGGAGTGCAGCACAGGTGAGTCTTTCCCCGGGGTAAGAGCGGCGTGGTGAAGGGATACAAGCACACTGAGCTGGGGCTATGGGATGAGGTGGGAGAGCTGAGAATGCAGCACGGGGTCATTGCACTATACTTGGCCCCAAGATTTCTGTTGCCGGCCCTGATCATCTTACAACCACATGGCACCCTTACCAGAATAGATTTTTGGCTGATATTTCCACAGATTCTTCACAGAGTCTAATGCTGGGTACACACTGGCCGATATATTGGCTGTTCTATTAAACAGCTGATATATTGCTTGCCTGTCGGCCAGTGTGTACAAACGATATGTCTGTGAATGCTGTCATTCACAAACATATCGCATCGGCCCTGCAGCACAGCCGACAGCCAATACTGCTAGCAATATATTGGCGCGACTGCAGACGCCAGTCTCGACGGATCTGGCAGTGTGCATGAACAACACACTGCCCGGTCCGTCTCTAGATATATCTGCAGATCAATTGATCTACAGATATATCTATAAGCGTGACTGTGTACACAGCATTAGATTCTGGCATTTACAATATCACAATCTCAGATCATGCATCTACAGATGGAGCCTCCCTTATCATTGCAGTTTCTCCGCCTAAACGTAGGATTAGTCGCACATAAGCGAGTTTATGTGTTTAGGTTATTGAGTTTATGCACGGACAGGCGTGTTAAGGCACGACAACATACACAGCATGCAATACACATCTTCATCACTGGGTGGCTAATGCTCCACTAATCCAGTACTGTAGAGCATATAGCGGTGGACTTATCTACAAGCTCTGGCAAATGGCCAGTGACGGCTGTAATGTTACTGTATACTATACACACAGACCAATGGTCAGACGGAGAGAGTCAATAAAAAACAACAACCAATAAATCAATTGATAAATACAGACACAAACAAATGTGTTAAAGCAATGGTTTATTCACGTGTTACTGTATGTGAGCGTCCAAGTCCTGTTGACAAAGCAATAAAAAAAAAAATAGTGTATACAGACGCAAATGAACATGTTAAAGTTACAGTATGGTCCATTGACGTTAGGATTATGTGAGCGTCCAAGTCCTGTAGACAAACCAATAAATAAAAATAGTGTACCGTATACAGATGAAAATGAATGTGTTAAAGCAATGGTCCATTGATGTTAAGAATATTTGAGCGTCCAAGTCCTGCAGTACTGTATTAATGTTCAAGTCACAATTGTGCTTACATTTTTCAGTATAATACTGTATGTTACACCATTTTAAATGATCTGTGTAATTGTTTTTAATTATTTTAGGCAATAAAAAGCATTTGAGAACTTTGCACAATTGTTCCTTTATGCAGTGGAGGGTCATTTCTCTCCACACATATTCTGTTGGTTCATACAGTATAGTAGTTGCCTACCCTCATGGATCCTGCAGGAGTCTCCCATTTGCAATTCTTATCTCCTACTCGCCTGCATCATACAAAATCTCCTGGAATGTTTACCGCAGCCTGGGTTACATCAAGGAATTTGTAAGGACAGTGATTGCTGCAGTGAATACAGGTACAGTATGACTGCTACTGTACAGTATTTGTGCAAAACAGTCCTGACTCTCAGCAACTCCCTCCTAGTCCCCCCTGCAGTAGAGAACAGATCCTGTGTACCAGCAAGCTTCTTACTGTACTGTACAGTATCTCAATGTCTGCTAATACTCTGAAGTGTGAGATGACAATGTTTTACAGGTACTGTACTGTACAAAGAAACATAGATTTTGACGAAAGATACTGTAAGAACCACTTGGACCATCTAGTCTTCAGTTAAACTGATGAAACATACAAAGTTTTAAAAACCTTTTTTTTTAACCAAGGGATGATCAGAGAAGTATAGTACTGTAAGATTTTGGACAAGGTTACTGTAAATTGCATTTGGAATTTGTAGAGATTGGTCCACACACAGTACTGTGCTGTACATATTTCCTTTATCGTGCCATGTACAGTACTGTACAGTATAGCATGGCTTGAAATGCCATAGACTATGAGATTTACAGTACAGTAGCCATGCTTTACGATTTTTCTTAATTTGCTTCTTTAATATGGTACTTTATACATATTCTATTATGGCAAAAAAATATTTGGTGTAGGTTGGTCCCTATTACATGTAGCCCAAAGTCTCAAAAAGGTCTTAAGCTCCTGGTATACCCTCTCTGTCTGCCCATTCATCTGAGGATGATATGCTGTAGAGAACTTAAGCTTGACTTGTAAAGCAGTGCATATAGCTCTCCAGAATCTTGCTACAAATTGAACTCCATGGTCGGATATGATTTCAGTTGGAAGTCCATACAATCTGAAGATCTAACACAAGAAGATTTGAGCAAGCTTAGGAGTAGAAGGCAAGCCAATGAGTGGAACAAAATAGGCCATCTTCGAAAACCTGTCGACCACTACCCATATGGTGTCGTACCCTTTGGAGGGAGGTAGGTCAGTGATAAAATCCATCAACAGATGAGACCAGGGATGACTTGGTACAGAGTTTGGCAGAAACTGACCGGCAGGAGCATGACAAGGAACTTTGTGCTGGGCACACTTGGGACAGAAAACCACAAATTCTTGAATATCAGATTTCATATGAGGCCACCAATACGACTGAGACAAGAACTTAAAAGTCTTAAGGACCCCAGGATGTCCAATGAACTTGGATGTATGAGCCCAAGACAGTACATTTGGATGAAGCTCAGGAGAAACAAACATCTTGCTGGGAGGCGGAACAGAAGACACTTGAATGGAAACGATGACAACAGAATTGAGAACTGGTTGAGAAACTTGTGCTTCCTTTATGAAGATTCTTCAACGGAACTCACGAAGCATTATAAAGCGTCCTCTAGGTGGCTTTTTCCCTGGAATGAGATCGATGGGACAATTCCACTCCCGATGGGGAGGGAGAACATCAGCTGCTTGTTCGCTGAAGACATCAGCAAAGTCTTTATAGGCATTGGGAAGATCAGACTGGAGCTTCAACCCCGAAGATATCATAGGATGAACTTGAGCCAGACAGGAATGAAAACATGAGGCACTCCATGCCGTGAGTTGTAACGAAGATCAGTCAATTTGTGGATTATGTAGCTGAAGCCAGGGTATTCCCAGCATGATCTCATGAGTAGCTTTATGGATGACCAGGAATTCTATGAGCTCAGAATGTAGAAATCCCACTCCCAGGACCACCAGCTTAGTTTGAGGAATGATGGAGCCCTCAGTAATTCAACTGCCGTCCACAGCAGTGAAATAAACTGGATGAGACCGTTTGAAATTGGAAGATGGATTGTCAACTGCAACTTGTGTAATAAAGTTTCCTGATGCACCACAGTCCACTAAAGCAGAAAACGACTGTAGACCACTCTGTGTTTCCAAGGTAACAGGCAGGATGAGATCTTGGGAAGAAGGAGCTTTGATTGAAGTCCCTAACTTTACAAGTTAGGACTTGCCATTTACCAAACAAGTATTACAGGAACTAATCAAGTGACTGGCAGCAACACAATATAAACACAGTCTTTCCCGTAACCTTCTTGTCTGCTCCTTGGGGGTTAAGCGGGACCTATTCACTTGCATAGGCTCATCAGAAGAGGAAGACGGAGGCTGTATTTCATGCATAACTCAATGCTTGTAAGGGTCACTTTGAGAGCATTCACTGGTATGTTCACGTAAACGTAGATCCAATTTTACACACAATAAGATTAAAGCCTCCAGTTGCTCTGGAAGATCTTGGGTAGCCAACTCATCCTTTATACGATCGTAACGTCCATGCCAGAAAGCAGCAACCAACGCCTGGTTATTCCACTCAACCTCCAATGCCAATGTTTGGAACTGGATGACATATCCCATGGTACGTTATCCCTGGTGAATCTGGAGGATGTCTGAGGAAGCGGCTATTGTGCGCCCAGGGTCATCGAAGATGCGTTGGAATGCAGCCACAAATTCGGTATAGTTGGTTAGCATAGAATCTGTTCGCTCCTATAATAGGGAGACCCAATTTAAGGCAGGATCAGACAGGAGACCCAATATATGCAACCTTTGCTCTGGGTGTCGGGAAGTTATGCGGCAGCAATTCAAAGTGGACTTTACACTGGTTTGGGAATCCACAACACATTTTGGGTTTGCCATCAAATTTACTTGGCGTAGTAGATGGAGATGGGACAGTGTAACAGAAGCAACCTGGAAGCTGAAGCTGGAGGTACAGAACTAGGGAGAGACTGTTGCAGAGTGTCCAGTCGTGAAGACATCCCTTGCAGTAATTGGATAATTTGTTGTTGTGCAGCCTCTTAACCATTGAGTCGTGACACTAGACTTGGAAGGGCTCCTACCCCCACACTCTGAGTCTTGAACAAACTGTCAGGTCTGTGTTTGTGACTATTCCCTGAGGGGTCACTAGTGGGTCAGTTGTGGTCCGATGGAGGAAATGAGGAGGCTGAAGTAAATTCCTGTGCATGTGCGCAAATTATGTTTATTGAAAGCACACAGATAATATAGGTACTGGAACAATGTAAAATGTAAATACCACTCAGCGTGGAAGCTGGTAGAGTCTTTGAAATAAACAGTCACTTAGAGGTAGCTTGGTCTGGAAACCGATGGTAACAGGGAGTAACTGATGATCCGGCTGGAAGCCAATGGTGACTTGATACAACCCATGATCAGTCTGGAAACCGATGATTACTTGGAACAACCGATGATCAGTCTGGAAACCGATGGTGACTTGGAACAACCGATGATCGGTCTGGGAACCGATGGTGACTTGGAACAACTGATGATCGGTCTGGGAACTGATGGTGACTTGGAACAACCAATGAACGGTCTGGGAACCAATGGTAACTTAGAAACTGAACTACACAGGCAGATATTGTAATAAACAGCAACAGAACCAGGTTCGGGTTTAGCAGGAGAAAGCGGAAAACCTAAAGCAGGATTCTTGGTGCAGGTGGAGTAGCACAATTAACAGGTGAGAATGGTAGTTCCGCTCCTGGATAGAGTTTCTAACTGCAAGTAGCTGTTGAAGCAGAATATAGGTGAAGTGAAGCTGTAACCAAACTGGATGGCTGGTGCCTGTAGTTCCACGGAAGAGTTGACACAAGAAGTCTCAGGAGACTGGAGCCAGGAGACACTGTGCTCTGGATACGACGCATTGTTCAAGGTAATTATACTCAGTCGGAACTCTGACTATATACCCCCTGGTCAGCAGCCATTGGATGAGTCATGTGTGCAGACACAGCGCAGGATTGGATGATACCAGATCAGATGACCGCAAGTGTCATGGCGTCACCCATACAATGCAATGTCCCCCTAAGTTTAATCATTTTCCTTAGTAATATTTTATAACATCATCAAGGAAAATGATTAAACTTAGGGGGGAGGAAATATTTATCCAGGAAGTGAAAATGCGCCGGTGGAACGCATGCCACTTCTGTTTTATAAAATGAGTATTTTTATGCAATCTGGTTTCATGAGGAATATGATCTACACTATATATCTTGTTTCTTTCTAATTGTTTAGAAATGAGCATTATAAATGGGGTGCACCGCGGTGTCAGGAAGTGGTGTGACACCCTGTTTAGACCTGTGGAACGCATGCATTCTCCGGAGGAGTCACAGTGGAACGCAGAGCGCTCTTTATTAGAGGAACGGAAGTGCGTCATCGGAACGCATAGAACTTACGGTTAAGCGATCGTGGAACGCATGGCGTTCCGATACATAACAAAGCTATCTAGATGTATTTTATTTGCTTTATAAGGGTGGTGACTTGATAAAGAAGCGCTGTAATGGCGGATTGTATGTTATAAATGGAACTTTGTTTTATGACTTGAGGTGACACTACTGTGAGTGGTATTTGACCTACAGGAAGTATTTAAAATACTTGTGTATAAAATGATTTTTATGTAATATAACTTATCAATCAATGATTCATATGTACATAATCATGATGAGATGTTTTGATTTGGACCTTTTAAGTTATGAGTTAATAGGAAATTGAGGATTCACTTCCGGGTTATCTTTAGTATAAAAGGGGATGCATGCAGGTATGGATCATTCTGCCCTGAGGAAGAGTTAATAAGAACTCGAAACGCGTTGGCGGCTCATTGATCCATCTACCTGCATCCACAACTGGAAAGGAACTTACCTGGTCCTGCTGCCGGTGTCTAGCTTGGAAGGAGTAAGGAGGAATTCCAGAAACTCCAAAATTTGTTGCTCTCTCCATTGCTCCATACTGGGAGCTTGGCACGGTACGGTTCCAATTTTACCAACGTTAAGTGAATGCTTTCACTTTTATGTAAAAGTGCACCTACTTTTTATATATTCTTTGAATTGTAAAATAAATTGTCGATTTTTAAAACAAAATACTACACTATATGTCCTTTTTTTATATTTTCTTGCATGGACATTTATTTTATAAGAAGTTTTCTGCTTTGAAGACTGTTTGGAAGAAAGTGAACCTGTGGAAGAACAAAGAAATTTCTCTGGGACACTATAACAGACTCTCTCATTATTTCTTAACATTGTTTACTATTTTCAAATATCGTTATATACATTTGAGGTGGCGCTATTTTCTGATCCATACCCCATATACTTTGACACCTAAATATGTGTTATCAAGGTATAGCCTGGACAACATGGAACCAGACTGGAACAGAAAATATAGCCTGGTAGGAGGAAAACAGTAATTATCAGCATGCATGACCAGGAGTATCTAGAAAACCCCCCAAAAATACCTTAAGGTACATATTTGAGACACAGGAAGAGCAGAGAGAAGCAAGAGAGTGCAGGGAGTGGGAAGAATAAGAAGAAAGAGGAAGTAGAAAAGGTAGAAAGAAGGAAAAAATAAGAGGGGGAGAAAGCGATAGGAATAGACAGAGGCAAAGTCCGGGTCTGAGGTGTAAACATAGAAAAATAAAGTACAGGAAGTACATGATTAGGCCAAAGGTTAGAGGAAGGATATGTTCATATCATAGCAAATGATCTGAAAAGGCGGAGGGGAGAGCTCCATGGGGGTGTGGTGTTATTGTACAGTAACCAATCACACCAAATCTTGAGGAACCTATTGGAAGAATTAAGAGGCCGATATTTTTTCCATGGCTTCCACATGCTAGATTTTGTTTGTAAGTTGCAGTCGAGAGGGAGGGTCAATACATTCCACTGTCTAGCAATTAAGCAGTGAGCCGCATTTAGAGTATGCAAAGAAAGTTTGTCTGCACATTTATTGAGGCCTTCTATTGGGCAGCCAAGGAGAAAAGACCAAGGCGACTTGGTTATTGGTACAGAACCTTGAGAACCTCAGAAAGTACATGTGAGACTTCGTCCCAAAACCTAGCAATTTTAGTGCGTGACCACCAGATATGTAAGTAGGTGCCCTCTTCGTCACATCCCCTCCAGCACGATCAGAAGCAGAGCTATACATATTGCGTAAATGGGAAGGTACCAGGTACCATCTATAGCAGGAGGAAAATTCGTAAAAATACACTAATAAATTAGTATATCCTTTTCCGGGCGCTTCAACAGGGCTGTTTTTCCTAAAGCAGCTGTTAAATTAAAGTGATAGTCAATCACCACATGAACCAAATAAACAAAAAATATATAAACAGCGCTACCAGGTGCTAATATTCATAAAATTATATAAATTTTAATAAATTATTCAATAACATGAACACATGTACATTAAAAAATTAAACCAATCGAATAAAAAACAAGCCTCATATGCCAATAATATGACCAATCGAGCTTTTCCATGGACTCCTATATAACGCCCAGTGATATTGAAGAATGTTCCAATGCTTAATGTGTTAGTCCACCTGACACACGAGGATGGCTGCTGGGTGTCTCACACTCACCAGAGATCTTCTTCACTACTGTGTAACCCTGATCTCAACGGACAAGTGTCCGTTGAGAACAGGGTTACACAGTAGTTACACAGTAGTGAAGAAGATCTCTGGTGAGTGTGAGACACCCAGCAGCCATCCTCGTGTGTCAGGTGGACTAAGCAGGACCCACAGCCCCACCACAGTGCCTCCACCTCACTCACTAATACATGAGAGACACAGTGACCAGAAGATCCTGGAACTCACCAACAAGATCATTCAGCTCCTGATAGGAGAGGATATAACACATTAAGCATTGGAACATTCTTCAATATCACTGGGCGTTATATAGGAGTCCATGGAAAAGCTCGATTGGTCATATTATTGGCATATGAGGCTTGTTTTTTATTCGATTGGTTTAATTTTTTAATGTACATGTGTTCATGTTATTGAATAATTTATTAAAATTTATATAATTTTATGAATATTAGCACCTGGTAGCACCATCTATAGCAGATCTTATAAGAATTTTTTAAATTAAAGTAGAGATAGATGCTTTAGAGACTCTCTCACGAATGATGTCCCATGACTCATCATCTGGTGGACTTCCAGATCCTTTTCCCATTGGAGATCATAGATCTGGGCGGTTGGGAGTTAAGGATTAGTATTTTTTGTTCAAGGCTCCCCTAGGATAACAGTTTATTATTGATATATTTAAAAAAATATATATATTAAGTAAATTGTGCCTACCTGTCAACCTTAGGTTCAGTTATGTGGTGGTGGACTGGGCTGTGCTTCTGTTTGTCCACATGTTTTATGATTGGCAGCCGCTAGCATTGGTTTTGCCTATCACTTTGACCATAAATAATTTGATTTGGTCCTGGAGCACCAACCTAAGGCACCACTGCAAGAGCATCATGGCACCCCAGGGTGCCTAGGCACACAGTTTGGGGACCACTGGCTCCCCACCCAAGGTATCAATTCATATATCAAATTTCATTACAATCTGAAATGGACAGATGTTTTTATTTATTTTAAAAGTAATAAAAAAGGGACCCAAACATATGGTTCACTCCAGCTGTAGGAATTATGGCCCTCATTCCGAGTTGATCGGTCGCAAGGCGAATTTAGCAGAGTTACACACGCTAAGCCGCCGCCTACTGGGAGTGAATCTTAGCTTCTTAAAATTGCGACCGATGTATTCGCAATATTGCGATTACTAACTACTTAGCAGTTTCAGAGTAGCTCCAGACTTACTCTGCCTGTGCGATCAGTTCAGTGCTTGTCGTTCCTGGTTGACGTCACAAACACACCCAGCGTTCGCCCAGGCACTCCCACCGTTTCTCCGGCCACTCCTGCGTTTTTCCCGGAAACGGTAGCGTTTTCAGCCACACGCCCCTGAAACGCCGTGTTTCCGCCCAGTAACACCCATTTCCTGTCAATCACATTACGATCGCCGGAGCGAAGAAAAAGCCGTGAGTAAAAATACTTTCTTCATAGTAAAGTTACTTGGCGCAGTCGCAGTGCGAACTTTGCGCATGCGTACTAAGCGGATTTTCACTGCGATGCGATGAAAAAGAACGAGCGAACAACTCGGAATGAGGGCCTATGTGCGTCATTCAGAGATGGACGCAGTGCAACTCCTGTACCTTTGGATTCCCTGCCCCCAATCGGTGACAGACTGCAGCTCAGGGGGCACTGTGTGTGATGATGCAGGACCTGTTCTGCCCTTGAACAAAACTTTTTATATATACACTCAGTAATCCATTTTAGTCTCATTCTGGCCAGGAAGTATATTTATAGATGATTAGTAAAACACAAGAATTGGCTACTTTATAACATGATCCTTTAGGACAAAGCACTTTCGCAGAAAAGCAGAAGTGTACTGGAATAATGGGAGAACAGCTGTAGAATCTGATGGGAGATGTTGGGGAGGGAGATGTTGGGGCACGGATTAGCCATAGTAGTGAACCCACATGCAAATACAAGATTTCATTTCACGGGACATGTTTAGATAAATAGTATGAGGGGGAGGAGAAGCTACATTTACAGTGACATCTTGGGAGGGAGCAGAGCCTTTTCCGCTCAGTAAGAGGACTTGATTCTTCTGGAACTCTCAAAAATGGTTTAAATTGGGCCTCATTATAGACTTATCAGGTGTGTTTGCTGTATCTTCTAATTCCACTTTTGGAAAAGTGTATTTCTAGGGGATGGTGAACCACTATAATCCAGACTGCCATTAGAAATTGTGGGACCCACTACAAACTGAAGAAGAGAGGGTTTTTTCTTGCAGTGGCCCAATAGATGCAGATATGTAGTGTGGAGGCCTGGCTAACAGAGAAAGTGCATGATACGTTGACCTTGCACAATTCAGAAGTGTACCACATGCCCCCTCAGATAACCGCACACGTCCCCCAGACCCGGAATGTTGGTTATCGTTCACAGATAGAGATCACAATCCAGTGTCACTGATTATACTGGTGGGATGATGGGGGAGGACGTGAGGGTTACGGCATATCACCAAATAACAATTATGGGGAGACACCATACATCTGTGAGAGGACCCCATGTGTGAGATTTACCCCCCAGAGAGGGACCTGGGAACATGCCCCCTGTACTCCTCCTTGCTCTGGGACTACCGTTACTGATTATCTCATCTGTGATTCGACTCCAAATCACAGAATTAGTTTACAGCCAGGATCATCTGCGGCAGCCGGCCCCTCTCAGTCCAGGATCCTTGCTATTGGAACCCCTCAATAGCAGTACTCAATGTTATAAATACAAACACATAGGGGGAGATTCAATTCTTTTCACCCCTTTTCACACCCATTCTGTTTCTGCCCTCAGGGGCGTGGTATCATTATTTCAGCTTGCTACCTCCGGAGTAGGGAGGCACCCAACCCTTTACACAGCTAATCCTGATCACTATGGGCGCAATATGCGCAATAACGGAGATCATTTTAGAAGGAAATTGGGCGTGATATGTCATTTGAATCTCACCTATAGAAGTAGCACATGTAACAGAGACAGTTCTGAGGTCCTTTAATCAAATAAAAAACACTGGGGAACAAAAATGTTGTATTTTTTTGCTGCTAAGGATATAAGATCAGTTTGCGAGTACTTGCGGGTCCTATTTTCTCATTAGATCTTCGCTATAGCTGAATTGGCTCCAGATGTCAAATTAATAAAAAAAATTATAAAATGCAATTATTTTCTCCATTTGAAGTACCTTGCTAGTCAAGGCCACTTTACTTAACGGAATCAACTTAGTTTTGCTGTTTTAACAACTACCCTCTTTCAACAATAACAAGAATTTGTTTTATTCGTGATAACGTACCCGATAGTCGCGTTTGAGACACATAACATTCATATCTCCTCAGTAACGCTGGGAGGAGGCGTGGCAGTGCACTGCTGAGCATGCTGGGATATCCTCAGACCACAGCCACGCCTCCTCCCAGCATACAGAGAGGAGACACATAACACATTCATATCTCCTCAGTAACGCTGGGAGGAGGCGTGGCAGTGCACCGCTGAGCATGCTCAGATATCCTCAGACCACAGCCACGCCTCCTCCCAGCATACAGAGAGGAGACACATAACACATTCATATCTCCTCAGTAACGCTGGGAGGAGGCGTGGCAGTGCACCGCTGAGCATGCTCAGATATCCTCAGACCACAGCCACGCCTCCTCCCAGCATACAGAGAGGAGACACATAACACATTCATATCTCCTCAGTAACGCTGGGAGGAGGCGTGGCAGTGCACTGCTGAGCATGCTGGGATATCCTCAGACCACAGCCACGCCTCCTCCCAGCATACAGAGAGGAGACACATAACACATTCATATCTCCTCAGTAACGCTGGGAGGAGGCGTGGCAGTGCACTGCTGAGCATGCTGGGACATCCTCAGACCACAGCCACGCCTCCTCCCAGCATACAGAGAGGAGACACATAACACATTCATATCTCCTCAGTAACGCTGGGAGGAGGCGTGGCAGTGCACTGCTGAGCATGCTGGGATATCCTCAGACCACAGCCACGCCTCCTCCCAGCATACAGAGAGGAGCAACGGAGAGGACTGAGTGACACAGTTAGCACACCTCCTGCTCCTTTGTTCGACACTCTCTCTGTCCCACTACAACCAATTTCCTGCCGATTGGGCTTGTTTTGTTCAATACGTCCTCGGCTTTTGTTGGGACTGAGCACTGAATGTGTGAAACAAAACGTTTTCATCGCAAAAATAAGTTCTTCTTGGAGACGGTGTACTAACAACCCTGATGTTTTTTTGTTATTTTCTGGCAAATATAGTGTCGCAAAAGAAAGAAAAGCTATAACTGTATTCGTAAAACAAGCGCATCAGACATATTTTGAACGTCACATAAGCCAGCAAGACCAGATATCGGTGCCTGACAAAGTTTGTAAAGTCTGCGTGGAATCACTCCGCAATTGGCCTAAATATGATCGAAAAGGACTTAGGGGGTAATTCCATGTTGATTGCAGCAGGAAAGTTTTTAGCAGTTGGGCAAAACCATGTGCACTGCAGGGGGGGGGGGGGGCAGATATAACATGTGCAGAGAGAGAAAGGGGCCCTACTCACTGGCCGACCCGCCGCCGAGCTGCCCGACGGCGGATACGGCCGACGAGCGACCCGGCGGCGGGGGGAGTGAAGTTTCTTCACTCCCCCCGTCACGCGGCTGCATTGAAGTGCAGGCAAATATGGACGAGATCGTCCATATTGGCCTGCATGCACAGCCGACGGGAGACCAGCGATGAACGAGCGCGGGGCCGCACATCGTTCATCGCTGGCGTCTCCACACTGAAAGATATGAACGAGTTCTCGTTCATTTATGAACGAGATCGTTCATATCTTTCAAAAAATCGGCCAGTGTGTAGGGCCTATTAGATTTGGGTGGGTCATGTTGTTTCTGTGCAGGGTAAATACTGGCTGCTTTATTTTTACACTGCAAATTAGATTGCAGATTGAACACACCCCACCCAAATCTAACTCTCTCTGCACATGTTAAATCTGCCCCACCTGCAGTGCACATGGTTTTGCCTAACTGCTAAAAAATTTCCTGCTGCGATCAACTTGGAATTACCCCCTTAATTCCGGCATACCTATGATGTGGTGTGAGCCAAAAATAAGAATTTACTCACCGGTAATTCTATTTCTCGTAGTCCGTAGTGGATGCTGGGAACTCCGAAAGGACCATGGGGAATAGCGGGCTCCGAAGGAGGCTGGGCACTCTAGAAAGATTTAGGACTACCTGGTGTGCACTGGCTCCTCCCACTATGACCCTCCTCCAAGCCTCAGTTAGGACACTGTGCCCGGACGAGCGTACACAATAAGGAAGGATTTTGAATCCCGGGTAAGACTCATACCAGCCACACCAATCACACCGTACAACTCGTGATATGAATCCCAGTTAACAGTATGAAACAACTGAGCCTCTCAACAGATGGCTCAACAATAACCCGATTTAGTTAACAATAACTATGTACAAGTATTGCAGATAAACCGCACTTGGGATGGGCGCCCAGCATCCACTACGGACTACGAGAAATAGAATTACCGGTGAGTAAATTCTTATTTTCTCTAACGTCCTAGTGGATGCTGGGAACTCCGAAAGGACCATGGGGATTATACCAAAGCTCCCAAACGGGCGGGAGAGTGCGGATGACTCTGCAGCACCGAATGAGAGAACTCCAGGTCCTCCTCAGCCAGGGTATCAAATTTGTAGAATTTTGCAAACGTGTTTGCCCCTGACCAAGTAGCTGCTCGGCAAAGTTGTAAAGCCGAGACCCCTCGGGCAGCCGCCCAAGATGAGCCCACCTTCCTAGTGGAATGGGCATTTACAGATTTTGGCTGTGGCAGGCCTGCCACAGAATGAGCAAGCTGAATTGTACTACAAATCCAGCGAGCAATAGTCTGCTTAGAAGCAGGAGCACCCAGCTTGTTGGGTGCATACAGGATAAACAGCGAGTCAGATTTTCTGACTCCAGCCGTCCTGGAAACATATATTTTCAGGGCCCTGACAACGTCTAGCAACTTGGAGTCCTCCAAGTCCCTAGTAGCCGCAGGCACCACAATAGGCTGGTTCAGGTGAAACGCTGACACCACCTTTGGGAGAAATTGGGGACGAGTCCTCAATTCTGCCCTATCCATATGGAAAATCAGATAAGGGCTTTTACATGATAAAGCCGCCAATTCTGACACACGCCTGGCTGAAGCCAAAGCCAATAACATGACCACTTTCCACGTGAGATATTTCAGATCCACGGTTTTTAGTGGCTCAAACCAATGTGATTTTAAGAAACTCAACATCACGTTGAGATCCCAAGGTGCCACAGGAGGCACAAATGGGGGCTGAATATGCAGCACTCCTTTCACAAATGTCTGAACTTCAGGTACTGAAGCTAGTTCTTTTTGAAAGAAAATCGACAGAGCCGAGATCTGTACTTTAATGGAGCCTCGTTTTAGGCCCATATTAACTCCTGCTTGCAGGAAATGCAGAAATCGACCTAGTTGAAATTCCTCTGTTGGGGCCTTTTCGGCCTCACACCATGCAACATACTTCCGCCATATGCGGTGATAATGATTTGCTGTAACCTCTTTTCTAGCTTTAATAAGCGTAGGAATGACTTCCTCCGGAATGCCCTTTTCCTTCAGGATCCGGCGTTCAACCGCCATGCCGTCAAACGCAGCCGCGGTAGTCTTGGAACAGACAGGGCCCCTGCTGTAGCAGGTCTTGTCTGAGCGGCAGAGACCACGGGTCCTCTGAGATCATCTCTTGAAGTTCCGGGTACCACGCTCTTCTTGGCCAATCCGGAACCACGAGAATTGTGTTTACACCTCGCTTTCTTATTATTTTCAATACCTTTGGTATGAGAGGTAGGGGAGGGAACACATAAACTGACTGGTACACCCACGGTGTCACTAGAGCGTCCACAGCTATCGCCTGAGGGTCTCTTGACCTGGCGCAATACCTCTCTAGTTTTTTGTTTAGGCGGGACGCCATCATGTCCACCTGTGGACGACCCCACTGATTTACAATCATTTGGAAGACTTCTGGATGAAGTCCCCACTCTCCCGGGTGGAGGTCGTGCCTGCTGAGAAAGTCTGCTTCCCAGTTGTCCACTCCCGGGATGAACACTGCTGACAGTGCTAGTACATGATTTTCCGCCCATCGGAGAATCCTTGTGGCTTCTGCCATTGCCATCCTGCTTCTTGTGCCGCCCTGTCGATTCACATGGACGACTGCCGTGATGTTGTCTGACTGGATCAGCACCGGCTGGTGTAGGAGCAGGGATTTTGCTTGACTTAGGGCATTGTAAATGGCCCTTAGTTCCAGAATATTTATGTGAAGGGAAGTCTCCTGACTTGACCATATTCCTTGGAAGTTTCTTCCCTTTGTGACTGCCCCCCAGCCTCGTAGGCTGGCATCCGTGGTCACCAGGACCCAGTCCTGTATGCCGAATCTGCGGCCCTCCAAAAGATGAGCACTCTGCAGCCACCACAGAAGAGACACCCTGGTTCTTGGGGACAGGGTTATCAAGCGATGCATCTGAAGATGCGATCCGGACCACTTGTCCAACAGGTCCCACTGAAAAATCCTGGCATGGAACCTGCCGAATGGAATTGCTTCGTAAGAAGCTACCATCTTTCCCAGGACCCGCGTGCAGTGATGCACCGATACCTGTTTTGGTTTTAGGAGGTCTCTGACTAGAGAAGACAACTCCCTGGCTTTCTCCTCCGGGAGAAACACTTTTTTCTGGACTGTGTCCAGAATCATTCCCAGGAACATTAGACGTGTCGTTGGGACCAGCTGTGACTTTGGGATATTCAGAATCCAGCCGTGCTGGCGCAGCACTTCCTGAGATAGTGCTACTCCCACTAACAACTGTTCCTTGGATCGTGCCTTTATTAGGAGATCGTCCAAGTATGGGATAATTAAAACTCCCTTTTTTCGAAGGAGTATCATCATTTCCGCCATAACCTTGGTAAATACCCTCGGTGCCGTGGAGAGTCCAAACGGCAGCGTCTGGAATTGGTAATGGCAATCCTGTACCACAAATCTGAGGTACTCCTGGTGAGGATGGTAAATGGGGACATGCAGGTAAGCATCCTTGATGTCCAGGGATACCATGTAATCCCCCTCCTCCAGGCTTGCAATAACCGCCCTGAGCGATTCCATCTTGAACTTGAATTTTTTTATGTATGTGTTCAAGGATTTCAAATTTAAAATGGGTCTCACCGAACCGTCCGGTTTCGGCACCACAAATAGTGTGGAATAGTAACCCCGGCCTTGTTGAAGTAGGGGTACCTTGATTATCACCTGCTGGGAATACAGCTTGTGAATCGCTGCTAGCACCGCCTCCCTGTCTGAGGGAGCAATCGGCAAGGCAGATTTTAGGAACCGGTGGGGTGGAGCCGCCTCGAATTCCAGCTTGTACCCCTGAGATACTATTTGAAGGATCCAGGGATCCACCTGTGAGCGAGCCCACTGATCGCTGAATTTCATGAGGCGGGCCCCCACCGTACCTGGCTCCGCCTGTGGAGCCCCACCGTCATGCGGCGGACTTGGAAGAGGAAGCGGGGGAGGACTTTTGCTCCTGGGAACCTGCTGTTTGTTGCAGCCTTTTTCCCCTACCTCTGCCTCTAGAGAGAAAAGACCCTCCTTTTCCCCGCTTTGTCAATATTTTCTGACAGTTTATCCGACCACGCAGCGGCAGCACTGCACATCCATGCTGACGCAATAGCTGGTCTAAGTATAATGCCTGAGTGTGTATATACAGACTTCAGGATCGCCTCCTGCTTTCTATCAGCAGGTTCCTTAAGGGCGGCCGTATCCTGAGACGGTAGTGCCACCTTTTTAGACAAACGTGTGAGCGCTTTATCCACTCTAGGAGGTGTTTCCCAACGTAACCTATCCTCTGGCGGGAAAGGGAACGCCATTAGTACCTTCTTAGGAATTACCAATTTCTTATCAGGGGAAGCCCACGCTTCTTCACACACTTCATTTAATTCATCTGACGGGGGAAAAACTACAGGTAGTTTTTTCTCCCCAAACATAATACCCTTTTTTGTGGTACCTGGATGTAAATCAGAGATATTTAACACCTCTTTCATTGCCTCAATCATGCAGTGAATGGCCTTAATGGGCATTAAATTTGACTCCTCGTCGTCGACACTGGTGTCAGTATCCGTGTCGACATCTACTTGTGCCATCTGAGATAGCGGGCGTTTCAGAGCCCCTGATGACTTTTGAGACACCTGGACAGGCACGAGCTGAGAACTCGGCTGTCCCGCAGTCGGCATGTCGTCAAATTTCTTATGTAATGAGTCTATACGTGCACTCATTTCTTTCCATAAGCACATCCACTCAGGTGTCTGCCCCCCAGGGGGTGACATCCCTTCTAAAGGTATCTGCTCCGCCTCCACCTCATTATCCTTATCAAACATGTCAACACAGCCGTACCGACACACTCCACACACACAGGGAATGCTCAATATAGAGGACAGGACCCACAAAAGCCCTTTGGGGGGACAGAGTGAGAGTATGCCAGCACACACCAGAGCGCTATATAAGGCAGGGACTAACTGAGTTATGTCCCTTATAGCTGCTTTTTAATATAAACTATATACTGCGCCAAATTAAATGCCCCCCCTCTCTCTTTTTTACCCTTTTCTGTAGAGTAGTCTGCAGGGGAGAGCCAGGGAGCTTCCTTCCAGCGGAACTGTGAGGGAAAAATGGCGCCCAGTGTGCTGAGGGAGATAGCTCCGCCCCTTTTCCGCGGCCTATTCTCCCGCTTTTTTCTGGATTCTGGCAGGGGTATTTAGGGGTATTTACCTCATATATAGCCCCTGGGGCTATATATTGAGGTATTTTTGCCAGCCAAGGTGTTTTTATTGCTGCCTCAGGGCGCCCCCCCCCCAACGCCCTGCACCCTCAGTGACCGGAGTGTGAAGTGCTGTGCGCTACCTTGGTGAAGACTGATGTCTTCATGCCGCCGATTTTCCGGACCATCTTCTTGCTTCTGGCTCTGTAAGGGGGACGGCGGCGCGGCTCCGGGACCGAACATCAAGGCTGGGCCTGCGGTCGATCCCTCTGGAGCTAATGGTGTCCAGTAGCCTAAGAAGCCCAATCCGGCTGCAAGCAGGCGAGTTCGCTTCTTCTCCCCTTAGTCCCTCGCTGCAGTGAGCCTGTTGCCAGCAGGTCTCACTGAAAATAATAAACCTAAGACTATCTTTCTTCTAAGAGCTCAGGAGAGCCCCTAGTGTGCATCCAACCTCGGCCGGGCACAAAATCTAACTGAGGCTTGGAGGAGGGTCATAGTGGGAGGAGCCAGTGCACACCAGGTAGTCCTAAATCTTTCTAGAGTGCCCAGCCTCCTTCGGAGCCCGCTATTCCCCATGGTCCTTTCGGAGTTCCCAGCATCCACTAGGACGTTAGAGAAAGATCACTTGAGTGACTGCTATTTTTGTGCTGTAAATGTGAAGGGTATGAATCGATTTAAGAAACGCAAATGGGAATAACCAGGTACGAATTCTGCAAAGCAACCGATACCACATAGCAAAGACTTACCTGTACCATCATTCAATTCTTTGTGCAAAGTTGAATGTGATGATATTGAAATGTTCATTTCATCCAGTGTAAGTGACAACACAGATGAAAGGGAGTTTGAAGAAAGTTCCTCTACTCCAAACAAATTTTCTCAAAAGGAACTAAACAATTTAATTTGTGACTTTAATTTATCGAAAAAAGTAGCTGAGCTTTTAGCATCCAGACTTCAAGTACAGCACTCGATATTCTGGTAAGCCCACCATCTGGAGAAGTTCAGGAATATTGGGGGTCATTCCGAGTTGATCGCTCGTTATTTTTTTTTCGCAACGGAGCAATTAGCCGCTAATGCGAATGCGCAATGTCCGCAGTGCGACTGCGCCAAGTAAATTTGCTATGCAGTTAGGTATTTTACTCACGGCATTACAAGGTTTTTTCTTCGTTCTGGTGATCGTAATGTGATTGACAGGAAGTGGGTGTTTCTGGGCGGAAACTGGCCGTTTTATGGGAGTGTGTGAAAAAACGCTACCGTTTCTGGGAAAAACGCAGGAGTGTCTGGAGAAATAGGGGAGTGGCTGGGTGAACGCTGGACGTGTGTGTGACATCAAACCAGGAACGAACCTGACTGAACTGATCGCTATTTGTGAGTAGGTCTGGAGCTACTCAGAAACTGCTAAGAAATTTCTATTCGCAATTCTGCTAATCTTTTGTTAGCACTTCTGCTAAGCTAAGATACACTCCCAGAGGGCGGCGGCTTAGCGTGTGCAATGCTGCTAAAAGCAGCTAGCGAGCGAACAACTCGGAATCATCCCCCAAATCTGAAGTATGGCTAGATATGGAAACTGATGAAGGATCCAAATTTTACCACGTCTATGACTGAAACCAAATCTGCAGTATGGCTGAGTTATTGGTCTGTCATTCAAAATTTTTGAGGCAATCACAAGGCAGACAACTATCAGCAATTAGTCCACAACATGCTAAAATGTTTCGACAAAGTAGGTGCCAACAAGAGTATTAAAGTACATTTTTTGTACAGCCATTTAGATCACTTTAATCTAGCAGATTTAAGCGAAGAACATGGTGAATGGTTCCACTAGGATATTCAGGTAATGGAAGTAAGATATCAAGGAAGGTGGGATCGTCAGATGATGGACAATTACTGTTGGAGTCGAGGCACTGCCCGCAACAAGAATACAAAAGAAAATCCTACAAAAAACGGTTGTCATAGCTTCCTAACACGTATGTATGTTATTATTCTGTCTTTTTATAACATTTTACAAATCACATTTGATCAGAATAAAGAAAATATTTTTAACATTGTTTAATTCAATTTTTCCTAAATATAAAAGACATATGCATATCTCCAAAACTAGAGCCAATTGAAAAATAAGCATGGCATATTCATGATCAGGAGCACAAATTTAATCTAATTCGACTCTTAAATCCCTGGCAACAGATTGACTGTTCCCCAGTGTAATTTAGGTTACGCCAAAAAGAGGCAGTAGATGGGACTTTCAAGTAATGTTTCTATTCTACCAACAATACACTTTTTTAGATGGACCCTAACTGAACACAGCCCCTTGCTCAATTCCACGTCCTGCATTCAGTGGGAAAATTAGTCTGTTTTTAGTTCGGTTACAAGTCTTGTTATGTATGTGATGGACAGATTATTCACTTAGACCGGTGTGAACCTTCTTATGTCGCCAAAGATTTGAGCTGTCAGAAAAGCTGCGACCGCACAGGGAACACACAAACGGCCTTTCCCCGGTGTGAGTGCGCTGATGCTTCACAAGGCTGAATCTCTGCGTGAAACACTTCCCACAGTCTGCGCAACTAAAAGGTTTCTCACCAGAGTGTACCCTTTGATGTCTAATAAGAGTACAACTTCTGGGAAAGCATCTCCCGCATTCCATGCACGAATATGGCTTCTCCCCGGTGTGAGTTCTCATATGGTACAGAAGACCTGACTTCAGATGAAAGGATTTCCCACAGTAAGAGCAGTGAAACAATTTGTCCTCGGTGTGACATCGCTGGTGGGTAGTAAGAGCTAATATGGAGCTGAAACGCATTTTGCAGACCGGGCACCTATACAGATTACAGACGCTGTGTGTTTGCTGATGGGTGACGAGGGCTGAATGATTAGGGAAACATTGCTGACACTCCGAGCACTGATGCGTCTTCTCAGGATAGTGTGAGGAGGCGTGCGGACCTGTTGGGGACAAAAGTATTAAGATAAACCCTCTATATACCAGCGGGTGGGTCACGTCATCATGTGTGATAAATTATACATACTTATACATCTGTACAACTCAAGACAGCGTTCCTAGTCTAGTTACGATGTATTAAAACATAAAAGGAGTCTAGTAAAGATATTGTACAGCTATTTCCTAATACATCTTTGTTGCAGTCACACCAAATAGACCCTTTTGGCATGCCAGGTCACGTGAGAATCTTCTAGCATTCGGCGTACATTTTGTTTAGTTTTTTGCCAAAAAAGTGACCAGGATGCACGAGGAGTAATGCGATATATGATACCTGTATATCTGTGTGTGACTAACGTTGGCTACACACTAGTAGATATATCTGCAGATATATCTATGGAGGGACCGGGCAGTGTGTTGAGCATACACACTGCCCGTTCCGTCGAGACTGACGTCACGAACTGGGCGGGTGTTTACATTCGCCCGCCCAGTTCATCTGTCAATCACCGCTGGCTGGTGCAGCATGTGTACGGGTGACCGCCCGTAGGCACACTGTGATACACCAATATATCGTTAGATTATATTGGTCATCGGTTATGCTACAGGGCCGACGCTATAGGTCTGTGAACAACGGCGTTCACAGACATGTCGTTCGTACACACAGACCGACGGACCCGCGATATATCGGCCGTTCAATAGAACAGCCGATACATCGGCCAGTGTGTATGCACCACTAGTCCCTGAATCTGCTGAATCTGTACATGAAATGCTACAATGTAGCAACCGCAGCTTATCAGCGGATGGGTCACGTCATCATGTGTGATAAATTATACATACATATACATATGTACAACACAGACATTGGGTTTTATAAACTATCATGGAGTCTAGTTTAGGATGTATTAAAACATAAAAGGAGTGTAGTAAAGACATAGTATTATTATTTTCTCCACCATGATGGATGCAGACATCTTTCTTTATACACTACTAGAATATTGCTGAATCCGTCTTCTCCCCTCATTAAAGGGGAAAATAACAAGAAGATGGGGCCAGGACCGTATTAGAAATGTATAGAATGCAATGGAAAGAATTCTGGGACAGAAGTGATGTTAGACTGATTTTACATTATTTTTAGACAACATTTTATTCAGTGGATGAAAGGCATTATGTAAATGTAAAAGTGGATGAAAGGCATTATGTAAATGACATACACAGTGGTCCACAATGAGCTACAGAGATAAACAAGTACAACCACAAACAGTACAAAGTAAATGTAGTGAAATATCTTACAATGGGGAAATAAATACATCAGTTACATTCATCCAGTTGAACTTTGTATGAAAACAGAGGGTAAAGAAGGGAAAGAAGAGAAGAGCGTAGACAAAAAAAAAACCAAGATGGGTTCCAGACGCATGGTATTTACGCGGCTAATTGACTTACCCTGGGCTATCCTATGAGCCCCGATGCCGGCACTTATCAAGGATTTGGTTTTGCCACGATAAGGAACCATTTTTGCGCAATAACTACCACGAAAACGCATAGGTGCGCAGCTTTTTGGGGACCCTATGTATGTTTCTACAAAAACGATAACTGACACAAAAACACATAGGGTCCATGGCTTTTTGTCGACCCTATGTATTTTCAAGCAAAAACTGGGGGGGGGGTTTAAAAAAAAAAAATAGGGGTGTAGTATGGCTGACCGGCGGTCTCCTGACCGCCGGTCAGCATACCGACGCCGGGATCCCGGCTGGGAGGGGCGAGTGCAGCAAGCCCCTTGCGGGCTCGCTGCGCTCGCCACGCTGCGGGCTCGGTGGCGACCTGCTGTCGCCACGGGTTCTATTACCACTCTATGGGTGTCGTGGACACCCACGAGTGGAAATAGTCCCTGTTGGTCGGCATGCCGACCATCGGGAAAGTGAGCCGTCGGGCTCGTGGAGGAGGTCATGTGACTGTCGGTCAGTTGACCGGTGGTCACATGAATACCACCCAAAAAATAGTATAGGGAGATAAAAAAAAAAATCATGAAAAACCCACAAGGGTTAGAAGAGAAACATAATGAAATCAGCTGCAGTGCTGTGCGCTACCTTGGAGAAGACAGAAGTCTTCAGCCGCCGATTTTCCGGACCTTCTTGCTTCTGGCTCTGTAAGGGGGACGGCGGCACGGCTCCGAGAACGGACGACGAGGTCGGGTCCTGTGTTCGATCCCTCTGGAGCTAATGGTGTCCAGTAGCCTAAGAAGCCCAAGCTACCACCACTTAGGTAGGTTCGCTTCTTCTCCCCTTAGTCCCTCGCTGCAGTGAGCCTTTTGCCAGCAGGTCTCACTGTAAAATAAAAAACCTAAACTATACTTTCTTTCTAGGAGCTCAGGAGAGCCCCTAGTGTGCATCCAGCTCAGCCGGGCACAGAAATCTAACTGAGGCTTGGAGGAGGGTCATAGGGGGAGGAGCCAGTGCACACCAGATAGTCCTAAAGCTTTCTTTAGATGTGCCCAGTCTCCTGCGGAGCCGTCTATTCCCCATGGTCCTTACGGAGTCCCCAGCATCCACTAGGACGTCAGAGAAACATAATGAAATCTATCCACCATTAGAAGGACAGAGCAGCGTACCAGACATGTGGAAATCACACCCCCTAATATCTGGTACGCTGCTCTGTCTTTCTAATGGTGGATAGATTTCATTATGTTTTCTATATTAACTTTATTGTATTTGAATAAACGTTATTACACTACTTGAGGTTCCTCTCTCCCTTCTATGTACTTATGGAATGACTGGAAGGAGAAGGTCATTTGGAACCGCGTGGAAACAGAAAGAGTTAAGCATCATCCTAATTGAGACTTTGATGTTTTAAGCAACTGATATAAACAAACTATATGAACCGTGACTATAGTTGTAGATTCATCTATGAACTTTCCATTTTGTTCTGTAATAGAAGTAACGAGGTATTGGACAATATTGGTGCGTGCACTCCTATTGGTGATATTCTTTCTGGATAAATATCAGTTAGATGAATACATAAAATCCGCAAATTTACATCCCTGTTTGCATTACACAGATTCCACGGACCCAGTGTCAGACACAGCAAAGCAGCCCTAAAACATAGCCGAGCCTCCGCCAGGTATCACAGCAGGTATAGCGTTCTTTTCTTTGAAAGCTTCATTATGTTCACCTGTGAACATAGAGCAATGTAACTTTTCCAAAAGCTCCCATTTTGATGAATCTGTCCAACTTGCATTCTCCAGCCTATCTTTTTTTTTTTTTTTAAGTGAAGTCCTCCTGGGTCTTCTTCCATGGAGCCCACTGTTTATCAAAAAGCATCAGATGGTGCGATCAGAAGTTTTCTTGTTTTTTTTTATTCTACCATTCTCACCCTCCTTCTGTTTAATCTGGGGACAATTTTCGTCTTTTGGCCATGGCGTTTGACTACAGTTCCATGGACTTTAAACTTCCTAATAATATTTTCAACAGGAGCATCACAGTGCTTGGAGATGGTCTTACAGACTTTACTTTTAACAAGCTCATCTATAATTTTCATTCTGATCTACTCAGATAACTCCCTCCTTTGCTTTCTCTAGTCTATATTCAGGGTGGTGCACACAATGATACCAAACAGCAGAATGACTACTTTTTCCCATTTAATTTGGTTGAATAACTGATTAGGAGATTGAAGACATGTATGATGCTAATTGAAGAATGCAATTAGTTTGAAATATCTCTATAATCCAACTGTTTATTATCTTTTCTAAGGGGTACCAACAAATCTGTCCAGGTCATTTTAGAGTATCTTTGGAAAAAAAGCAATAAATTATCTGTTTTCAAAGTTTTTTGCTTTATTTTATGAAAAAACAAAGGCATGCAGGTAATAGTACACATGAGGCAATAGCTTAAAATGTAAACATTTTTTCAGGAAGAATGAAACATATTTAGGATGCAAATTTTTCCCCAAATTTGTATATACAGAAGAGGGAGTCATCGCATTGAGTGACGTCACTGAACAATAGTACTCTGAAAGATTTGGTGATTCAAGTTAAATCTACCGGGGTGACCTCTCTCACTCCTGGAAAAGGATGAATTGTGACTCCGCATTCATCACTGTGGAATATAGTCTACACCTTTATTCTGGGTCCGATCTACGATTGCAGATGATAAGAGTTTAGATAATCCATAATCAGACCACACACAAAACACAATAACCCTGCAGGAACACAGACAGATGTATTGTCACTAAGCACGGCCTGTACATGATATACAGTGATCACTATCAGAGGGACATTATTGGGAAATCACTATAACAATGCATGCTGCAAATGTCTCCCCCTGCTGTGTGATCTCCTGGCCGCAGGGTACGGCACCATTGCTGGTGATATTACAGGTCCCGCACAGCCATGCTGAGAAATAACCTGTCCCTATGTACTATCATTTATACCATGGTATAGAGAGGTGAGTGTGTGTAATGGGACAGACGTCCTCTGTGCCCCACAGTGAGTGGGTAACAGGAAACCTGTACAGCAGGCACCAGGATAAGCAAATGCCAGCCGTGGCTATGACAGGCCACAACTTTCTGGCACGTCTACACATCAGGGTGTGATTACCTCGTAGTCAGGTGACTGATGCAAGATGGAGCCATAGCTGGCACTTACCTAGATATTAGTAAATTCTAATTCAACACTGAAGTGTCTAAAATCTGTTATTACGCTAGGGCATGAATACAATGGCTGCTGAATAGATACAATGATGGAAGGAGGATTACTTACACTTGTATTGGTATTACATGGGTTACATGCAGAGGAGGTGAGGGGGGGGGCTTCCAGTGCACAGGACATGTATGAAGAAACACAGTAACATTAAATATCTGAAATCACTAGCTGTGAAGTTTCATTATATTTAATGTTGTACAACAGACTCAACGCAAATACTGGTGAGTGATGGTAGATGGGTGGAAGGGGGAGCAGATGACTATACAGGACTGGATAATATGTATGAGGGTGGTTCAATAAGTAAGGTAATAGTACCTCTCATTTTATAAATTTCAACTCGTACATCTACATATAATCAACAGTATGGCCTTAGGGCCTAATTCAGACCTGATCGCTAGCAGGCGATTTTTGCTGTCCTGTGATCAGATATACGCTGCCTACAGGGGAGTGTATTTTAGCTGTGCAAGTGTGCAAACGCATGTGTAGCAGAGCTGTACAAACAGATCTTGTGCAGTCTCTGCGCAGCCAAGGACTTACTCAGCCTGTCCGAGACCGGTATTGACGTCAGACACCCGCCCTGCAAACGCTTGGACACGCCTGCGTTTTTTCCAACCACTCCCTGAAAACGGTCAGTTGCCACCCACATTCTTCCTGTCAGTCACCTTGCGATCACCGGTGTGATCACTTTTTTTGCACCATCCAGTCACTATGCATCAATCCCCGTTGCTGTGGTTCATCGCGCCTGCGCATTGCGGTGCATACGCATGCGCAGTTCGGACCTGATCGCAGGCTGCGAGAAAACACACCCTAGCGATCAGGTCTGAATTACCCCCCTAGTACAGATTATTTTTCCACACTGACCTTATACTTTTCTAAGCATTTGTTTTAATGGAACACCAAGGCATCTATCCTAGGCCGTTCGAGTGGAGCGCCTAAACGGGCATCTCCTCATACCGGGCGCAGTGCAGCTGCCCAAAGCGTGAATACCGCATGGAGGGCCCCCACTAACTGGTGACCGGGCAGCATTTCCCTGCCTCTGGCCTGTCCTCTCAGCTGCTAGCGCCACTATTACATTCAATATAAAGAGAGGCCGCCACAGAGCAACAGTGTAGATCTCACGGGATGCTGCATCAACATCTCATGAAACTTGTGGCAGGAACAGGACTCTACACTGCAGCCCGTCCCTCCTCCCTGCAGTGCACTGCAGCCCAAAACTCTGCTACCCTCTGCAGCCAGACCAATCCTTCCCCCTGCCGTTCGAATCCCCTTCTCCCTGCAGTCAGAATCTCTCCTTCCTACTGCAGTCCAAATCCTGTTCTCCCTGCAGTACACTGCAGACCTCCTACCTTCCATCCAAATCCCCCCATCCACCCAGAATCCCCCATCCCTCTGCAGACAAAATCCCTCCTTCCTTCTGCAACCCAAATCCTGTTCTCCCTGCAGTACACTGCAGACCTCCTACCTTCCACCTGCCATCCAAATCCCCCATCCACCCAGACTCCCTCCCACCTGCTGCCAGAACACCCCATCCCTCTGCAGACAAAATCCCTCCTTCCTTCTGCAACCCAAATCCTGTTCTCCCTGCAGTACACTGCAGACCTCCCTACCTTCCACCTGCCATCCGGATCCCACCCTCCACCCAGTCTCCCTCCCACCTGCTGCCAGAATCCCCCATCCCTCTCAGGAACAATCCCTCCTTTCTTCTACAGCCCGAATCCTGTTCTCCCTACAGTGCACTGCAGCCCTCCTCTCCTGCAAACCAATACCCTTCTACTTCCTGTAGACAGTTACCTTCTTCCCCTTGCAGCCTGAATCCCCCCCCCCCCCCCAGAAGCTCCCTGCAGCCAGAATCCCTCGTACAACATGCTGTCTGAATCACCGCTTCAACCTGCAGCCTGAAACTTGTGCTGTCTGCACTATAAATGAAGAACATTGCAGACATTGCTAAGACAGCTTCTCCCCAGTCTAGCAGTCATGTGGTAAGTCAAACTTGCAAATAATTTTTTGGGACTGTCCTGCAGATGGTGGAAAAAAAGATACAACGGCAAAGTAAAGTCAGTATTATTACGTAACTTTTGCCCAGTGACGGGGATGACTACGACATGATTTTGGGGGCTCCAAGGATTCTCGCACAGGGTGTTACTAGACCTGAAGCCAGCCCTGTCTCATAGATAGAAACATACATAGAAACATAGACGGCAGATAAGAACCACTTGGCCCATCTAGTCTGCCCCTTTTTTTTTTTATCCTTGAGGCAATCTCAACCCTTTTTGAACCTTAATTCTTTGTAAGGATATTCATATGCCTATCCCAAGCATGTTTAAATCTACAGTCTTAGCCTCTACCACCTCTGATGGGAGGCTATTCCACTTATCCACTACCCTTTCTGTGAAATAATTTTTCCTTAAATTTCCCCTGAACCCCCCCCCCCTCCAGACTCAGTGTATGTCCTCGAGTTCTAATACTTCTCTTCCTTTGGAGAATGTTTCCCTCCTGAAATTTGTCAAGACCCTTGATATATTTGAAAGCTTCTATCATGTCCCCCCTTTCCCTTCTCTCCTCCAAACTAGGGAAAGGGGGGACATGATAGAAATTTTTAAATATATCAAGGGTCTTAAAGTTCAGGAGGGAAACATTCTTCTCAGGCATGGTCTAATAGCCAGGAGGGGAAGCAGTGGTCTACCTGCTCTGGGCTGGTGGGAAGTTAGAACAAAAGAGAGAACATTGCACACGAGAGGTCTTGTTACCTTACTTATTGAACCACCCTCATATAATATCAAGGGGAGGAGAAGGCATGTTTAGAGCGTCATTCCCTGCGTTGGGAGGGAACACAGCCTTTTCCACTCAGCGAGAGGACATGACTTTTCCAGCTCCCTTGCAATAGACAAAATCGGGCCTCATCCTACACCTCTGATGTGAGAGCACTTTGTACCTTCTAGTTGTTCTTCTCTAGGGGGAGGATGAACCAAAGTGATCACCACATTCATACACAAAAATCACAGAAGTACCAGAGACCGTTTCGGTGTTCCGTCACTCCCACGTCAAATATAACACAAACCAAGAAATAATTCAAGTGATGTTTTGGCTGTATCCATTATGTGCATTTTTAGATGGATCCATAACTCGACACATCGCCTTCTAGACGTGCAGGACTGAGGACCAAAAATCGTAGACATGTACCTTACAATGCATTTGGCGGGAAAAGATATCCACTTTTTTTCCAGTTCGCCAAAACAAGCCTCGTTATGCATGTAACGGGCAATTTATTCACTTAGACCGCTATGAACCTTCTTATGTCGCCAAAGACTTGAGCTGTCAGAAAAGCTGCGGCCGCACTGGGAACACACAAATGGCTTCTCCCCGGTGTGAGTGCGCTGATGCTTCACAAGGCTGGATTTCTGCGCAAAACATTTCCCACAGTCTCCACAACTAAAAGGTTTCTCACCAGAGTGAACGCGCTGATGTCTAACCAGAGTACAACTTCTGGCAAAGCAACTCCCGCACTCCAGGCATGAAAATGGCCTCTCTCCGGTGTGAGTCCTCATATGGTAGAGAAGACCTGACCTTTGAAGAAAAGTTTTCTCACAGTAAGAGCAGCGAAACGGTTTGTCCTCGGTGTGACATTGCTGGTGGGTGGTAAGAGCCAATTCGGAGCTATATTGCACTCCGCAAACCGAGCATCTATACAGATTACTGGATTTATGCGTTTGCTGATGGGTGACGAGGGCTGAATGATTAGGGAAACATTGCTGACACTCCGAGCACTGATGCGTCTTCTCAGGATAGTGTGAGGAGGCGTGCGGACCTGTTGGGGACAAAAGTACTAAGATAAACCCTCTATATACCAGCGGGTGGGTCACATCATCATGTGTGATAAATTATACATACTTATACATCTGTACAACTCAAGACAGCGTTTCTAGTCTAGTTACGATGTATTAAAACATAAAAGGAGTCTAGTAAAGATATTGTACAGATATGTTCTCATACATCTTAGTTGCAGTCACGCCAAACAGACACTTTTGGCATGCCAGGTCACGTGAGAATCTTCTAGCATTCGGCGTACATTTTGTTTAGTTTTTATTGGTCATCGGTTATGCTACAGGGCCGACGCGATAGATCTGTGAACAACGGCGTTCACAGACATATCGTTCGTACGCACAGGCCGACGGACCTGCGATATATCGGCCGTTCAATAGAACAGCTGATACATCACCCAGTGTGTACGCACCACTAATCCCTGAATCTGCTGAATCTGCACATGAAATGCTACAATGTAGCAACCGCAGCTTTTTTCAAATACAAGTTGTGTTCTGCAACGTATGCAGACTGTCACACACAATATGACACTAATTGGCACAGTCTGCTTGTGCGTCCTAGTCACATTGTGCTGCGAATAAGACGCATTTTCAGCAAAATAGGCGACTCACATTTGAGAGTTGCGCGGGACCTTGCGCTGAGCATCTCACGCTGCATGGCGTTTTGAGGCTGGATGTAGGAGGACACACCTACAGTATTATTTTCTCCACCATGATGAATGCAGACAGCTTTCTTTTTACACTACTAGAATATTGCTGAATCTGTCTTCTCCCCTCATTAAGGGAAAAAAACAACAAGAAGAAGGGGCCAGGACCGTATTAGAAAAGTATCAAATAAAATGGAAACATTTTTGGGACAGAAGAGATGTTCTGATTTCTGTATTTACTTAACAATATGGAGGGAGAGAGGAATCTCAGATAGTGTAATAGTTTATTCAAATACAATAAAGTTAAAACAGAAATAATGAAACATATCCACTATTAGACAGAGCAGCGTACCAGATATTAGGGGGCGTAAATTCCACATGTCTGGTACGCTGCTCTGTCCTTCTAATGGTGGATAGATTTCTTTATGTTTCCTAAATTAACTTTATTATATCTGAATAAACGTCATTACACCTCTTGAGGTTCCTCTCTCCCTTCTATGTGCTTGTGGAATGACTGGAAGGAGAAGGCAATTTGGAACCATGTGGAAACAGAACGAGTTAAACATTCTGACTGCGAGTTTGATGTTGGAAGCGATTAACATAAACTATATGATCTGTGCCAGTTTGATCCGTAATAGAAGTAACGAGGTATTAGACAATATTGGTGTGTGTACTCCTATTGGTGATATTCTTTCTGGATAAATATCAGTGAGATGAATCCATAGACTCCTGATATCCTAAAAAGGTGCATACAATTACATCCCTGTTTGTAGATTCATGGGACCCAGTGTCAGCACAGCAGCCCTAAAACATAGCCGAGCCTCCGCCAGGTGTCACAGTAGGTAAAGTGTTCTTCTCTTTGAAAGTATATTTCGTTTATCTGTGAACATAGAGCAGATGTAACTTTTCAAAAAGCTCCAATTTTGATTCATCTGTCCAAATGATGTTCTCCCAGAAGCTTTGTGTCAATATGCATTTTAGAAAATTCCAGTCCAGCTTTTTTATATTTTTTTTTAAAAAGTGAAGTCCTCTTCTCTCAAAAAGTGTCATATGGTGCGATCAGAAGTTGTCTTGTTTTTTTTTTCTACCATTCTCAATATACTTCTGTTTATCTGGAGTCAGTTTCCTCTTGTGGCCACTTCCAAGGAGTTTGACTACAATCCCATGAACTTCAAACTTCCTAATAATATTTGCAACAGGAACATCACTCTGCTTGGAGATGTCTTACAGCCTTTACTTTCAACATGCAGATCTATAATTTCTTTCTGATCTACACAGATAACTCTCTCCTTTACTTTCTCTAGTCTATGTTCAGGGTGGTGCACACAATGATACCAAACAGCAGAATGGCTACTTTTCTCCATTTAAATTTGCTGAATGACTGATTAGGAGATTAAAAACCATCTATGATGATAATTCAAGAAAGCAATTGAATCATCTCTACAATCCAACTGTTTGTTATCTTTTCTAAAGGGGTACCAACAAATCTGTCCAGGTAATTTTAGAATACATTTTGAAAAGAAGCAAATAATTATCTGTTTTCAAAAATTCTTTGTTTTATTCTATGAAAAAACAAAGGCATGCAGGTTTAAGCCGGTATCCAATTGCAGATGATAATTTACCGCACCGCAAAGACTGGCTTTTTTGCCCGATCGTGTTATCTGGCTATCCAATTACAGCATGTTTTTTACAGTGTGGTGAATGACCCATTTTCGGCCGATAGCACATTGGATCCGGGATAAGTTCCTGAAGCCATTATTGCGGAAAAAGGGCTGCTCTCGGGGATTCTGTGACTAATCCCCAATAAGTGCCGGCAGTCAGGGGTTAAATGGATAGTCATATGGAACAGAAGAGTATATTACATGCTATCTGATCAGGGGAACATACATACAGTAGTTATCGGTATATCTTATATTTATCCTCTTGAGTATGTTACTATGAAGCGTGTCTGGTCACCGCCTATCCCTCTACATGAGCAGCAATAGCAACACTGACACCTGCAGGCAATAGAGGAAATGACAATGAAAGCTGAACCCATTAGTTTAGTTTTCACTGCGGCTGCCCCTTATTATATCACTAGGAATGAGGGACGTCATTGCCCTCCAGTGAGTGATGAGCTACACTCTTGCACTTACTGATCGGACCACAAGATAAGTGTCCTGCCCCAGTGATATCACGCATTACTAGTGAGCCAATAGGCTGCATTATCACGGTTATTGCCTCCAACCACAACATGGCTGCCACCACTATGTGTCGACAAAGGACACACAGTATAAATCAATCATGAGCTATTAGATTACATGTACCCATTTGTATGTAGTAGAAATAATAAGAATTTACTTACCGATAATTCTATTTCTCGGAGTCCGTAGTGGATGCTGGGGTTCCTGAAAGGACCATGGGGAATAGCGGCTCCGCAGGAGACAGGGCACAAAAAGTAAAGCTTTTCCAGATCAGGTGGTGTGCACTGGCTCCTCCCCCTATGACCCTCCTCCAGACTCCAGTTAGGTACTGTGCCCGGACGAGCGTACACAATAAGGGAGGATTTTGAATCCCGGGTAAGACTCATACCAGCCACACCAATCACACCGTACAACTTGTGATCTAAACCCAGTTAACAGTATAACAGAGGAGCCTCTGAAAGATGGCTCCCTAAACAATAACCCGAATTAGTTAACAATAACTATGTACAAGTATTGCAGATAATCCGCACTTGGGATGGGCGCCCAGCATCCACTACGGACTCCGAGAAATAGAATTATCGGTAAGTAAATTCTTATTTTCTCTATCGTCCTAGTGGATGCTGGGGTTCCTGAAAGGACCATGGGGATTATACCAAAGCTCCCAAACGGGCGGGAGAGTGCGGATGACTCTGCAGCACCGAATGAGAGAACTCCAGGTCCTCCTTTGCCAGGGTATCAAATTTGTAGAATTTTACAAACGTGTTCTCCCCTGACCACGTAGCTGCTCGGCAGAGTTGTAATGCCGAGACCCCTCGGGCAGCCGCCCAAGATGAGCCCACCTTCCTTGTGGAATGGGCCTTAACAGATTTAGGCTGTGGCAGGCCTGCCACAGAATGTGCAAGTTGAATTGTGTTACAAATCCAACGAGCAATCGACTGCTTAGAAGCAGGCGCACCCAACTTGTTGGGTGCATACAGTATAAACAGCGAGTCAGATTTTCTGACTCCAGCCGTCCTTGAAATGTATATTTTTAAAGCTCTGACAACGTCCAACAACTTGGAGTCCTCCAAGTCGCTTGTAGCCGCAGGCACTACAATAGGCTGGTTCAGGTGAAACGCTGATACCACCTTAGGGAGAAAATGCGGACGCGTCCGCAGCTCTGCCCTATCCGAATGGAAAATTAAATAAGGGCTTTTATAAGATAAAGCCGCCAGTTCAGATACTCTCCTGGCGGACGCCAGGGCCAGTAACATAGTCACTTTCCATGTGAGATATTTCAAATCCACATCTTTTAGTGGTTCAAACCAATGGGATTTGAGGAAATCTAAAACTACATTTAGATCCCACGGTGCCACCGGAGGCACCACAGGAGGCTGTATATGCAGTACTCCCTTGACAAAAGTCTGGACCTCAGGAACTGAGGCCAATTCTTTTTGGAAGAATATTGACAGGGCCGAAATTTGAACCTTAATAGATCCCAATTTGAGACCCATAGACAATCCTGATTGCAGGAAATGTAGGAAACGACCCAGTTGAAAGTCCTCCGTCGGAGCACTCCGATCCTCGCACCACGCAACATATTTCCGCCAAATGCGGTGATAATGCTTCGCGGTGACTTCCTTTCTTGCCTTAATCAAGGTAGGAATGACTTCTTCTGGAATGCCTTTTCCTTTTAGGATCTGGCGTTCAACCGCCATGCCGTCAAACGCAGCCGCGGTAAGTCTTGGAATAGACACGGTCCCTGCTGAAGCAGGTCCTGTCTTAGAGGTAGAGGCCACGGATCGTCCGTGACCATCTCTTGAAGTTCCGGGTACCAAGACCTTCTTGGCCAATCCGGAGCCACTAGTATCGTTCTTACTCCGCTTTGCCTTATGATTCTCAATACCTTTGGTATGAGAGGCAGAGGAGGAAACACATACACCGACTGGTACACCCAAGGTGTTACCAGCGCGTCCACAGCTATTGCCTGCGGATCTCTTGACCTGGCGCAATACCTGTCCAGTTTTTTGTTGAGGCGAGACGCCATCATGTCCACCATTGGTCTTTCCCAACGGTTTATTAGCATGTGGAAAACTTCTGGATGAAGTCCCCACTCTCCCGGGTGAAGATCGTGTCTGCTGAGGAAGTCTGCTTCCCAGTTGTCCACTCCCGGGATGAACACTGCTGACAGTGCTATCACGTGATTCTCCGCCCAGCGAAGGATCCTGGCAGCTTCTGCCATTGCACTCCTGCTTCTTGTGCCGCCCTGTCTGTTTACATGGGCGACTGCCGTGATGTTGTCCGACTGGATCAACACCGGTCTTCCTTGAAGCAGAGGTTCCGCCTGGCTTAGAGCATTGTAGATTGCTCTTAGTTCCAGAATGTTTATGTGAAGAGACTTTTCCAGGCTCGACCACACTCCCTGGAAGTTTCTTCCTTGTGTGACTGCTCCCCAGCCTCTCAGGCTGGCGTCCGTGGTCACCAGGATCCAATCCTGTATGCCGAATCTGCGGCCCTCCAATAGATGAGCCCTCTGCAACCACCACAGAAGAGATACCCTTGTCCTTGGAGACAGGGTTATCTTGTGCATTGATGTACAGACACCTTTCCTGGTTTTAGGAGATTCCTGACCAGGTCGGATAACTCCTTGGCTTTTTCCTCGGGAAGAAAAACCTTTTTCTGAACCGTGTCCAGAATCATCCCTAGGAACAGCAGACAAGTTGTCGGCATTAATTGGGATTTTGGAATATTCAGAATCCATCCGTGCTGCTTTAGCACCTCTTGAGATATTGCTAATCCCATCTCTAGCTGTTCTCTGGACCTTGCCCTTATTAGGAGATCGTCCAAGTATGGGATAATTAATACGCCTTTTCTTCGAAGAAGAATCATCATCTCGGCCATTACCTTTGTAAAGATCCGAGGTGCCGTGGACAAACCAAACGGCAGCGTCTGAAACTGATAGTGACAGTTTTGTACAACGAACCTGAGGTACCCCTGGTGTGAGGGGTAAATTGGAACGTGGAGATACGCATCCTTGATGTCCAAGGATACCATAAAGTCCCCTTCTTCCAGGTTCGCTATCACTGCTCTGAGTGACTCCATCTTGAACTTGAACTTCTTTATGTACAGCAGTGTTTCCCAACCGCGGTCCTCAAGGCACACTAACAGTCCTGGTTTTAGTGATATCCATGCTTGAAAACAGGTGACTTAATTAGTACCTCAGTTATTTTGATTTAACCATCTGTGCTGAAGCCTGGATATCACTAAAACCTGCACTGTTGGTGTGCCTTGAGGACCGCGGTTGGGAATGCCTGATGTACAGGTTCAAGGACTTCAGATTTAGAATAGGCCTTACCGAGCCATCCGGCTTCGGTACCACAAATAGAGTGGAATAATACCCCTTCCCTTGTTGTAGAAGAGGTACCTTGACTATCACCTGCTGAGAGTACAGCTTGTGAATGGCTTCCAAAACCGTCTCCCTTTCGGAAGGGGACGTTGGTAAAGCAGACTTCAGGAAACGGCGAGGTGGATCTGTCTCTAATTCCAACCTGTACCCCTGAGATATTATCTGCAGGATCCAGGGATCTACCTGCGAGTGAGCCCACTGCGCGCTGTAATTTTTGAGACGACCTCCCACCGTCCCCGAGTCCGCTTGAGAAGCCCCAGCGTCATGCTGAGGCTTTTGTAGAAGCCGGGGAGGGCTTCTGTTCCTGGGAAGGAGCTGCCTGTTGCTGTTTCTTCCCTCGACCTCTGCCTCGTGGCAGATATGAATAGCCCTTTGCTCTCTTATTTTTAAAGGAACGAAAGGGCTGCGGTTGAAAAGTCGGTGCCTTTTTCTGTTGGGGAGTGACTTGAGGTAGAAAGGTGGATTTCCCGGCTGTAGCCGTGGCCACCAAATCTGATAGACCGACTCCAAATAACTCCTCCCCTTTATACGGCAAAACTTCCATATGCCGTTTTGAATCCGCATCGCCTGTCCACTGTCGCGTCCATAAAGCTCTTCTGGCCGAAATGGACATAGCACTTACCCGTGATGCCAGTGTGCAGATATCCCTCTGTGCATCACGCATATAAAGAAATGCATCCTTTATTTGTTCTAACGACAGTAAAATATTGTCCCTGTCCCGGGTATCAATATTTTCAATCAGGGACTCTGACCAAACTACCCCAGCACTGCACATCCAGGCAGTCGCTATAGCTGGTCGTAGTATAACACCTGCATGTGTGTATATACTTTTTTGGATATTTTCCATCCTCCTATCTGATGGATCTTTAAGTGCGGCCGTCTCAGGAGAAGGTAACGCCACTTGTTTTGATAAGCGTGTTAGCGCCTTGTCCACCCTAGGAGGTGTTTCCCAGCGCTCCCTAACCTCTGGCGGGAAAGGGTATAATGCCAATAATTTCTTTGAAATTATCAGCTTTTTATCAGGGGCAACCCACGCTTCATCACACACGTCATTTAATTCTTCTGATTCAGGAAAAACTATAGGTAGTTTTTTCACACCCCACATAATACCCTGTTTAGTGGTACCTGTAGTATCAGCTAAATGTAACGCCTCCTTCATTGCCAAAATCATATAACGTGTGGCCCTACTGGAAAATACGGTTGATTGGTCACCGTCACCACTGGAATCAGTGCCTGTGTCTGGGTCTGTGTCGACCGACTGAGGCAAAGGGCGTTTTACAGCCCCTGACGGTGTTTGAGGCGCCTGGACAGGCACTAATTGATTGTCCGGCCGCCTCATGTCGTCAAACGACTGCTTAAGCGAGTTGACGCTATCCCGTAATTCCACAAATAAAGGCATCCATTCTGGTGTCGACCCCCTAGGAGGTGACATCCCCATATTTGGCAATTGCTCCGCCTCCACACCAATATCGTCCTCATACATGTCGACACACACGTACCGACACACAGCAGACACACAGGGAATGCTCTAAACGAAGACAGGACCCACTAGCCCTTTGGGGAGACAGAGGGAGAGTCTGCCAGCACACACCAAAAAGCGCTATATATGACAGGGATAGCCTTATAATAAGTGCTCCCTTATAGCTGCTTTATATATATCAAGATATTGCCATTAAATTTGCCCCCCCTCTCTGTTTTACCCTGTTTCTGTAGTGCAGTGCAGGGGAGAGACCTGGGAGCCGTCCTGACCAGCGGAGCTGTGAGAGGAAATGGCGCCGTGTGCTGAGGAGATAGGCCCCGCCCCTTTTTCGGCGGCTCGTCTCCCGCTATTTTGTGAATACAGGCAGGGGTTAAATATCTCCATATAGCCTCTGGGGGCTATATGTGAGGTATTTTTAGCCTTTTAATAGGTTTTCATTTGCCTCCCAGGGCGCCCCCCCCCAGCGCCCTGCACCCTCAGTGACTGCGTGTGAAGTGTGCTGAGAGGAAAATGGCGCACAGCTGCAGTGCTGTGCGCTACCTTTAGAAGACTGCAGGAGTCTTCAGCCGCCGATTCTGGACCTCTTCTTACTTCAGCATCTGCAAGGGGGCCGGCGGCGCGGCTCCGGTGACCATCCAGGCTGTACCTGTGATCGTCCCTCTGGAGCTGATGTCCAGTAGCCAAGAAGCCAATCCATCCTGCACGCAGGTGAGTTCACTTCTTCTCCCCTCTGTCCCTCGTTGCAGTGATCCTGTTGCCAGCAGGAATCACTGTAAAATAAAAAACCTAAGCTAAACTTTCTCTAAGCAGCTCTTTATGAGAGCCACCTAGAATTGCACCCTTCTCGGCCGGGCACAAAAATCTAACTGGAGTCTGGAGGAGGGTCATAGGGGGAGGAGCCAGTGCACACCACCTGATCTGGAAAAGCTTTACTTTTTGTGCCCTGTCTCCTGCGGAGCCGCTATTCCCCATGGTCCTTTCAGGAACCCCAGCATCCACTAGGACGATAGAGAAATTTCCTGTAACATTTTCACGTAATTACAAAGCATGATGGCCTACAGGTGTTCTATTGTGTGAATGTCCAGATGAAGAGTTACTTATCTGTCTAAACATAAGTTTATGGCATCTCCGCTCTAAGTAGAGCCAAAGCAGGATTCAGGACATACCGATCAGACACCAGATAATGGTTCATGGGAGGTCATAAACTTGGGGTTGATGCTTCTTGTAAGGAAAATATCAATGTCTCCTGATATAATAATATCCTGCCCACCTTCCAGTGTAGGATGTGATGTGTCCCCCACCATCAGAGGATCGTATAGTAGCAGGATCAGATACTGATTCGCTCTGGGCCTCATTCATATTTGTAAGTAAAGCAAAAAAGCAAGCTTCTGGGCAAAACCATGTTGCACTGCAGGTGGAATAGATGTAACATGTGCAGAGAATTAGATTTGGGTGGGTATTTTTTTCTGGCAAGGTAAATACTGTCTGCTTTTGCATGTAGCCCACACATGTTAGACAGCTTTATTTTTACTGCAATTTAGATTTTAATTTGAACACACCCCACCTAAATCGAACTCTCTCTGCACATGTTACATCTGCCCCACCTGCAGTGGAACATGGTTTTGCCCAGTTGCTTGATTTTTTTGCTTTACTTACAAACATGAATCAGGCCCACTTTATCTTCCCATAAAAACAGATTCATATTTTGTCTGTTTAGTTTGTTTCATCCTTTTTATCTGATATAAAACTTTTTTTTATTAAAGATTATCTGTGTACGTCCTTTTTTATTATTTTTGTATATCTGCTAAGAATTGTGAGTAACTTTTCTCAGATTAAAACTTCATTTAAATCAGATTGTCCTCTGTGATTCTTATCAGGTCCACTGTGGTTAGGATTCAGCTAGTTCACGCTACATTTATGTGTGCAGGTTAATATTAACCGTGATTTCAATTGTCATTGTAAAAAGAACTCCAGGCTTCCTATTTGGAGCGTGTCACTGCTGAATTAACTCTAGGCGGTGGCAGAAATATTTGGAACATTAATAGAGAGTAGGAGATATAATGGAGCAATGTAATCATTGATTGTATCAGACCTACATCACAGAGGCTCAAGAGTGTTAACATAACAAAAGTTACAAACAGCGGTTTGCGATTGAAGTATCTTGGATTCAGGTCTGTCACACATAATAATGAATTATTTTTAACTCATTAGCTTCAAAATGTAAATTATATTTAATGTACCACAACAGACTGAGCACAGAAGCTGATGTGTAACATCACCCATCCTCATTTGCACAAATGTTAGTTTTTTTTTTTTTTTAAGCTGCAAAATCTGATGGTGAGTGGACGGAAAAACAACAAATTATGCAAATCGATAATTTTGTTTATTCGAGATACATCATGACAGCCATCATACATGACCCAAAAACTGCCACGTAGCAGCCTTTACACATGGTGCCACCTTATCCAGACCAGGCAACAGGGAGGCGCATTCGTATAGCATAGAAAATGAGGTAAGCCTTGAGAACAAAAAATAACAAACCACTACATTGTCCTGACTAGGAGACAAGAAAAAAACTAGAGAGGAGGAGGTGGAGCAGCAGCAGGGGTGAACCAATATACCCTAAGTGGGCGGGCCCTGGTGTGAAAATACTTCCTGTCTAGAACTAGAGGGATTGTACTGTATATAATCTCATGGGTAATGGCTGCCATGAAGTAGAGAAGAAAAAGGAATGTTTACAGCGTCATTCCCTGCATTGGGAGGGAGCGCAGCCTTTTACGCTCAGCAAGATAACTCGCTTTTTCCAGCTCCTTTGAAAAATGGTGGAAATTGGGCCTTGTGATGTGTGTGCACTTTGTAACTTGTAGTTGATTTTTTCTAGGGGGGGGGGTGTATGATGAATCAAAGTAATCACTACATTTAGATACATACAAAGGTCACAGAAGTAACAGAGAGACAATCCTGATGTCCAGTCACTCTCATAACCAATACAACACAGATCGAAAAGTAATTCAAGTGATGTTTTCACTGTATCCACTATGTGCATTTTTAGATGGATCCATAACTGGGCACCGCGACTTCTACATGTGCAGGACTGAGGACCAAAAAATTTAGCCCTGCACCTTAAAATCCACTTGGTGGGAAAAATAAGGAGTTTTGATAGACTTACCATGGTTAAATGTTTTTCTTTGCGGTCCATAGGATCTACAGGGCAGACATTGGGGTGTAGGTCGCTGGAGAGGAGTGGGCACCAAAGAGTTAAAGCTTTGAAGTCCCAGGATGCTGTGGTCCCTCCTCCCCAATACCACGCCCCAACCAAGGCTAGCCAGTTTTGTGGACAAGCCCAAGGCAGGAGCAGCATACTAGAGAAGGAAGATTGCTACATACAAGAAACACTCTCTCAAACAACAGAGAAGGGAACCAGTGACCAAGAGTAGAAACCCATAGAAGCCAGGTACATCAGGGTGGACCTATGGACTTCTAAGAAATAGAGTTAACAAAGGTAAGTCTACCCTAACTCTTATTTTCCTCTTCAGGGTCCATAGGGATCCACAGGGAAGACATTGGGGATGTCCCAAAGCAGTTATCTTAAGGGAGGGGACACTCCAGAGCAGAGAGGAGAATACGGCGCCCAAAGGTAGCATCCTGAGAGGCAAATGTATTAAAGGCATTGAACCTTTGAAAGGTGTGGACTGAAGATCACGTGGCCACCTTGCACAGTGGTTCAGCAGAAGCGCCATGGTCAGACCACCCACGAAGGACCCACAGAGCAAGTAGAATGTACAGAGACTGTATCTGACACAGGAAGGTCAGTCTGTTTGTAAGCCTGTGAGATAGTTGTGCGAAGCCATTGAGCCCGAGTCTGCTTGTTAGTTGGCCTTGTGGAACCCATAGAGGACAAAGAGAGAATACATTTTCCTGATGGAGCTGGTACGAGCCACGTAAATTTGAAGAGCACGGACTACATCCAGGGAGGCTTCCCCTGCCAGGAGGTCCAGGGATTGGAAGGCCGGAACCACAATTTCTTTGTTAAGATGGAATCTGGATACCACCTTAGGGAGCTAGCTGGCCAGGGTACGGAGAACAGCCCTGTCTGGATGAAAGATCAGAAAGGGGTAGCGAGAGGAAAGTGCCCCTAAATCCGATACCCTCCGAGCAGTGGCAATGGCCAGAGGGAAAAGCGGTTTCCCCGTCAGCCACTTGAGGCCCACAGGTTCAAACTGGGGTGCCTGTAGAGCCTGTTGAACCAAAGACAAATCTTACGCCGCCACCAGAAGGACAAAGGGTGGTTGAATGCGAAGGACTCCCTGAAGGAAGGTTCGAACATCTGGCAGGGGAGCGATTCTTCGCTGGAACCAGACTTACAGAGCAGAGACATGAACTTTAAGGGATGCCAGATGGAGGCCGAGACCTAACCCAGCCTGGAGAAAGGTAAGCACCCTGGAAACTCGAAAAACCAGAAGGTCATAGCACCTTGTAGAACACCACTGGAAGTAAGTGTGCCAAACTTGGTAATAGATGCGGGCTGAGGTAGGCTTTCGTCCCTTGAGCATCATTTGAATCACAGAGTGGGAGAACCACTTGGATCTTAGGAGAAATGACTCAAGAGCCACACCGTCAAAGACAGATGACCTATGTCCAGGAGCAGACAGAGACCCGGAGATAACAGATCTGGCCAGAGGCAGAGGGGAGTACGTGTCTACAGAGAGACTCTGTAGATCGGTGAATCAATGGTGCCTGGGACAGACTGACGCTCTCAATAGCATAGTGCCTCAAGCACTTCAAGTTTCTGCTTGAACTTGCGAATAACCCTGAGAAGGAGGGATACCGGAGGTTCCCAGGGTTATTCGTAAGTTCAAGTAGGAATGAGGCACTGTGCTATTGATAATGCCAGCCTGGCCCAGGCGCCACTGACTCACCGATCTACATAGTCTCTCTCAAGACACTCCCTCCCCTCTTTCTCCGTTGCTAGACGGAAGGTCCACATCACTGCCAGAGCGTTCATGAAGGCGGCTTCGAGCTCTCTGGTCCTGGACCCGTACACAGGAACTTTGTGGCTGTATTGATAGGCCATGAGGTCCACATCTGGTAGGCCGCATTTGTCCACTAGGAGCTGGAAGACTTCTGGGTGTAGAGCCCACTATCCGGCATGTACGTTGTGATGGCTGAGGAAGTCTGTCTCCCACTTGAGGATCCCTGGAATGAACACCGTCGAGATGGGCGGAAGATGACGTTCAGCCCATTTGGGAATATGCGCCACTTCCTGCATTGCCAACAAACCCTGATGATTGGGGTAGGCTACCGCAGTGGTGTTGTCGGACTGGACATGGACAGGCGTGCCAGAGTGAACACTCTGTATACAGCTCAAAGCTTCAGGATGTTGATTGGCAGTCAACTCGTGGTGGTAGTCCAACGGCCCTGAAAGGAGTGTTGACCGGTTACTGCGCCCCACCCATGGAGGCTGGCATCTGTGGTGCGGAGCACCCAATCTGGGATCTAGAAAGGGCAACCCTTGTCTAAGTAGGACAGGTGACCTTTCATAAAGAGGACCATCATCTGGGACCTGATCAGATGATGCTGACCATTCCACCTGGAGAGGATCAGGTGTGAAAGGGGCTTAGAGTGGTATTGTGCGTATTCCACCATGTTGAAGGTGGAGACCATGGACCCGAAAACCTGTACTGTTGAGTGGATGTACACTTGGCGACTGTGAAGTAACTTGCGTATTCGCATTTGCAGTGCAGTACTTTTGTCTGCTGGCAGGAAAATACTCTGTACCTGAGAAACCAGGAGAGCTCCCAGATGTAGCATCCTTTGAGAAGGAACCAGGGAGGACTTCTTCCAGTTGATGAACCAGCTGTGGGTTTGCAGGAAGGCAATGGTCAGCTGAAGAGGGCATTAAGGACCTCCGTAGAGTGTGCCAGAATCAGCATGTTGTCCAGGTATGGGAGTATTCTGACCCCTTGCTGACAGAGTGGGACCGCCGTAACTACCATGATTTTGGTAAAGACCCAATTTGCTGTAAAAAGACCAAAAGGCAGTGCCCAAAACTGGTAATGTTGCTGAAGGACAGCATACTGGAGAAAACATGTAACATTTGTCGAAAGGAGGCAGAAGTTTGAGCTAGATTCTAGACTGAGTGTGAAAGAACATCCACCCAGGGAGGATTGTTGGAGATAGACTCCGTATATCAACGTCCTTCAGTCGTCTGTTTAATACCCTTGAACATCAGTCAATGGTTCTATACTTAGCAGCCGGCTGGAGACCAAAAATAATGAGACAACACACGGAAGATATGTAGAAGCTCAGCAAGTCATTTTTGATCTGACTCGTTGCTTTAGGAGCCTTTATTTATACACAAATGAACAAAGGAATAAAGGTATGGCAGAGTGTTAGCCAATCAAAGTACACCTTGTGCAAAGATAAATAATGATTTAATGAAACCAATTATAGCATTCCTGTATATATATTCTTATCACTGTTTGCTCATTAATTTAATGAGAAGGCCTTTCTCTTATCGCCATCTGGACATTAATCTTGAAAGCCTTCTTTCCATTGTCACCTGGACATTCCAAAACATACTCCTTTAATGTTCTCATCATGCAATTAAAGTTTTATCTTAGCCTGGGAGTTAACTAAATGTCCTTGTGACTGCAGCTGGAGAAATCATATTGCTCTTAACAAAATAGTTTCTCACAGAAATATCTATGCAATTCATTTAAGGAAATTACATATACTAACTGGCTATGTTCACTGATTATTGCAGTGAACAATCTAATCAATACCAAATTATGAGAAATAGAATCACATCCTACTTATTGGGTTGAAACTTATTTTATAGCATTATGCGTGCTTTTAGTTATTAAATACAAAGCTTACAACAGTTATAAAGATGATTTTATATTTAAAACTGTTCAAATTCCTTTAAAATACTTTAAGGTCATTTTTCTGGGCGTCTTGCCAATATCTGGGAATCTTGCCAAAAAAAGGCCTATAATCTGCAGGTGTGAATTCTTTTAGGTTTATTAGCCTGACGAGTTAATAGGGAATTGCTGCCCTTTTAGATTACCATTTATAACAAGCTACAGATTCTTTATCAATAAGTTTCATTTATGCAAGTACAAAATTTTACTTAATAAACTCTTAAAGGGGTAGGTAGGATTAAGAACCCATATATGCATCTGAGCTGATCCTTGACCATTATCAATATGTTGGAGTGCATATTTCTTATAGAGGTTGCTAGGGCTAAAAGTCTCATGCTTATATCATATAAATGTCAGCATTACTTATAAATCTATAAAAATTGCTTGAAATACATCTAGAATGGCTGCCATTATACAAAATGGCTGATAGCTGCTTTAGCATAATGCTGTCTCTGTCAGTACACATAGGGGGGGGGGGACTGGCAGAGCATGGTGTAACTGCTGTGGAAACCCCATAGTGGGAGGCAGAGTGGGGACTGATAAGCGGCCTGCTATCTGCATCACAACTTGTGAGAAGGAAGACACCCAGGGTGGTTCCTGGACAGGGGCTGGTGAGGAGGAATACTGGACAGGGTGGTTCCTGGACAGGGTGGTTCCTGTACAGGTTCCTGAGGGGATAATCCCGCTAAACAGTACCTTTGCCCTTGGAAGACATAGACATAGTGATACAATAGCACACAATAAGAGTACAGCTAACAATGCAATGTGACACGCTTCACAAATACAAGTAAATGTGAAGTACTGTGGACCCCTATACACCTGTATTTAGGGTTAGAAGAACAGAAGGAATAGGTATAACAGAGGAGAAAGTCAGACAGCACAAGTCGCATGTAATGCATATATAAATATACAGTTGCAATGGGCACTTAAATAAACTACTCAGACCACAGTGGCTGGCAGGATCAGTGCTGTATAACCAGGCCCTTGGGAGAGTATACAGGGAGACTGGACCCAGAGTTCCCGGAGAACTGCAGCTTAAGCACAGTGCAGAAAATGGCAACTGAGCATCACAGTGGGAGGAACAGCTCAGAGGTGGGAAGCCAATGTGGAATCGCGCTCTGAGCTGGGGGAGGGGGTCACAGAGTGAGACCTTACCTCTCCATGCTGAAGTAAACCTCCGGGGCCACTGGCCTCTATAATGTTCCACAGTCCCAGTATAATGTGACCTGGTGGAATAGTGGGGTTGCAGACGGACCGGACACCCACATCAGCTCTTCTGGTCTGTCTAAACAAGGCTGAAAAAAGGATGTGGTTCCCCACCTTACCTTTTCCCCCCATTTTCTGACTGAAGCCTGGGTCCCCAGGAAGCATGCTAGCTGGCTCAGTGGTGCTCGCCGTAATCACTGGACCACTCGCCAATTTTGCGACACCAGTGGGAGATTGGACCTGATCAGCTGAGCAGCAGTGCTGGCGTCCTATAGGACTGCCTAGCACTGCTTGCTCACAGTATGAAAAAATAAAGTAAATTGTAAAGAAAAAAGCTTGTGGTTGCTCCACTGTTAAAAGGTGCATCCAGCTCCTGCTGGCACCAAAGCAAAACTGGCTAAGCCTTGGCTAGGGGCGGGGAATAGGGGAGGGAGGGACCAGAGCATCCTGGGACTTCAAAAGCTTTAACTGTTGGGTGCCCAGTCCTCTCCAACCACCTACACAATGTCTTCCCTGTGGATCCTTATGGACCCTGAAGAAAGACTGCCTCTTTTGTATCTCCAGTTCATAAATACATCTTGTTATGTGAGGAGCAGTTTATTCACCTAGGCCGATGTGAAGCTCTCTGATGTCGACCAAGATGTGAGCTGTTGGAAAAACAGCAATCGCACTGGGAACACACAAACGTCCTCTCCCCGGTGTGGATGCGCTGATGTCTGACAAGGTCGGATCTCTGTACAAAGCACTTCCCACAAACTGTGCATGAAAATGGCCTCTCCCCGGTGTGAGTGCGCTGGTGCATGACAAGGGTGCCTTTCCGGACAAAACATTTGCCACATTCCGTGCACTTAAATGGCTTCTCACCAGAGTGAATCTGCTGATGCTTTTTAAGGGAAGACTTCCAGGCAAAGCATTCCCCGCACTCTGGGCATGAAAATGGTCTCTCCCCAGTATGCGTCCTCTTATGGTAGCGTAGACGTGAGCTCTGATGAAAGGATTTCCCACAGTAAGAGCAGTGAAACAGTTTGTCCTCGGTGTGACATCGCTGGTGGACGGTAAGAGCCAATTTTGAGATGAATTGCACTCCGCAGACTGAGCATCTATACAGATTACTGGCGCTATGTGTTTGCTGATGGGTAATAAGGGCTGAATGATTAGGGAAACATTGCTGACACTCCGAGCACTGATGCATCTTCTCAGGATAATGTGAGGAGGCGTGCGGACCTGTTGGGGACAAAAGTACTAGCATAAACCCTCTATACATCAGCGGATGGGTCATGTCATGTGTGAGACAATCTGTTTAGTTATACATATGTAGGATATAGATATCCAGTATTATTGGATGTATTCAGTACCATATACTGTACAATTACTTGTAAGTTAACCCTGCCATTCCCAAATAACCTTGGAGTTTGTCTAAAACAGTCTAGTTTACTGTGTATTTAAAACATAAATGGACTGATGTACTGACATTGCCACTCCACTCAGCACAATGGAAGCAGCCATCTTTCTTTTACACTCCTAGAATGTTGATGAATCTGACTCCTTCCCTCACTGGCAATAAGGGGAAACCACAAAGTGGGATGGCACTGAGTTATAGAAGTATAGAGTAATTCTGGGAATGAACAGATGTTAGACAGATGTCAAGATTTATTGGACATTTTTATATCGAACCACAACGTGTCCAGGAAATATTTTTGAAAGTACCCCCACCTATTCCTGTATCTACTGGCCACCTCGGGAAAATCTTTGATCTTGGCTGCGAGGTGCCATAGAAAGCCAACACCTAGGATACCACACAGGGATACTGAGAAAAACAAGAGAGTTATGGTAGACTTACCATTCTTAACTCTGTTTCTTCGATATCCACAGGCGCCACAGGAATTACCATGGGGTGTATATGTGGTTTGGAGAGAACCGTGTACTAAACAGTTACTTTTAGGTCCCAGGTTGCACTGGTGCTTCCTCCTTTATACCCTGCTAGCCTATCCAGTTTAGTGAACAAGCCCAAGGTAGGAGCAGGACAGATGAGAAGGAAGAATGGAACACTTAAGAAACACACTCATATTAGAAGAGGAGAACTAGTGACCATATAATAATAATACCCATAAGCCAGGTGTGTCAGCGTGAGAGGCATGTGGAGCTCGAAGAAACAGGGTAAACAATGGTAAGTCTAACATACCTACTGTTTTCTTCTTCAGGGTCTATAGACTCCACAGAAATTACCATGGGGATGTCCCAAAGCAGTTTTCCTTAAGGAGAAACCAGTCGCCCAAAGGAAGCAGCCTGGGAGGGAAAGGTGTTGAATGAATAAAAATGGAGAAAGGTGCTGACCAAAGACCATGTGGCTGTTCTGCACAATTATTTAGCAGATGCCCCACAGATCTAGTGGAGTGAGCTCGGAACTCGTAGGTCTGCTTCCGTGTATGCCTGGGGAATTCAAAGCCATCTAGATAATGTTTGCTTGTTAGCAGGCCAGCCTCTTTTGTGAAATCCGTAGAACAAAATGAGAGTATCTGATCTATGTAGAGATTTGGTTCGATTCACATAAATCCTAGCGCACGTACCACATCCAGCATGCTTCATCTGTGGAAGGAGTCATAGATTGGAAAGCTGGTACTACAATCTCTTCATTCATTTGTACTTTGGATACCACGTTAGGTAGATAGCCGGACCTAGCGCTAAGGACGGCTCTGTCCGGATGGAAAACAAAAAAGGTGGAGCTACAAGACAACGCTCCTAGGTCAGACAAACTGTGAGCAGGGGCAATAGCAAAGAGGAAGAGTGTTTTTCATGTCAGCCACTTAAGGTCCACGGTGTCCAAAGGTTCAAACAGCGGTGCTTGTAAGGCCTGGAGAACTAAGGACAAATCCCAACTCCCTGAAAAAAGGTCTTAACGTCAGATAGGTAAGCAATCTTTCCGTTGAATCCAACCGATAGGGCAGATACCTGTACCAGGAGGGACGCTATACGGAGGCCTAAGTCCAAGCCTGTCTGGAGGAAGGCATTCTCACCACTCTGAAGGTAGTAGGATTATAGCCCTTGGGGGAACACCACTAAAGATAAATTGCCAAATCATATAGTAAATCCTGGCTGAGGTACTGTAGGTTTATGAGCCTTGAGCATCATCTAAATGGCAGTGCATGAGAATCCCTAAGCTCTTAAGCGGGATGTCTCAAGAGCCATGCCATCAAGACAGACGAGCCAGGTCTTGGTGTAAAATGATCCCTGAGTCAGCAGATCTAGCCATATAGGAAGGAGTGTCTAGTGAGAGACCCTACAGGTCTGCAAACCAATGTCGCCTTGGCCAGTCTGGAAGGAGTGAGACTGGAGGGAAGATGTATGCCAGATTTTTTTAAGTTCCACAGCATTGCCAGAGCGCCCACGAAGGCGGCTGTGGAATCCCTGGTTCAGTACCCATACACAGGCAGCCTGTGTACCCGATATAAGGTCATGAGATCCATGTCCAGTAGGACCCGAAATACCTCCAGATCTAGAGCCCCCTCACTGCAGTGTACGTTGTTGGTTTAGGAGAGCCACTTCCCATTTGAGAACTCATGGGATGAACACTGCCGATGTAGCCGGAAGATGACGTTCTGCCCAATTGAGGATGCATGTCACTTCTCTCATGGCGGTCAGCCTCTACATGCCTCCCTGATGGTTTAGGTAGGCTACCGCGGTTACGTTGTTGGATTGGACCTGAACATGAAGACCGTGCAGAAGGCCTCGCATTTGAAGGGAGCTCTGACTGGTCACTGCTCCCCACCTGCGGGAGCTGGCATCCGTGGTGAGGAGTACCCAATCAAGAACCCAAAAGAAAAGGGACGACCCTTTTTCTAAGTGGGATGTCTGTAGCAACCACAAGTGGGAGAGCCGAACCTCCGGGGATAGTATGATTGAAGAGGTCTGGAGTGAAATTGGGCATACTCTACCATGTCGAAGGTGGGGACCATGAACCCCAATACCTGCATGGCTGAGTAATGGACACTCACCGGTGTCGAAGAACTTGCGCATTCGAGTATGAAACACTTATCTTGTCTGCTTGTAGGAAAATCCTCTGGACCTGAGAATTTTGGATGGCTTCTAGATGCAACAATCTTTGAGAAGGAGACAGGGAGGACTTCTATCAGTTGATAATCCAGCCGTACATAGTAAGGCAATGGTCAGACGGAGTTGCTGCTGTAGGACCTCCGAAGACTGTGCTACAATCAGTAGGTCTTAGGTAAGAAAGAATTCAGACCCCCTAATGCCTAAGATATGCAGCCCTGACTGCCATCATTTTGGTAAAGACCCTAGTTGCCATGGCCAGTCCAAAGAGAAGTCCCTGAAAGTGATAATGCTGCTGGAGGACAGCAAACTTTAGGTACCACTGTTGGCAGTGATAGGCACATGTAGGTACGCATCCTGAATATCCAGGAGGCCATAAGTCCCCAGGCTCCATTGCCAGGATAATGGCGCAGAGGATTTCCCTGCGAAACCTGAGCACCCGCATAACCTTGCTGAGTGCCTTGAGGTTGAGTAGCAGAGGGTTTATCATCCGACTTTCCAGCTGGACTTTAGGTAGACCAGGTTTGCTTGGGCGAGCTGCCACAGAGGTTGCAGACCCTTTAGAAGCGAGCACTCCTATATCCCAAGCTGCTTACCCATTACGGGAGATGTGGGACAGTTGTTCCCAAGGTGCATCGGATGTCTTCAAGAGCATCCATCCAGCCTTCAATAACTTTAGCTAGCGATAGCTGTGTAATGGCGCCCACATATAAGTAGACTTGAGGAAAGTTTCTATTTTCCTGTCAGTGGTAGGTAGGATAATGTAGAGCTTTTAACAAGATGAGCCACGAACACATTTAGTTTGTAGTCTTGTGGCTGACAGAATGGCTGTATTTGCTATACTGAGTGGCATACCAGCTAAACGGCTCCACACTTCTTATGCTTTCTTGGCCAAGAAGGGAAGATTTGCTGCTTGCTCCACATAAGCATCTACCAAAGGGGGAACTTCCCACTTGGTACACTCTCCTGCCGGAAGGGGGTAAAAGACATAGGCATTTCAGGCAGCTTCGTAGTCCAGACTTCCTGCATGAGTTCGGTGAGCTGATCCGACTGAGGAAATTCTGCTTTAACGACTTTCTGATGTTTAAACACTGGAGCTTGTAGGCTTTGGAACCGGCTCCTCTTCCTCTATGCGCACTAGAGCCGGAACATCCACTTAGAGTGATGATTTTAATGAACAGTGGAAGATTCAGAATCAGAGACATATGTATCATCTACCTCCTGATCAGTTCAATACCTCAGTATTCATACAGTGTGTGTGTGTGTGTGTGTGTGTGTGTGTGTGTGTGTGTGTGTGTGTGTGTGTGTGTAGGCTTTTTCTTTCAAACAATGCAATGTGACACCTATTTTTTCTTTCCATACAATGCATATACAGTTGGGCACGGAATCAACTATACAAGCCTCAGAGGCTGTCAGGATAAGTGCTGTATATTTGCATGTAATCCGCGTAGGAGTCCCAGCCTCCTTATAAACTTTGCATTTAGAAAACATAGTTATAGAGGCAGTATAAGCACACAGTGTGTGTATAAGCCAAACAATGCAATGTGACACCCCTCACAAGTACAAGTAAATGTGACGTACAAAACCCTAAAACACCTGGCATGGGTTATATACAGTGCAGCAGTAGCTAGCAACAAGTCACATACAATGCATAGAGACTGGGCACTGAATAAACTACACAAGCCTCAGTGGCTGGAAGGATAAGTGTTGTATAACCTGGCCTGTGGGATAGGTATACAGGAGACTAGACCCGGCTCCTGAGATTAGTGTCTCACTGGGTAAGGAGGGTAGAAGTAACAGCTTAAAAGGCGCAAAAATCATCAGAGGAAGCAAACCCTAGGCTAAAGGGGAGAGCTCACCTCCCCTATTCTGACGCAACAACCAGGACTGGCCTGGCCTTTACAAGTGTCTCCTGATACATTTTATAGCCCTGGTGGTCTAGCGCACAGGTTCTCAAACTCGGTCCTCAGGACCCCACACAGTGCATGTTTTGCAGGTCTCCTCACAGAATCACAAGTGAAATAATTAGCTCCACCTGTGGACCTTTTAAAATGTGTCAGTGAGTAATTAATTCACCTGTGCACCTGCTGAGTTACCTGTAAAACATGCACTGTGTGGGGTCCCGAGGACCGAGTTTGAGAACCTCTGGTCTAGCGGATGAACGCAAGCAACCCGGTCCTTGCTGTCAGTGCCTCGGGTGGTCCCCCTCGCAGGATTCCTCATACCTGATCACCTGTACGTCCGGCAGCGGCCGGACATACAGGAGCGGTCTGCTAAAATGATCCAGCTGGCACCCACCAATATCCGTGGCCCAGTCACCAGTGTAGCGGCGCTGGCAGGAGTTGCTGGAACAGTAGCGCAGGCGCCCTATGAGACGTCCCCACTGCTTGCTCTGATGATCAAATATCTAATAAGTAAAGAAAATCATAAAAGAAAAAGAAAAGGTTGGCGCTGCTTCACAGCAGCTCTCCTGTATAAAGGGGGAATCCTACTCCTGCCGGCACCAAACAGAATCTGGATAGCCCAGGGCTAGGGTATATAGGAGTAAGCACCAGTGCATCATGGGACCTGAAAGTTTAACTGTTTGGCACCCGGTTCTCCAAATCACCTATACTTCCATGGTAATCCCTGCGGAGCCTATGAGCCCTGAAGAAGAAAAACCTGTCCCTATGTACTATCATTTATACCATGGTATGGAGAGGTGAGTGTGTGTAATAGGACCGACGTCCTCTGTGCCCCACAGTAAGTGGGTGACAGGAAACCAGCAGGCACCAGGACGGGCAGATGGGTATCCGGATGATAGGTAGACAGTCTATAGATAGACACGTTAGACAGACCTTAGATCGACATGGTCAAAAGGTCGACATGAAAAAAATTAGACTTTTTTTTTTTTTTTTTAACATGCTTTTAGACTTTTTCATACCTTCACTGTCCATGTCGGCATAGTTGGTTATAAACCCTGGGGCAACTGCAGCGAGCCACCAAACCCAAAGCGTGGCAAGCCCCATGAGGGTATGCCTTTCTACAAATAGGGGTCCCAGATGACAAAACTATCCACACAAACCACAAAAATGTAAAAAAAAATGGTGTCTACCTTTTTTTTATGTTGACTATTTTCATGTCGACCTTTAGACCCTGTCTACTTTTTTCATGTCTCCCTTTTCATCCTGTCGACCTGTTGACTGTCTAGCATGTGGTGTCTATCTCTTACAGCACACCCGGGGCAGATGCCAGCCGCGGCTATGACAAGGCTACAACTCTCTGGAGTCCAGGATGAAGATGAGGGTAAATGCATCGACTGTAGTTTAATGTAAGATTGATGCATTTTTACAGGACTTACAAAGACCTAAAAGTTGAATATAGCGTTAAAGGCAATACAATATAATTACTGAGGAGGGATGGGATCTAGGCGCCACTATCACTGGGGACATAAAGCAGAAAATGTAGTAAGACAATGGGGAAGGCCGGATGCTAGGGGGCACAGCGAGGAATTAGTAGCAGGAAGACAGGTGGTGATGCCTCTATATAGGTCACTGGTGAGACCACACATGGAATACTGCGCACAGGTCTGGGAGCCGCATCTCCAAAAGCACATAAATGAGAGACTGCACAAAGGGTGATTATAGCAGTGCATGGTGTAAGTCACACACATTACCAGGAAAGCCTAGCGCATCTAACCATGTATTCCCTGGGGAGCAGGGAGAGAGTGATATGGGTGAAGCTCTCACACAGATCACCAGCTCATGGAAGTGTCCTACAGAGTAAGAGAAGTATTACAACAGGAGGACGTACCCTAACACTGGAGAGCAGCGGGTGTAAGAGCATTTACTAATGGGATAACGTTAATCCGCTGAGCAGAGCCACCCCACCCTCCGACTCTTCCTGCCCTTCTTTCTCTGACCACCCTGCTGCAAGGCATAAATCACCAGCCTGAGCCCTGCATGTAGAACGGACCTTATTACCTCTCACACCTCACGTGATGAGCAGACGTTGACTGCTAACCAGCAGAATCCCCTAATACCCCTTTCAGACCGCCTGAGGCGGGTCACGCCTGGGAGCCTGACACGGGAGCTCCCAGGGTGCGACCCGCCTCAGGCGCCCCTCCGCCACTGTCTGCAACCCGGCATATTGCTGGGTTGGTGACGGTGCTTGTAGATCACATGATCTCTAAGCACCGCCCGTACACACAATGAACAGGAAACGGTTCACATCGACCCGGCCCCCGTTCACACCGCAGAGCGAGCCGGGTTGAACACGAGTTCAACCCTGCTCACGACCAGGGTTGAAATACCGAGTCGCTCGACCCGGTATTTCAACCATTGAACCTTTCAAACCGCACATGAACGCGGGTTAGGCACAATCATGTGCCAATAACCAGTGTTCATAGCTGGCGGTCTAAAAGGGGTATAAATGTCAGCCTATGCTTAAGCACACTGTGGATTCCTTTACGCCAAATAGCCACTCTCTGCGCCAGGTCCCGGGATACTCGGCCGCGCCAACTTCTTTTTCTCAAAAAATGTTCATCTTTTTCGCACAATAAAAACAACTGGTAGCAGCAAAAGAACAACGCACTGACCAATCTGATGTGTGACATCTGTACACCTGTGTGACGGAGCATGAATCTGTATACGAAGTGCTACTATGCATTGGTCGCTGTTTTCCCAACAACAGGTTCCGTTGTGCGTCATCTGCGATTTTGTACAGGTTTCAAACTAATTCCTGTGCGGTTAGTCGCAGCCCAACGTCTCTAGTACACTCTTTGGGGTTTCGCTGCTTCCGAGAAGCAGATCAGATTCAAAATGCAAAGAAAAAGACACTACACTACACCTCCCAGTGATTCAGTCGCACTGGGTGTCCTGCAAGATTGTCTTCAGGAATAAAAACAAGAAATACATTGTGATGCTCACCCACTGGTGATGGAAGGAAGATTAATATAAATATATATATATATATATATATATATATAAAATAATATTTTAAACCTACCGGTAAATCTTTTTCTCCTAGTCCGTAGAGGATGCTGGGGACTCCGTAAGGACCATGGGGTATAGACGGGCTCCGCAGGAGACATGGGCACTATAAAGAACTTTTAGTATGGGTGTGCACTGGCTCCTCCCTCTATGCCCCTCCTCCAGACCTCAGTGAGAGAAACTGTGCCCAGAGGAGATGGACAATATGAGGAAAGGATTTTGTTAATCTAAGGGCAAGATTCATACCAGCCCACACCAAACACACCGTATAACCTGGAATATACGCAACCAGTTAACAGTATGAACAAAAAACAGTATCAGTCAAAGACCGATCTTAACTGTAACATAACCCTTATGTAAGCAACAACTATATACAAGTCTTGCAGATTTAGTCCGCACTGGGACGGGCGCCCAGCATCTTTTACGGACTAGGAGAAAAAGATTTACCGGTAGGTTTAAAATCTTATTTTCTCTTACGTCCTAGAGGATGCTGGGGACTCCATAAGGACCATGGGGTTTATACCAAAGCTCCAAACCGGGCGGGAGAGTGCAGATGACTCTGCAGCACCGATTGAGCAAACGCAAGGTCCACATCAGCCAGGGTATCAAACTTGAAGAATTTTGCAAAAGTGTTTGAACCCGACCAAGTAGCTGCTCGGCACAACTGTAATGCCGAGGCGCCTCGGGCAGCCGTCCAAGAAGAGCCCACCTTCCTAGTGGAATGGGCCTTTACCGAATTTGGTTCCAGCAATCCAGCCGTAGAATGAGCCTGCTGAATCGTGTTACAGATCCAGCGAGCAATAGTCTGCTTAGAAGCAGGAGCACCCAGCTTGTTGGGTGCATACAGGATAAACAGCGAGTCAGATTTTCTGACTCCAGCCGTCCTGGAAACATATATTTTCAGGGCCCTGACAACGTCTAGCAACTTGGAGTCCTCCAAGTCCCTAGTAGCCGCAGGCACCACAATAGGCTGGTTCACGTGAAACGCTGACACCACCTTTGGGAGAAATTGGGGACGAGTCCTCAACTCTGCTCTATCCACATGAAAAAAATCAAGTAGGGGCTCTTGTGAGATAAGGCCGCCAACTCTGACACCCGCCTTGCAGATGCCAAGGCTAATAACATGACCACCTTCCGGTGAGAAATTTTAATTCCACCGTTTGAAGAGGTTCAAACCAGTGTGATTTAAGGAACTGTAACACCACGTTAAGGTCTCATGGTGCCACAAAAGGAGGCTGGATGTGCAGCACTCCCTTTACGAAAGTTTGGACTTCTGGGACAGAAGTAAATTCCTTCTGAAAAAAATATAGATAGGGCCGAAATCTGTACCTTAATGGAGCCTAATTTTAGATCCATATCCACTACTGTCTATAGGAAGTGGAGAAAACGGCCAAGATGGAAATCTTCCGTAGGAGCATTCTTGTTTTCACACCAAGATACATACTTCCTCCAGATACGGTGATAATGCTTCGCCGTTACTTCCTTCCTAGCCTTTATCAGAGTAGGGATAACTTCCTCCGGAATACCTCTCTCAGCTAGCATTCGGTGTTCAACCGCCATGCCGTCAAACGCAACTGCGGTAAGTCTTGGAATATGCAAGGCCCCTGCTGCAACAGGTCTTCCCTGAGAGGAAGAGGCCACGGATCTTCTGTGAGCATCTCCTGAAGATCCGAATACCAGGCTCTTTGAGGCCAATCTGGAAACACGAGTATTGCTTGTACTCTGTTTCGTCTTATGATTCTCAACACTTTTGAGATGAGAGGCAGAGGAGGGAACACATAGACCGACTGAAACACCCATGGTGTCACTAGGGCGTCTACCGCTACTGCCTGAGGGTCCCTTGACCTGGCACAATACCTCTGAAGCTTTTTGTTGAGGAGTGACACCATCATGTCTATTTGAGGAAGTCCCCAAAGACTTGCTATCTCTGCAAAGACCTCTTGATGAAGTCCCCACTCTCCTGGATGGAGATCGTGTCTGCTGAGGAAATCTGCTTCCCAGTTGTCCACTCCTGGTATGAAGACTGCTGACAGAACACTTACGTGATTTTCCGCCCAGCGCAGAATTCTGGTGGCTTCCGCCATTGCCACTCTGCTCCTTGTCCCGCCTTGGCGGTTTACATGAGCCACGGCTGTGACGTTGTCTGATTGAATCAGAACCGGTAGGTCGCGAAGAAGATACTCCACTTGTCGTAGGCCGTTGTATATGGCCCTCAATTCCAGCATGTTGATGTGTAGACAAGCCTCCTGGCTTGACCATAGTCCCTGAAAATGTCTTCCTTTTGTGACTGCTCCCCATCCTCGGAGGCTCGCGTCCGTGGTCACCAGAACCCAGTCTTGAATGCCGAACCTGTGACCCTCTAGAAGGTGAGCACTCTGCAGCCACCACAGGAGAGACACCCTGGCCCTGGGGGACACGCTTATCTTTTGATGTAGGTGTAGATGGGACCCCGACCATTTGTCCAGAAGGTCCCACTGAAACGTCCTCGCATGGAACCTGCCGAAGGGGATGGCCTCGTAGACTGCCACTATTTTTCCCAGAACTCGAGTGCATTGATGAACAGACACTCTTTTTGGTTTTAGCAGGTCCCTGACCATGTTCTGGAGGTCCTGGGCTTTTTCAATTGGTAGAAAAACCCTCTTCTGTTCCGTGTCCAGAATCATGCCTAGGAATGATAGTCGAGTCGTTGGAATCAACTGTGACTTTGGCAGATTGAGAATCCAACCGTGTTGCTGTAACACTCTCAGGGAGAGCGACACGCTTTTCAGCAATTGATCTCTTGATCTCGCCTTTATCAGGAGATCGTCCAAGTACAGGATAATTGTGACTCCCTGCTTTCGCAGGAGCACCATAATTTCCGCCATTACTTTGGTGAAAATTCTCGGGGCCGTGGAAAGCCCGAACGGCAACGTTAGAAACTGGTAATGACAGTCCTGTACCACGAAACGCAGGTATTCCTGATGAAGAGGAAATATGGGGAGATGAAGGTAGGCATCCTTCACGTCCAGCGACACCATAAAATCCCCTGCTTCCAGACTGGATATCACAGCCCGGAGTGATTCCATCTTGAATTTGAACTTTTTCAAGTATAGGTTTAGGAATTTTAGATTCAAAATGGGTCTGACCGAACCATCCGGCTTCGGGACCACAAACAGTGTTGAATAGTACCCTTTTCCCTGTTGGCCTAGGGGAACCTTGACAATCACTTGCTGTTGACACAGCTTTTGAATTGCATCTAATACCACTTCCCTCTCCGGGGAAGAGGCTGGCAAGGCCGGCTTGAAAAATCGGCGAGGGGGCACCTCTTCGAACTCCAGTTTGTAACCTTGGGATACAATTTCCAACACCCAAGGATCCACGTCTGATAGAACCCAGACCTGGCTGAAGAGTCGAAGACGTGCCCCCACCGTTGCGGACTCCCTCCGTGGAGCCCCAGCGTCATGCGGTGGATTTAGCAGAAGCCGGGGAGGACTTCTGCTCCTGGGAACTAGCCGAAGCAGGTGTTCTCTTACCTCTACCCTTACCTCTGGCGAGGAAAGAGGAGCCCCGACCTCTTCTGGACTTATGCGACCGAAAGGACTGCATCTGATATTGTGGGGTTTTCTTTTGCTGTGGGGGAACAAAAGGCAAAAATGTAGATTTACCCGCGGTAGCTGTGGAAACCAGGTCCGCGAGACCATCCCCAAACAAAACTTCACCCTTGTAAGGTAAAACCTCCATATGCTTCTTTGAGTCGGCATCACCCGTCCATTGGCGGGTCCACAGAGCTCGTCTTGCCGAAACTGCCATGGCGTTGGCTCTGGAACCAAGCAGCCCCACGTCTCATTGAGCGTCTCTCATATATAAGACTGCGTCTTTAATGTGACCTAAAGTCAGTACAATGGTATCCTTGTCCAGGGTATCCATGTCTGCCAATAAGGTATCTGTCCACGCTGCAACAGCGCTACAAACCCATGCCGATGCTATTGCCGGCCTGAGTAAAGCACCCGTATGTGCATAAATAGACTTTAAGGTAGTTTCCTGTCTACGATCCGTAGGATCCTTAAGGGCCGCGGTGTCTGGAGGCGGTAGCGCCACCTTCTTGGACAGACGCGTTAACGCCTTGTCCACCCTGGGCGAGGATTCCCACCGTATCCTGTCCTTTGCAGGGAAAGGATACGCCATAAGGATCCTCTTGGGAATCTGCAGTTTTTTGTCTGGAGTTTCCCAAGCTTTTTCAAATAATTCGTTTCAGTTCATGAGATGGAGGAAACGTTACCTCAGGTTTCTTTCCCTTAAACCTGTGTACCCTCGTGTCAGGGACAGAGGGGTCATCTGTGATATGCAAAACATCTTTTATTGCCATAATCATATAATGAATACTTTTGGCCACCTTAGGGTGTAACCTTGCCTCATCATAGTCGACACTGGAGTCAGAATCCGTGTCGGTATCAGTGTCTGCTATTTGTGATAGGGGACGCTTTTGAGACCCTGACGGGCCCTGTGACCCAGTCAAATCCGCGGATTGACTCCCTGCTGTTTCCCTGGACTCAGCTTTGTCCCTTCTCTTATGTAATAATACATTAGCATTTAAAATATTTCACATATCATACCAATCATGAGTCGGCGTTGCCAACGGAGACACCACAATCAGCTGCTCCACCTCCTCCTTGGATGAGCCTTCCGCTTCAGACATGCCGACACGCGTACCGACACCCGCACACACACACAGGGATATATCTATAAGGGGACAGTTCCCCAACAAGGCCCTTTGGAGAGACAGAGAGAGAGAGTATGCCAGCACACACCCAGCGCCAACTGACACTGGAAACAATTCCCAGATATAGCGCTATATATTATATATATATATAACAGTGTAATAATTAGTAATTAATAATAAATGTGCCCCCCCCCCAGCTTCTCTTCAGATCATTGTGGAGAAAATGGCGCTGGTTAGTGCTGTGAGGCCAAGCTCTGCCCCCTCTAGTGGCGGGCTTCGGTCCCGCTCAAAATTATAATTAATGGCGGGGGATGTACATATCTACTGACTCCGCAGCCCATATGTGAAAAGCATGCCAAAATAGAAGTTTATATTGCTGCCCAGGGCGCCCCCCCTGCACCCTGCACCCATCGGTGCCTGACAGTGTGTGTAACGTGTGGGAGCAATGGTGCGCAGCGGTCACCTCAGTGAAGATCTGAAGTCTTCTGCCGCCTTAGAAGTCTTCTTTCTTCTTATACTCACCCGGCTTCTATCTTCCGGCTCTGCGAGGAGGACGGCGGCGCGGCTCTGAGACGAACGGCAGGGGGAGACCTGCGCTCCGATCCCTCTGGAGCTAATGGTGTCCAGTAGCCTAAGAAGCAGAGCCTATCATTTAAGTAGGTCTGCTTCTCTCTCCTCAGTCCCACGATGCAGGGAGCCTGTTGCCAGCAGTGCTCCCTGAAAATAAAAAACCTAACAAAATTATTTTATCAGAGAAACTCAGTAGAGCTCCTCCGTAATGCACCCTATCTCCTCTGGGCACAAAATCTAACTGAGGTCTGGAGTAGGGGCATAGAGGGAGGAGCCAGTGCACACCCATACTAAAAGTTCTTTATAGTGCCCATGTCTCCTGCGGAGCCCGTCTATACCCCATGGTCCTTACGGAGTCCCCAGCATCCTCTAGGACGTAAGAGAAATAAATATAAAGCCACAGCGGTGATCTTCCATAGTGGTGTGAGACCAGCTGCTTACCTGCCCTGGAGGGTTCCCCGATTGACAGCTGCAATGTGGTGCCCCCGTATAGTATAAATCAGTGTTTTTCAACCACTGTGCCGTGGCACACTAGTGCGTCCTGAGCAGTCTCCAGGTGTGCCGCCATAGAAGCACAGCCAGGCCCGTCACTGTTTTGCTGCTACTGAGGCCCTGGAACGATCAATACTGGTGGGTTTAGTGGTTGCAGAGCCAGTTCTAATTTTGGGCCCGGGCAGTGTTGGGCTCTTCTGGCTTTCTCAGATGTGTGTTAGGCGTGACCTATGATGAAGCTGTGACATGACATCCTAGGACACGCAACTGCACCATGCATCACCATTATATCTTAGTGTGTGTCTTGGCAATATTTAAATCTTGTTCAGTGTGCCGCGAGTTGTAAAAGGTTGAAAATCTCTGGTATAAATTATCATATTGTGCAACACAGTCCCACTGAGTAGTAGAACGGAACAAATTATCTAACCAGGAGGCGCTCCCCTTCCTGTTCTACTTGAGTATCATGAAAATAAATGTCATGATTTATCTTGTGACCTTCGGTCAGTATACAGACGCGGAGGTGATTTCCATTTACAGCCTGGAGTTGGCCGAGCGACGATCGCGTGGATCAGACAGACAGATTTAAAAACCAAACAATCCAGACAGCGATCGGCCATTGTTCAGAACCACAGACTGAGTGACCGTCACTCACACCAATCATTTAGGGGGGTAATTCAGACCTGATCGTAGCAGCAAATTTGTTAGCAGTTGGGCAAAACCATGGCCCTCATTCCGAGTTGTTCGCTCGTTATTGGTTTTCGCAACGGAGCGATTGTCGCAAACTGCGCATGTGCAATGTTCGCAGTGCGTCTGCGCCAAGTAAATTTGCCAAAAAGTTTGGTATTTTACTCATGGCTTAACGAAGAAATTTCTTCGTTCTGGTGATCGGAGTATGATTGACAGGAAGTGGGTGTTTCTGGGCGGAAACTGGCCGTTTTATGGGTGTGTGCGGAAAAACGCTGCAGTTTCTGGGAAAAACGCGGGCGTGGCTGGAGAAACCGGGGAGTGTCTGGGCGAACGCTGGGTGCGTTTTTGACTTCAAACCAGGAACGAAACTGACTGAACTGATCGCAGTGGCAGAGTAAGTCCCGAGCTACTCAGAAACTGCAAAGAAATTTCTATTTGCAATTATGCGAATCTTTCGTTAGCAATTCTGCTAAGCTAAGATACACTCCCAGTAGGCGGCGGCGGCGGCTTAGCGTGTGCAAAGCTGCTAAAAGCAGCTAGCGAGCGAACAACTCGGAATGAGGGCCCATGTGCACTGCAGGTGTGGCAGATATAACATCTGCAGAGAGAGTTAGATTTGGGTGGGGTATATTGTTTCTGTGCAGGGTAAATACTGGCTGCTTTATTTTTACACTGCAATTTAGATTTCAGTTTGAACACACCCCACCCAAATCTAAAGCGCTCTGTACATGTTACATCTGCCCCCCTGCAGTGCACATGGTTTTACCCAACTGCTAACAAATTTGCTGCTGCGATCAGGTCTGAATTACCCCCTTAGTTGTCTGCTTTGCACAATCATCGCGCAGTGTACGGCCAGCTTTACTTATTATGTTGTAAAGACCCTTAAGGGATAAATCAGGGACAATGGTAGTTACAGGAACATTTGTAATGTTACACTATATTTATTAACATTGTTAGCTATATTGTAACTTCCAGTTAGTGCTGCGCCGGAAATAAAACAAATTGACTTGTACAACACCATAAGATAGGCATAATAAATAATATCACATAGAAAAAACTACTGTAGGCTACAGATGTGTCCTCTTACATCTCTGCTCCATACGCTACAAATCGCATTATACATAACACGTGAGTGCCGTGTGACTGTAGCACCGAGCGTCTTTTTTTTGCAGCGGAAATGCGTCTTAGTCGCAAAGTAATGTAATAGTAATAGGACGTACAAGCAGCTCCCGCTGATTACAAGGATATGCAGCCTGTATTCTGTGTGTGAATGAGATTGTATTTGCATACAAAATGCTACGTTTTCATGGAAGACACTGTAACGTGACATTTCAGATACAGCCGCCATTACACATAGAATATAAGCATGCTGCATATCATTGTAATCAGAAGATCTGCTTGTGCCACCTATTGTATTACTTTGTGACTAAGACACTTTTTCCATGGCATGCACACAGACGCTCTTCTCAGTGGTCGCACGTCACATCACAGACGTCTTCTCAGTGGTCGCACATCACAGACGTCCTTCTCAGTGGTCACACGTCCCATCACAGACATCCTTCTCAGTGGTCACACGTCCCGACGGCCTTCTCAGTGTTCAAACGTCCCATCACAGACGTCCTTCTCGGTGGTCACACGTCCCATCACAGACGTCCTTCTCGGTGGTCACACGTCCCATCACAGACGTCCTTCTCGGTGGTCACACGTCCCATCACAGACGTCCTTCTCGGTGGTCACACGTCCCATCACAGACGTCCTTCTCGGTGGTCACACGTCCCATCACAGACATCCTTCTCAGTGGTCACACGTCCCGACGGCCTTCTCAGTGTTCAAACGTCCCATCACAGACGTCCTTCTCGGTGGTCACACGTCCCATCACAGACGTCCTTCTCGGTGGTCACACGTCCCATCACAGACGTCCTTCTCGGTGGTCACACGTCCCATCACAGACGTCCTTCTCGGTGGTCACACGTCCCATCACAGACTTCCTTCTCGGTGGTCACACGTCCAATCACAGACATCCTTCTCAGTGGTCACACGTCCCGACGGCCTTCTCAGTGGTCACACGTCCCATCACAGACGTCCTTCTCAGTGGTCACACGTCCCATCACAGACGTCCTTCTCAGTGGTCACATCACAGACGTCCATCTCAGTGGTCACATCACAGACGTCCATCTCAGTGGTCACATCACAGACGTCCATCTCAGTGGTCACATCACAGACGTCCTTTTCAGTGGTCATACAGTACCATCACAGACGTCTCAGTGGTCACACGTCACATCACAGACGTCCTTCTCAGCGGTCACACGTCCCATTACAGACGTCCTTCTCAGTGGTCACACAGTATGTCACATCACAGACGTCCATCTCGGTGGTCATACAGTAGGTCACATTACAGACGTCCTTCTCAGCGGTCACACGTCACATCACAGACGTCCTTCTCAGTGGTCGCATAAATGTCTTTGCTTCCCCTTATTACACAATATAAGGCAGAGTACTACATCACAGATCTGCATCAGCCTCAGACTGAGAGACCGCTCGCTACATAACGCCACTTTGCATTATATCTGTCACACTGGTAAATGTAACTAATGTAAATGTCCCAGTTACTACATTATGACAAGTTGGAATCAGACCATCACTGCTAATGCTTATTGTGGAGGGACTGAGGGATTAGGCTGTAATGTGCACGGTGCTGGTATACATGTACATTACGTGCCATGTAAACCCTGGGATATTCCTCTATGGATGAGCAGAAAGCTTCCTTTACGGTCATTATCATGCGCATCTTCTGAACCAATGTGCGTTTCCCAGTAGAAGGATCCATTACTGGTTTTTATTATCCCGTACTCCAGGCGGCTCCATCATCACAGATAAGTGTTCTACTTTCCAACTTATCTTCTGCAACCTCGGTGGTATTGGTTTAATGTTTTCTGGAAAATTTTATCATGTGATGGTTGGACGTCATCGATGAACTTGTGCCACCACCGGTGACTTCTTGCTGGGAGTGTTCGGTGTTTCTACACTTATTGCTTTTTCTCTGCATGTCTTCCAGCTTTCTCTCTCGCCATCTCCTGACTCGCTCGGCGGATTGCAGACGCTTCAATTGTAACCTGCGAGGATCCTCCAACAGCTTTTGCTTTCCTGCCTCTCCGTTTCCTCCCCTCAGCCTCCCTTTCTCTAGGTAAGCTTCACCCACATCTTCATTCCACTTCATCCTCTCTGCTCTTCCTAACCGTTTCTTGTGAAATCATTCCTGAGAAAATTAAAGCTACAGTATAGCTTTCATTTACAAATAGTTTCAAGGGTTTCCATACGTAACTGGGACCAAATACAGGCCTGACGGGGATATTTCTTGCGCAGCATTAGCGCATTCTGTAGGCTCCAGTCTTAGAATTATTTTATAATAGCAGCATTGTATACATAAAGCACCGATTTACCACGTCACTTTAATATAAACAAATGTAAAAAGATTTTGATATGTATCTTGCACTGGAAAAGCAAAAACTTAAGTTTAAAGACATATTCAATTATGCGCAATAACCGCCGGAACGGGTGCCAAGGTTTGGCGGTTACTCACAGTAGCTGGTGGTACCAGCAGAAATCAGATACCGGAACTGCTGCAAAATGTAATCATGCCCTTAATGTGACTTATCAGGTGTTTTTTACGTTCATGCAACAATTTAGACATCTATAAATCATGTAATAAGCTTCAGAGGACGAGACACGTCGGTATGTGTTCTGGAACTACAGTAACACTGTCCCATAAACATCAATGTGCATAACAGGAAATAAGTGGCCTTCAGCTAAAAAGTATTATATTTACAAACAAAGTGAACATTACATTTTTTTTTAAAGTATACACCAGAGGAGTGTATGTAAAGTTGAATGCGCTCAACCCACTCGGTGAAGCAGCTGGACCAGTACGAAGTAGGTATGTCTTCTACATGCTGTATGAAGGTCTCCTCTACAGCTTCCGGTGACTCAAAATAATTCCCACGCATCTTGTGCTTGATTCATGGAAACACAAAAAAGTTGCAGGGGGCCAGGTTTGGACTGTACAGTGGATGACGAAGCTCCTCGATGCGTTCATTGGACAGAAAAACCACCACTTTCCTGAACTTGTGGGCAGGTGCACTGTTGTGATGGAGAAGGGCACCACGAGCACGAGTTATTGGATGGTGTCTGGAAATAGCTTGCAGCCCATTGGTTGGTGTACCAGTCCCCAGTGACGCTGTGCTGCTGTACGGAGTGGTGTGGTAGCTACATGTCTAGTCTTGGCCACAAAAGCAGCCACCATTTTTGCTTGGCCGCGCTGTGCTCACGTCGGAACTTCTGTGGCGGCGCACTTCCACCGGGGTCCACTGGGCTAACTTTGTTTGGTCTCGGGGGCGAAAATGTAGATCCAGTATTCATCACCACTAATGATCTCCCAGAGTTTGAGCGACCGCCATCAAATCTGGCCAAAATGTTGTAGCACCAAGTCAAGATGGCTTCTGGTTTGCATATCGTTGCCCCTTGAATGACCTGTCCTGAAGATGTGCCCCAACTTCCCCACATTTACAGTATTACCCATCTCATAGATGACAATGTTTCAGTTTCCCGATATTTCTGAGTGGGAAGACCGAGCTTCCCTGGAACCCTGAAGATGAACTGAACGCAACTTGAAACCTTCACGAATGGTCTTCACACCCCATCTAGGGTCATCTAGTGGGAAATGTTACTTCTGGCATCGCTGTGAGATGGACTCATACATGACACCTCTACCTCCACTGGATAGAACAATATTATACTGTAACTTCTGTCTCCTGGTTGTTCTTTGTTAGTTTTAAAATATGATTTTCTTGAGTTTCCGTTAGAATTCTGTCCAGGTTTGCACCAAGGGGGTAATTCCAAGTTGATCGCAGCAGGAAATTTTTTAGCAGTTGGGCAAAACTATGTGCACTGCAGGGGAGGCAGATATAACATGTGCAGAAAGAGTAAGATGTGGGTGGGTTATTTTATTTCTGTGCAGGGTAAATACTGGCTGCTTTATTTTTACACTGCAATTTAGATTGCAGATTGAACTCACCACACCCAAATCTATCTCTCTCTGCACATGTTATATCTGCCTCCCCTGCAGTGCACATGGTTTTGCCCAACTGCTAAAAAATTTCCTGCTGCGATCAACTTGGAATTACCCCCCAAATACAGTAATGAACTTTGTAATGTGATGAGTGGAAGTAATGACGCAATCCCCGGGTGTATAACCATAGTGCTGTCCTGGCCCAGCGGGTGAGTGCGGCTGGCCCTAAAACCACCCTGACAGAACACGATCCTTACCAGGAATAGTCATTTATATTATACAGTGGCTATAACAGGTACTCACTGTAACGCTCTGTCCCCATCCCCCACCAGTGACTGTGATCTGTGTGTATGCCCACTTTCATGAACAGATTCAACACCATTGCTAATATACAGTAGTTACTATCCCATAATATGATCAGACTCCCGACACTCACACTTATGTGGTGCCCGTTACTGGTGCCCAGAGGCTTCCAGATCCTGCATATACTCCATACTAATATGACAATCACCCCCATATATTACACCCTACGCACCGCTGGGTCACAGTGGGGGTTATACGTTGGATTGGAGATGTTGCTACACCCGTCTATATTGTCATTATCACAGGAAATCCTTAGAGCCAGCATGATGCTGCATGAGAACCCCAGACCAGAGACCTCTGTACATATCTCCTGTATGACAGCACTGTCTGTATGTCCATCTCTCTCACCTGATCTGATCTCAGCAGGAACGTCCTCTTCTTTACATTGCTGGTAACACATCCCGTCTCCTGGCACAGCCTGTCATACAAGAACATGTGTCACATACGTGTCCCACCCACACGTTACACGGGACATCTGTATAGGACTCACACACAGGGCGGGGACATGGGGATAACACAAGATCCTGCAATGTGAGACATGTGAGGAGCTGGGAGAGGTCAGAGCAGGTTCCTCTACCTGATAATCCTGGCTGATCATCCTGTTCTCTTCTCCCATACACCCCGGAGTATAGAGAGGGGTGTCACATGGGTCTGCGGGGTGTGTAGGGTTACACCCACCTGTGGGGAATAGACACAGATGTATAAATGATAACACAGAAGAAGACCTCAGCTGATACACACACATTATAGTGACGGATATGGTGGAGTAACATAGAACCAAAGTCCTGCAAATAAAACTTATCCCGATCACTGCTAATGGTCCATTCTCCTGCAGCGCCGCAGTCAGCAGCGACGGGGAAATGTAGATTGTTATACTTACTGTGATGAGACCAGGGGAGGGGGTATTGTACTACTACCCCTAACGGTACTTCCACAGGACTACATTACACTGAGACTATGGTTGGGGAGTATTTGTGATGTCTCATGTGTTACCCGGGGATTGCACTACTGATCTCTTAGAGGACACCACTGGGCTCTGACCTTCTTACATGCCGCCCGGTGGTCTGCCCTATTTCACCCCCTGATTACCAGGATTTCCCAGGCAGGAAGTAACAGGTGACGTCCCTGCATGTGACACAGCGTGTCAGGGGTAATGCTGGGAGTGACTGGACCGGAGATCTGGAGGAAGGATAACTCCACCAGCACCTAATGTTCTCCCCTAGGACTGTGCTAGACTCTGGGATCAGCAGGCGGTAACTGCACAGAACCTTCCTCCCTCCCATCTCCAGTAAGCAGAGACCACCACCCCTTGCTTTGGACAGCACTAATAGGCAAGACTACCCATGGCCCCATCATACTGGTGGAGAGTTTGGCTGAGCGTCTGAACAAAGACTTGAACAGGAATCAGTGCAGGGAGGGCAGCAGCGCCCCTTACTACAGGATCACCCCCTTATACCATCTGGTCTCTCTCTGCCACATGGTGCGATACAGGACTGTGCTGCCTCTGGCCTTGTCTAGACTTTATGGGGGATATTAATGAGAATGTTTTTTAATGTGTTACAGAATGTAAGGGATTTATAGACTATTATATCACACTGGTTGTGGGTGTGTTATATGTGCAGTAAAGGTGCCATTGTACCCCCTCTCCTCCGCTCCTGTGTGATTGCTGAACCTAAGGATCCGGGCACACTTAGCAAACTCCGGATCTAACACCCGGTATCCTCACAGCCCTCACTGACCTGTGCCACAAGGGAGATGTGACTGATTGTGTACATCCCTGCAGTGCGCTACTTGTGTCCATTACACACTGGCGATAACACACAAGATACGTCACCAAACTGAGCTACACCTGAATCAGTCAGTGTGTGTGTAATATGTTACGTGTACATGTATGTAATGTCTTCTGGCTTGTGTACTGGGGAATTGGCCAGTTGTGCTTTAGGCAACAAAAGCCGTAACATTAATATCTGTACTATTATTAATAACAGATCATTATAAAGGTAATTAATATGCAGACGTCAGACACCACAGAGACCTGCAGCGCTGGGAATGATCTCCGGTATAGAGGGCACCCCCAGCAGTCAGTGCAGCTGGTTATACAGAAGGTGTCTAGTTGGGGTCACCAGGTTCCTAAACCTCTGTGTGCGGCGCGGTGACATCAGAATGAAGAGACGTGTCACTGCATGGTAAAGATGGCGGCTGTGATGTACAACTGTCTCAGTATCTTGTCATGTGTTCCATGTTATAGCGCTGAGATAAGCTGCTCTTCCCTCCCATGTATGTAACGTCACATATAAGCCACATCTCCAGTAATATAAATACATCTCCCCATACAGCAATATTATATCCCCAGAGCGTCTGCGTCTCTCTCACCTGGGCTGATCTCAGCAGGAACGGCCTCTTCCTTACACTGCCGGTGATATATCATGTGTCCCGGCTCATCCTGTCATACAAGAACATGTGTCACATACGTGTCCCACCCACACGTTACACGGGACATCTCTATAGGAGTCACACACAGGGCGGGGACATGGGAATAACACAATATCCTGCAATGTGAGGAGCGGATGTGCGAGGAGGAGAGGTCAGAGCAGGTTCCTCTACCTGATATTCCTGTGTCACAGTCCTGTTCTCTTCCTCTATACAGCCCGGAGAGTACAGAGGGGTCTCACAGGGGTCTGCGGGAGTTCTAGAGCTGCACCCACCTGCGGGGAATGGATACAGAACATTACATTACAGTAAGTATAGTGATTCTATGTACAGTCAGTGGGGAGGTGAGGACTTCCCTACCGAGTAATGAGGAGACAACCCCCTCCCCAGCACTCAGAGCCGGCCATAGGCATAGGCAAACTAGGCAATTGCCTAGGGCATTTGATATTCCTAGGGGCATCAGCAGCTTCTGCTGATTAAAATGATATGCAGCATGCCTATAGTCTGTGTGTAGCATTTCGTATGCAGATACAGCCACAGTCTCACACAGTATATAGGCTTGCTACATATCATTTTAATCAGCAGAATCTGCTTGTGCATCCTAGCCACATAGCAATGCAAATAAGCTGCATTTTCATAACAAAAAGGTGCCCGACGTTAGCATTGAGGCAAGATTTATGAGTACACATCTGTATCCAAGCAGAGGCAGAGGTCACAGTGTTAGTGGCAGTGTGAGTGCCGTGTGCATGTGAGTGGATTGGTTGTGTAGTAGTGTTTGGAATATGTGTAAGGAGCATCATGTGTGTCATGTAAAAATGCATTAATAATGTGCAACATATGTGTACGTAAGGGGCACTATGTGTGTCATTATGTGTATAAGAGCATTAATAATGTGCGGCATATGTGTAACAGTGTACTACTGTATGTGTATCATTATGTGTATAGGGGCAGTAATAATGTGCAGCAAATGGGTAGGGGGCACTATGTGTGTCATTATGGTCTCGTGTAAGGGGCATTACTCTGGCATTATGTGTATAAGGTGCTCTACTATGTGGCGTTGCGTATAGAAAGGGCACTACTGTGTCGTCTAATGTGACTAAAGAGCAATAGGGTGTGGTGTAATGTGAATAAAGAGAAATATGGTGTGGTGCAATGTGAATAAGGGGCTCTACTGTGAGGAGTAATGTTTATAAGGTAAAGTGATACTACTGTGGGATGTAATATGAATTATGGACACTATCGCATTATCAAATGTGAATAAAGTTGCAGTATTGTGTGGCGTAACTGGAATTGGGGTTACTATTGTGTGGCCATGCCCCTTGCCAGCAAAAACACACCCCTTTTTGGGCTGAGCACCAAATGTGCGAACTGTTCCTCTTTAAAATATAGGGGGCACAAACACCAAAATAAGGACTGCTATGGGTGAGGGGCAAGGTCAGAGGCAGAACCAGCGGTGGTGCTAGGGGGCACCAGCCAAAATCTTGCCTAGGGCATCATATTGGCTAGGGCCGGCTCTGCCAGCACTGAGTACACTACATACACTGACAGGAATTAGGCTCCTCCTCAGGCCCAGCACTGAGTACACTACATACACTGACAGGAACTAGGCTCATCCCCAGCACTGAGTACACTATATACACGGACAGGAATTAGGCTCCTCCTCGTCAGGCCCAGCACTGAGTACACTACATACACTGACAGGAATTAGGCTAATCCCCAGCACTGAGTACACTATATACACGGACAGGAATTAGGCTCCTCCTCGTCAGGCCCAGCACTGAGTACACTACATACACTGACAGGAATTAGGCTCCTCCTCAGGCCCAGCACTGAGTACACTACATACACTGACAGGAATTAGGCTCCTCCTCCTCAGGCCCAGCACTGAGTACACTACATACACTGACAGGAATTAGGCTCCTCCTCCTCAGGCCCAGCACTGAGTACACTACATACACTGACAGGAATTAGGCTCCTCTTCCTCAGGCCCGGCACTGAGTACACTACATACACTGACAGGAATTAGGCTCCTCCTCCTCAGGCCCAGCACTGAGTACACTACATACACTGACAGGAATTAGGCTCCTCCTCCTCAGGCCCAGCACTGAGTACACTACATACACTGACAGGAATTAGGCTCCTCCTCCTCAGGCCCAGCACTGACTACACTACATACACTGACAGGAATTAGGCTCCTCCTCAGGCCCAGCACTGAGTACACTACATACACTGACAGGAATTAGGCTCCTCCTCAGGCCCAGCACTGAGTACACTACATACACTGACAGGAATTAGGATACAGCTGTACAATGTCTTCCCTGTCAGAGCTTAGTGAGGAAGGTGACTGACGTCATCCATCACCTGCCCCCTTAGCAGGCTGTGCTCTTATGTGTGCCAGCCCAGTGACCGGGTGCAGAGCGCAGCTCACCACAGCTCCCTACATCCAGTGTGAGGAGAGACAGATACTGCCATAGCTCTGGAGCGCTGTCTCGTGCAGAGAGGCTGCCTGCCGTTATGGCAGTGACCGGGTCACCCCTCTGGAGGTCTGACAGCAGGAGGAATGGGCGCCGGCAGTATGAGGCGCTGCCCAGCACCTATTCCCCCTTCCTAGCACACAGTGTCAGCAGCTGTAACACCGGCAGCAGCTGAAGCTAATGACACACTAATCAGTAACATAATAACCTAATGCTGCCATATGTGCCACAGTACAGAGGGTCCTAATGTGCCTGCGCTCCGACAGCCACCTCTATACCCCACAGTTCCAGCGTCCCGACAGTGCCCGCTCTCCTAGTCACCTCTATACCCCACAGTTCCAGCATCCACACAGTGCCTGCACTCCTACAGCCACCTCTATACCCCACAGTTCCAGCATCCACACAGTGCCCGCTCTACTACAGCCACCTCTATACCCACAGTTCCAGCATCCACACAGTGCCTGCGCTCCTACAGCCCCCACTATACCCCACAGTTCCAGCACCAACACAGTGCCCGCGCTCCTACAGCCACCTCTATACCCACAGTTCCAGCATCCACACAGTGCCTGCGCTCCTACAGCCGCCTCTATACCCCACAGTTCCAGCGCCAACACAGTGCCCGGACTCCTACAGCCACCTCTATACCCCACAGTTTCAGCATACACACATACACTGACAGGAATTAGGCTCCTCCTCAGGCCCAGCACGGAGTACACTACATACACTGACAGGAACTAGGCTCATCCCCAGCACTGAGTACACTATATACACGGACAGAAATTAGGCTCCTCCTCGTCAGGCCCAGCACTGAGTACACTACATACACTGACAGGAATTAGGCTCCTCCTCCTCAGGCCCAGCACTGAGTACACTACATACACTGACAGGAATTAGGCTCCTCCTCCTCAGGCCCAGCACTGAGTACACTACATACACTGACAGGAATTAGGCTCCTCCTCCTCAGGCCCAGCACTGACTACACTACATACACTGACAGGAATTAGGCTCCTCCTCAGGCCCAGCACTGAGTACACTACATACACTGACAGGAATTAGGCTCCTCCTCAGGCCCAGCACTGAGTACACTACATACACTGACAGGAACTAGGCTAATCCCCAGCACTGAGTACACTATATACACGGACAGGAATTAGGCTCCTCCTCCTCAGGCCCAGCACTGAGTACACTACATACACTGACAGGAATTAGGCTCCTCCTCCTCAGGCCCAGCACTGAGTACACTACATACACTGACAGGAATTAGGCTCCTCCTCCTCAGGCCCAGCACTGACTACACTACATACACTGACAGGAATTAGGCTCCTCCTCAGGCCCAGCACTGAGTACACTACATACACTGACAGGAATTAGGCTCCTCCTCAGGCCCAGCACTGAGTACACTACATACACTGACAGGAATTAGGATACAGCTGTACAATGTCTTCCCTGTCAGAGCTTAGTGAGGAAGGTGACTGACGTCATCCATCACCTGCCCCCTTAGCAGGCTGTGCTCTTATGTTTGCAGCCCAGTGACCGGGTGCAGAGCGCAGCTCACCACAGCTCCCTACATCCAGTGTGAGGAGAGACAGATACTGCCATAGCTCCGGAGTGCTGTCTCGTGCAGAGAGGGTGCCTGCCGTTACGGCAGTGACCGGGTCATCCCTCCAGAGGTCTGACAGCAGGAGGAACGGGCGCCGGCAGTATGAGGCGCTGCCCAGCACCTATCCCCCCTTCCTAGCATGCAGTGTCAGCAGCTGTAACACTGGCAGCAGCTGAAGCTAATGACACACTAATCAGTAACATAATAACCTAATGCTGCCATATGTGCCACAGTACAGAGGGTCCTAATGTGCCTGCGCTCCTACAGCCACCTCTATACCCCACAGTTCCAGCATCCCGACAGTGCCCGCTCTCCTACAGCCACCTCTATACCCCACAGTTCCAGCATCCACACAGTGCCCGCTCTCCTACAGCCACCCCTATACCCCACAGTTCCAGCAGCCACACAGTGCCCGCGCTCCTACAGCCACCTCTATACCCCACAGTTCCAGCAGCCACACAGTGCCCGCGCTCCTACAGCCACCTCTATACCCCACAGTTCCAGCAGCCACACAGTGCCCGCGCTACTACAGCCACCTCTATACCCCACAGTTCCAGCATCCGCACAGTGCCTGCACTCCTACAGCCACCTCTATACCCCACAGTTCCAGCATCCACACAGTGCCTGCACTCCTACAGCCACCTCTATACCCCACAGTTCCAGCATCCACACAGTGCCCGCTCTACTACAGCCACCTCTATACCCACAGTTCCAGCATCCACACAGTGCCTGCGCTCCTACAGCCCCCACTATACCCCACAGTTCCAGCACCAACACAGTGCCCGCGCTCCTACAGCCACCTCTATACCCACAGTTCCAGCATCCACACAGTGCCTGCGCTCCTACAGCCGCCTCTATACCCCACAGTTCCAGCGCCAACACAGTGCCCGGACTCCTACAGCCACCTCTATACCCCACAGTTCCAGCAGCAACACAGTGCCCTCGCCCCTACAGCCACCTCTATACCCCACAGTTCCAGCAGCAACACAGTGCCTGCGCCCCTACAGCCACCTCTATACCCCACAGTTCCAGCGCTAACACAGTGCCCGCGCTCCTACAGCCACCTCTTTACCCCATGGTTCCAGTGCCAACGCCCCTACAGCCACCTCTATACCCCACAGTTCCAGCATCCACACAGTGCCAGGTCTCCTACAGCCACCTCTATACCCCACAGTTCCAGCATCCACACAGTGCCCGCTCTCCTACAGCCACCTCTATACCCCACAGTTCCAGCAGCCACACAGTGCCCGCGCTCCTACAGCCACCTCTATACCCCACAGTTCCAGCAGCCACACAGTGCCCGCGCTCCTACAGCCACCTCTATACCCCACAGTTCCAGCAGCCACACAGTGCCCGCGCTCCTACAGCCACCTCTATACCCCACAGTTCCAGCATACACAATGCCGACTGTCGGGGTCCCGGTGCACAGTATACCGGCGCTGGAATCCCGACAGCCGGCATACCGACCACGACCCCCCTGGAGGGAGAATAAAATCACTGTGCCCGCAAGGGGCTCATCTGCGCTCGCCACACTGTCGGTATGCTGGCGGTCAGGCTCCCGGCGCCGGTATGCTGGTCGCCGGGAGCCCGGCCGCCGGCATACCATACTACACCCCTGTACAGCTATTACCTGCTCTGACACTGCTGCTATCTGACTGCTCTATAGCTACATACATATCAGCAAGACACTGATTTTTTATGAATAACAGATGTAATGTTTAGAACATATCAGTATGTCCAAAGTTATTTTTAATTGTAATATTTATGCAATTAGCTATTTATATAGTAAAACAATAAGACGCAATGTATCTGTTATATACCCCAATCCCGCTGCTGTCTCACCTGAGTTGGTGGGATCAGGGACGGGCTCCTCTTCCTTACACTGCGGGTGATACACCCCGTGTCCCGGCTCATCCTGTCATACAAGGACAGAAATATTATTACACCGAGCGTCTATACCAGGAGGATACACAGGATAAGGATATGAGAGTAACATAATGCAGAAGAGATAATGCAGCCAGTCCCGCTACCTGATAATCCTCTATGACAATCCGGTTCTCTTCCTTTATATAATCCCCAGAGTACAGAGGGGTCTCACATCGTCCTGGGGGGCTTCTAGAGCTACACTCACCTGCGGGGAGAACAGACAATGACAGCCATATAGCAATGCTTAGTAATAACAGCAGAACATATCACTGCACAGAGTCACCTGTCACTAGGGCTCGGGTGTAAATCACAGCCCTGCACCGTTACATGTATCTGGGTGGGATGTCACCCCCTGAGGGTCACCCTGACCAGAGACACTGGGGGAAGAATTTATCATCCAACCTTCATGGGATAGATCATGATCAGATGTTAAATGGAAGTTGAAGTCGCTTTGGACCCACATGCAGAGGGAATGGAGGCCAATTATGTCCCAACTGCAGTGATCAGTAACAGCCAAACAGCCGGGAGAGGGGCGGAGAGAAGTGACAGGATAGAATCACACACCCTGAGAGATGTCCTCTTACCCACTGAGTCAGGCAGCTGCGGAGGGTCCATTACAACGTCATTGTGTCCGCCTGAACAGTCCCACTCTGTCACAGAGAACGAGACCTCCACATCCTTACACTTCCCAGGCACCTGCAGCATAGGAGAGCTGGTCACATGACTTACCCCCACACCTAGGAGTACCGTGTAATACATTCCACTGCAGGGCACAATGGCAGACGATGGGTCAGGGATCAATTACCGAGTGCGCCCTGACCAATCACCAGTGCTCCAGTGATGTATCAGTATTGTTACTTTAGCACAACATAAATCAGTCACCAATCAAACGACCTTATAGCATTTATTATAAAACAAAAAAACACACAGCGTTCTCCCTGGGAATATACAGCTTTATGTACAATGAGAGCGCTCACCTTTCCTGTCTCTCTGGGATATACCTCAGTAGGTGCCTGGATATTCCTGTCACGGTTCCTCTCCCCTGTTGGCGCATGAGGCGGAGCCTCCGTGTTTGGGCTCTGGGTGCCGCTGCTTCTGTCTGACACAGGGGGGCCGCTGATGTCTGTCACCTGGTCACCCGACTTTCTCACAACAATGAAATCCTATGAGAGCACCAATATGTAAGATGCCGCCCTATGTATATAATACAGTAACATCCTCATATACAGCAAGCTAATCCCAGCTGTATATAGGCGGATAGCAGCCCTGCACCATCTCTGTGTAACACAGGCTGTGTGTATATATGGCTGTAACCATAAGAGGCAGAAGACACACACAGAGGGATCTGCCTGCTCCTACCCACAATTCCTGGGGGCCACTGCTGTATCTCTGTGGGAAAATGTCACTTTATAGCATAAACCCCTGAAGAAGACTTGTCGTGTATAACAGGCGTGTGACAGGAAAGTGACGCCTCTTATTGCCAGACACAGGAGAGAGTGGAAGACGGACAGGGAAATGGCGGCGACCTGTACTGTGTGTTGTACAACTAACATGGTGGGAGGAAGAAGTATATCATACAGTACACCGACTGCCCACACATGATGGAAGTAGCCAACTGGGGATCTGAATAAATATATATAAGAATGTTGTCAGTTAGCTATGTACCATGACATCAAAGAGACAAGACATTTCTGACACTTGGTGCCTCGTGCCTCAGACATATCACTGATTCATAATGAATTCATGGGTTACATGGCAGTAAGTGCTTGTTCAGTACACAAAATGGCTGCCTGCACGGTATACTGACAAGAGGTGCACTATAATGGAAAGAATGCCAGCTGCTACTACCCCGGGCACTGTCCCCTGTAGTTCCGCTAGTAAATAGAACAGCGAGGTATCTAGCGCCTCTCACCTCTCTAGTCAGCAGACAGATAATCTCCATGGTGAGACTCAGCAGCTTGTCTATGATCAGGTCTTTGTTTCTGTCACTCAGTAGCGAGTGCCGGATATGTTCCAGGACCTGGACCTCCATGGCTGGTCTTCAGGTGACGTCTCCTAAGGGAAGGAAATAAAATGTTCTGTCAGCTCCATATATGTCATTTGCTCCCATAGTCTCTGCCACATAGAGGGAGACGCATCGCCCACCTATTCCGGGCACAGAAGACATCAGGGTCACTTACTGCACTATATACCATCTGTACATGACCGCATCATAATATGTCGCACTGTAATGTCCCCTATAGATAATATGCCGCACTGTAATGTCCCCTATAGATAATATGCCATACTGTAATGCCCCCTATAGATAATATGCCACATCATAATGTCCCTAACAGGTAATATGCCACACAGAGCCTCTCCATCCTGCTTTCTATACACCTCAGAACCCCCTCACATGGCAGTGCAGAGCACCCCCCCCCATGTCATTATACTGTGCATTGTCCATCTTTGTAGAAGAGGAGCAATGATCACCATCCTGGTCTATAGCCCGACCATTGTGGTTATTCTCTTCCCCCCTCTGAGGATAAATGCACCAGTTCTGTTTGTAGTTTCTTACTCTGGAGCCTTAATGACGCCTTATCATAGTTGGATATGGAAATCCCCATCTTACATCGTGCAGTCGCCAGAGATTCTCCTCCTGACAGGTATATACACGGTGCAGTGACATTATTATGAGCACCAGCTAACAGCCAGAGCACCCGCCGTGTGCAGCATGAACAGCAGCTAGATGGTCTGAGCACACGTCTGGTAGCCCCCAGTTACATTCTGTCAGTGAGCTGCTCCACTGTAGCGTGTCGGCCGTCCCTCATGCACCTTTGTAGCCGACGTTCACCTCTCACATCAATGGCGCGCCGCAGTTTCCATATCAGTTATTCTCAATGGTGCCATTTGATACACATTCACTGCAGCAGCACGCGGACAGTTCACAAACTGCGTTGTGAAAGAAATACCGCCACCCTTGGCCCAAAAGCTGACAATCATCCCTTACTGCAACTCAGACACATCGCCTTTTACCCATGACAGGAATGGGTGATATATGTGCAGATGGCCTATCACACACCTTATATACCCACCAAGCCAGCGCACGACCCGTGACGTACATCATGGGCTACACGCTGCCGACGTCACATGTAGGAGGCGGTCATAATAATGTGACTCCTCCGTGTATGTGTCTGTGATCTGGGCTTCCTCTGTCTGACAAATGGTACACACATCTATACTGTACTCAGGCTATAGGTACCCCACACTGCCCCTTCCCCAGCATAGGGAGGACGGCCTATCGGCGGGACAGCATGTCTGCATTCAACGCAGAAGGGTCGCTAACATAAATAAGACTGAGTCAATATTATTTTGCCGCACGTGTCTTTAGGGGTTAAAGATTGCACAGTTACAAATAAAAAATCTGACGCGTGTGCAGTGGATGCCGATAAATACATCAGAGCTGTATCATGGCTTTCACATCAATTGTATTATCAAGTAATAATAAAATTATATCAAGTATTATAAAGTATGTACCCCATCTGTGTCACCCCTGTCTGTCTACCCCTCCCCTTTAGAATGTAAGCTCTCACGAGCAGGGCCCTCTTCCCTCATGTGCTTATCCTTTCTTACTTTAATAATCTTCAACTGCACCACATCCAGCAATCTTCTGCCACCTGATACTTAGTCCAGTGTCATCTGCTGATGTAACTATGTTTATTTACCCTGTACTTGTCCTATACTGTCATCAACTGTAAGTTGCTGTTTTCCTGTTTGATTATTTATGTACTCTGTAATTGGGCGCTGCGGAACCCTTGTGGCGCCATATAAATAAAGGATAATAATAATAATAATAATAATATAAAATCAGAGCTCAATGTCCTCAGCGTGATATGTGAGCGAATCTGCACATGCTGATACTTACCGGAGCCCATTGGACCTTGCTTGTAGCATTTTGGCAGGTTTGTATAACCTCATTATTGTCCTGGCTCTGGATTCATGCACTTTATGTGATGTTTTGTGGATTTTTTGCTCTGCTGCCGTCTTTTTTTGCATTACTTCTGGATGTGCGGGCTCTTTGTTTTGAATTGCATCAACCTCAATATGTGCTGGCACTCTGTTTTATTCTGACTGATGTGCGACAAGTCTTTACAAAATAAATAAATAAATAAATATATGCCCACTCCGACCTCAGCGCGAGGTAATCTGCAGATGGAGGCAGCGTAAATCTCCTCTGTGCACACACACCTGTCCTGTGTATATTGCTGGGCGAGCGTCTGTGTAACGTGAGACATTGCACCATCTCCCCCTGTCCCGTCTCCCCCCTTATACCGGCTAGAGCCATATTACAGGCCACCAGGTCACCATGTAGCCCCGCAGTCCCAAGTCTCCTCTCTCTCTCTCTCCTTACCGCCTTGTTGCCCCATGTTACAGCGCTGTGACGCACATTACAGGACGCACACTAACCATAGTCATGTACAGACAGGGAAGGAGAATCCCGGCATTGCAGGCGGCAGTTCCTGCACACAGTGCAGACTAGGTGACCCTAATAAGACACTGACACCTTACTCTCACCCCAATATAATCCCATTTACATCTCATTACACAGAGCCCCATCCCTGGTAATAACCAATTGCTGCTGAGCTGTCTCCTCTCTATGTATAGCCCTGGCCCCTGTGCTCATGTGACATGGGGGGAAGGGGGGTATAATGCCCTGCACCTGCCCTGTGCACCCTCATACAACATGAGCTATCTGCAGCTCATACCTTACCCTGCAGCAGGATGTGTCACCGGCTGATGGACGGACACTGTGCAAGCCAGTCTGTACACCAATGCGCCGCAAGGCCTGATGGGAGATGTAGTCCTTCCCGGTACACACAGGTAGAACTACAACTCCCAGATATGATGTACTCACGTGATGCGCCTTCTGCCGGTGCCCGGAAGACAGGATGAGAACAAGGAACAGCGGACCAGGGTTGGATATCGATGTCCGATGTTTCAGAACCATCGATGTTTTTCTTTCGGTGGTAGCGTTTTTAGCATTCAGTGGTGCTCTTCCGATGTTTGTCACCATCGAATGATAATAATTCGATGATTGTTTTTGCTTATTCCTAATAGCTATGCCTCCCCGGGCTGCTGTGTCTATCAGGGAAACTTCCTAGGTGCTTTTCAGGCCGTCTCTCTCTCTCTCTCTCTCTCTCATGAGCCAGCTCAGTCCCATCAGTCCCTCCCCTCTCTGGGTTGCTGCTAGGCAACAGGGCCCACTGCTAGCTCTGATTGGCTCTCAGTGACTCAGCCAGCCAATCAGAGCACAGCCCTCCCTCTGCAGCAGCAGCAGTCACTCACACTGTAAATGCCACACACCGGAGAAGGTGCTGTAAGGGCGGAAGTTCTCCTCTGCCCTCTCGTGCCGTCACTTCCTGGTCATGCTCACGAAGGGAAGTCCCATCAGGCCTTGCGGCGCATTGGTGTACAGAGGCTTGCACAGTGTTTGTCCATCAGCCGGTGACACATCCTGCTGCAGGGTAAGGTATGAGCTGCAGATAGCTCATGTTGTATGAGGGTGCACAGGGCATTATACCCCCCCCCCCCATGTCACATGAGCACAGGGGCCAGGGCTATACATAGAGAGGAGACAGCTCAGCAGCAATTGGTTATTACCAGGGATGGAGATCTGTGTAATGAGATGTAAATGGGATTATATTGGGGTGAGTGTAATGTGTCAGTGTCTTATTAGGGTCACCTAGTCTGCACTGTGTGCAGGACCTGCCGCCTGCAATGCCGGGATTCTCCTTCCCTGTCTGTACATGACTATGGTTAGTGTGCGTCCTGTAATGTGCGTCACAGCGCTGTAACACGGGGCAACAAGGCGGTAAGGAGAGAGAGAGAGAGAGAGGAGACTTGGGACTGCGGGGCTACAGGGTGACCTGGTGGCCTGTAATATGGCTCTAGCCGGTATAAGGGGGGAGACGGGACAGGGGGAGATGGTGCAATGTCTCACGTTACACAGACACTCCCCCAGCAATATACACAGGACAGGTGTGTGTGTGTGCACAGAGGAGATTTACGCTACCTCCATGTGCAGATTACCTCGCGCTGAGGTCGGAGTGGGCATTGATCTCTGATTTTTTTATATATATATATATATATATATATATATATATATATATATATAATCTGGAACACCTCCCCCACCATTTGCAAGTCCATATAGATTTGTAGATTTAAGCTTCTTATAAAAGAAAAGTAAAATGGCTGCCGGTGAAGACCTGATGATGCGGCAATGTTAGAGGACGCTATAAGAGGCCTCCATGCTTTTGTTACACTCAGTAACTGTAGGAAATCCCATAATTCCTACATTACAGATGGTGTATAGTGCAGTAAGTGACCCTGATGTCTTCTGTGCCCGGAATAGACGGGCGATGCGGCTCCCTCTATGTGGCAGAGACTATGGGAGCAAATGACATATATGGAGCTGACAGAACATTGTATTCCCTTCCCTTAGGAGACGTCACCTGAAGACCAGCCATGGAGGTCCAGGTCCTGGAACATATCCGGCACTCGCTACTGAGTGACAGAAACAAAGACGTGATCATAGACAAGCTGCTGAGTCTCACCATGGAGATTATCTGTCTGCTGACTAGAGAGGTGAGAGGCGCTAGATACCTCACTGTTCTATTTACTAGTGGAAGTACAGGGGCACAGCCCTGCAGCACTGTCACATGGTGGCCTCCACACACCCCCCCAGGCCTGGTAATAGTAAAGGAGGTGGGGTTGGAATATTACTGTCCGAATCTTACACACACACAGTTTTACCACCTGTTCCCTCACTCGCATTTACATCATTTGAAGTACACTGTATTAGGATTTTCACCCCTTTCTCTCTGCGTGTTGCAGCTATCTATAGCCCACCTGGGCAACCCAAAAAGATTTTTCAGCTTGGCTCCCTCACTTTCAATCCTCTGACATCTCCACCACATTATGGGCGATTTCAATATCTCTATTGACAGTCCACAATCTCCCCATGCCTCTAAACTACTCTCTCTAACCTCCACTCTTGGCCTCTCCTTATGGACTGACTCCCCTATTCATCAGGAGGGCCACTGCCTTGATATTGTATTAATCAGACTATGCTCTGTTTCTGAACTCACTAACACTTCTTTCCCTCTCTCAGATCACAAGCTTATAACCTGCATGCTCTCCTCCATTACTTCAAACTCAATGTCCCTAAAGTCTACCAAACCTCCTCTAACCAGCAGAAATATTAACGCTATTAATTTCTCTGACGTCCTAGAGGATGCTGGGGACTCCGTAAGGACCATGGGGTATAGACGGCTCCGCAGGAGACATGGGCACTGTAAAGCTTTAGAATGGGTGTGTACTGGCTCCTCCCTCTATGCCCCTCCTCCAGACCTCAGTTCCTGTGCCCAGTGGAGACTGGATGCACTGCAGGGGAGCTCTCCTGAGTTTCTCTGAAAAAGCTTTTGTTAGGTTTATTATTTTCAGGGAGCACTGCTGGCAACAGGCTCCCTGCATCGTGGGACTGAGGGGAGAGAAGCAGACCTACTTAAATGATAGGCTCTGCTTCTTAGGCTACTGGACACCATTAGCTCCAGAGGGAGTCGGAACACAGGTCCACCCTGTAGTTCGTCCCAGAGCCGTGCCGCCGTCCTCCTCACAGAGCCGGAAGATAGAAACCGGGTGAGTATAAGAAGAAAGAAGACTTCAAAGGCGGCAGAAGACTTCAGATCTTCATGAGGTAACGCGCAGTGGTAACGCTGCGCGCCATTGCTCCTAGCTCACACACACAGGCACCACAGTAAGGGTGCAGGGCGCAGGGGGGCGCCCTGGGCAGCATTAATATACCTCGCATAACACTGGCAAAGTACTTATATACACTATAAGGGATATATATTTCAGAATCCCCCGCCAGTATAAAGATTTAGAGCGGGAACGAAGCCCACCAGCGGGGGACGGAGCTTGTTTCCTCCAGCACTAACCAGCGCCATTTTTTCTCCTCAGCATACAGAGAAGCGGCCCCGGACTCTCCCTTGCTGTTAGTTAATACAGAGGGTCAAAACGAGGGGGGGGCACATTTATTGGCGCAAATATGTGGTGTTTTACACTTGTAATAAAAAGCGCTGGCAGACTGGGTTTTTTTTGTCTCAGTATACAGTGGCGCTGGGTGTGTGCTGGCATACTCTCTCTCTGTCTCTCCTAAGGGCCTTATGCTGGGTCAGGCCCCATTATATTATTAGGTATCCCTAATATCCACAGGGATATTAGGTATCCCTGTGTGTGTGAGGATGTCAGTACGTCTGTGTCGACATGTCTGAGGTGGAAGGCTCATATAGGGAGGAGGCAGAGCAGATGATTGTGGTGTCTCCGTCGGCGCCGCCGACACCTGATTGAATGAAAATGTGACTTTATTACAAAGTTTGGACAAAGCTGAGTCCAAGGATTAAAGCAGGGAGTCAATCCATAGCTTTTACTGTGTCACAGGGCCTTTCGGGGTCGCAGAACCGTCCCTTTTCACAGGTAGTAGACACCAATACCGACACAGATTCTGACTCCAGTGTCGACGGTGATGATGCTAAGTTGCACCCAAGGGTGGACAAGTGTATTCAATATATGATTGTAGCAATTAAAGATGTTTTGCATATCACTGAGGACCTTTCTGTCTCTGACACAAAGGTCGGCATGTTTAAGGGAAAGAATCCTGAGGTAACTTTTCCCCCATCTCGCGTGCTGATCGCCCTGTTTGAAAAGCTTTGGAAACTCCAGATAAGAAACTGCAGATTCCCAAGAAAATATTATGGCGTAACCTTTCAACCCAGGACAGGTTACGGTGGGAATACTCGCCCACGGTGGACAAGGCATTTACGCGCTTGTCGAAAAAAGGGGCGCGCTACCTTCCCCTGATACGGCAGCCCTTAAGAGTCCTGCTGATTACAGACAGGAAACTACCTTAAAATCTATTTATACATACGGGTGCCCTACTAAGGCCGGCAGTAGCGTCGGCATGGGTGGGTTGCGCAGTTGCAGCGCGGGCAGATAACTTGTCATCTGACATTGACACCCTAGAAAAAAGATTCCATTTTGGTGACCTTGGGTCACATTAAAGACGCAACATAAGATATGAGAGAAGCTGCGAGTGATATTGGGCTTTTGGGTTCAAGAGCCAATGTCATGGAGATTTCTGTTAGAAGGTCCCTGTGGACCTGCCAAGGGACAGGTATGCTGTTTAAAAAAAAAAAAAAAGACTTTGCCTTACAAAGGTGAAGTTTTATTTGGGGAGGGCCTCGCGGATCTGGTAACCACAGCGACCGCGGGTAAATCTACTCTTTTGCCTTATGTTCCCCCACAGGAAGAGAAAACATGGCAATATCAAATGCAGTCCCTTCGGTCGCATAAGTTCAGAAAGGGTCGGGGCTATTCCTTCCTCGCCAGAGGTGGAGGTAGAGGGAAAAGAACACCAGCTACAGCTATTTCCCAGGGACAAGACTCCACCCCGTCCTCTACAAAATCCACTAAATGACGCGGGGGCTCCGCTGAGGGAGTCCGCACCGGTGGGGGCACGTCTTCGACTCTTCAGACAAGTCTGGGTTCAGTCGGACTTGGATCCTTGGGTGGTAAAAATTGTATCCCAGGGATGCAAATTAGAATTCGAAGATGTGCCTCCTCACCGATTTTTCAAATCGGTCTTGCCAGTTTCCTCCTCAGAGAGGGAAACAGTGGCAGCTACCATACAGAAACTGTATCATCAGTATGTGATTATCAAGGTTCCCCTTCTACAGGGGAAGGGGTTTTATTCAAGTTTTTTTTGTGGTCCCGAAACCGGATGGCTCAGTCAGGCCCATTCTGAATCTAAAATCCCTGAACCTATATCTGAAAAGGTTCAAATTCGAGATGTAATCTCTCCGGGCAGTGATCTCCAGCCTGGAAGGGGAGGTTTTTTATGGTGTCACTTGACATAAAGGATGCATACCTTCATGTCCCCATTTATCCTCCTCATCAGGCGTACCTAAGATTCGCTGTACAGGATTGTTATTCCCACGTCCGACAAGTTAATGGCGGACATGATGGTGCTCCTGCGTAAGCAAGGCGTCACATTTATCCCATACTTAAACGATCTCCTGGTAAAGGCGAGTTCAAGGGGAAAATTATTACAAAGCGTATCTCTCTCCCTGAGAATACTACAACAACACGGCGGGATCCTAAATCTACCAACGTCACAGTTGGTTCCAACAACTCGACTGCCGTTTTTGGACATGATTCTGGACACAGAAAAACAAAAGGTCTTTCTCCCAGAGGATAAAGCCCAAGTACTCCAGAACATGGTCAGAGACTAAATGCACTCATTTATTAGGAAGGATGGTGGCAGCCTACGAGGCCATTCCACACGGACCTTTCGGTGGGATCTTCTAGACAAGTGGTCAGGGTCCCACCGTCACATACATCGGAGCCCGGTCCCCCCGGGCCAGTCTCTCTCTCTCCCTCTCCCTCTCCCCCCCCCCCCCCCCCTGTGGTGGCTCCAGAGTGCTCACCTTCTAGAGGGTCGCAGGTTCGGCATTCAAGATTGGGTTCTTGTGACTACGGACGCGAGCCTCCGAGGATGGGGAGCAGTCACACAGGGAAACAATGTTCAAAAAATATGGTCAGTCCAAGAGGGTTACCCACACATCAATGTGCTGAAATTGAGGGCCATTTGCAACAGCCTCAAACAAGCGGAGAATTTTCTACGCAATCCTGCCTTTTCTGATACAGTCAGACAACGTCACGGCAGTGACGCAGGTGAACCGCCAGGGCGGGACAAAAAGCAGAGCAGAAATGGCAGAAGCCACCAGGATTCTTCGCGGGGCGAAAAAGCATGTAAGCGCTCTGTCAGAGGTCTTCATTACAGAGGACACAATCTCCATCTAAGAGAGTGGGGACTTCATCAGGAAGTCTTTACAATGGTGAAAAGTCGTGGAGGACTTCCTCATATAGACATGAGGGCATCACGCCTCAACAGGAAGATTCGGACGTATTGTTCCAGGTCAAGGGACCCTCAGGCAGCGGCGGTGGACGCCCTGGTGACACCGTGGGTGTTCAGTCGGTCTATGTGCTCCCTCCACTTCCTCTCATCTCAAAAATATTGAGAATCATATTACAAACGAGTGCAGACGATACTCATTGTTCCAGATTGGCCTCGAAGGGCCTGGTATGCAGATATTTAGGGACTGCTCTCAGAAGATCCGTGGCCCCTTCCTCACAGGGAGAACCTGCTACTACAGGGGCCGTACGTGTTCCAAAACTTACCGCGGTTACGTTTGACGGCATGGCGGTTGAACACCATATCCTAGCTGAAAAGGGTATTCCAGAGGAGGTCGTTCCTACTCTGATTAAAGCTAGAAAAGATGTTACGGCGAAGCACCATCACCGTATCTGGAGAAAATGTGTTTTGATGTGAAGCCAAGGAGGTTCCTACTGAGGATTTCCAACTAGGACGTTTTCTCCATGTTCTACAGACAGGAGTGGATATGGGCCAAAAGTTAGGCTCAATTAAGGTGCAGATTTCTGCCTTATCCATATTCTTTCAGAAGGAATTGGCTTCTCTCACAGAAGTACAGACTTTGGTAAAAAGAGCGTTACACATCCAACCTCTTTTTGTGCCCCCAGTGGCACCATGTGACCTTAATGTGGGGTTGAGTTTCCTTAAGTCACAATAGTTTGAACCGCTTCAAACAGTTAAATTGAAGTTTCTCACTTGGAGAGTGGTCATGTTATTGGCCTTGGCATCTGCGAGGCGGGTGTCCGAGTTGGCGGCCTTGTCTCACAAGAGCCCCTATCGGATTTTCCATGCGTAACGAGCAGGGTTGAGGACTTGTCCTCAAGGTCTGCCTAAAGTGGTTTCGTTATTGCATGTAAACCAACCTATCGTGGTGCCTGTGGCTACGGGTGACTAGGAGAATTCCAGGCCCTTGTTGTAGTCAGGGCCTTAAAGTTTTATTTAGCCAGAACGGCTATGGTTAGGAAAACAGATGCACTGTTTGTCCTGTAGGCAGCCAACAAGGTTGGCGCTCCTGCTTCTAAGCAGACTATTTCTAGCTGGATCGTTAACACGATTCAGCAGGTTAATTTTACGGCTGATTTGCCGGTACCAAATTCAGAAAAGGTCCATTCCACTAGGAAGATGGGCTCTTCTAAGGCGGATGCCCGAGGCGTCTCGGCATTACAATTGTGCCGAGCAGCTACTTGGTCGGGTTCAAACATTTTTAAAAAAGTCTATAAGTTTGATACCCTGGCTGATGAGGACCTCGTGTTTGCTCAGTCGGTGCTGCAGAGTCATCCGCACTCTCCCGCCCGTTCTGGAGCTTTGGTATAAACCCCATGGTCCTTACGGAGTCCCCAGCATCCTCTAGGACGTAAGAGAAAATAAGATTTTAAACCTACCGGTAAATCTTTTTCTCCTAGTCCGTAGAGGATGCTGGGCGCCCGTCCCAGTGCGGAAACATTCTGCAAGACTTGTATATAGTTATTGCATACTTAAGGGTTAAGTTACAGTTGAGATCGGCCTGTGGCTGATGCTGTTGTTGTTCATACTGTTAACTGGTTATTGTATACCACGTTGTACGGTGTGTATGGTGTGGGCTGGTGTGTATCTCGCCCTTACATAACAAAATCCTTTTCCTCGTACTGTCAGTCTCCTCTGGGCACAGTCCTAACTGAGGTCTGGAGGAGGGGCATAGAGGGAGGAGCAAGTGCACACCCATTCTAAAGCTTTACAGTGCCCATGTCTCCTGCGGAGCCGTCTATACCCCATGGTCCTTACGGAGTCCCCAGCATCCTCTACAGACTAGGAGAAAAAGATTTACCGGTAGGTTTAAAATCTTATTTTTCAACAACTATCTACCTCACTGCAACCACTGCTCTCACCAATTTCTACATTCTCCTCTCCTGAGACTTCTGTGTCGCACCTTAACCAAACTCTAGAAACAGCACTTGATGAGGTGGCTCCAGCTACCCATCACACTCCATGTAGACTTAGATGTCAACCGTGGCACTCTAATACACTAGACACCTACAAAAACTGTCAGATAAAGTAGAATGCCAGTGGCGTAAATATCGTAGTTCAAGTGACTTTCTCACATATAAGACCATTTACCACTCTTATCGTAATACTCTGGACACTGCCGAACAAACATATTTCCAATCTCTCATCTCTGCTCAAGCCTCTAACCCCAAGCGACTTTTAAATACATTTAAATCACTTGTCTCTCCCTCACCCAACCCACCAGCCACTGTCAGTGCGCAAGATCTTGCTTCCTATTTCAAGGACAAGATTGAGAAGATCCAAAATGAAATGGTATCCACAGCAAGTGACCTGCTCAATTCCCTGCCTGAACCCTCTAACAACTTCTCTTCATTTGGTCCTACAAATGAAGATTAAGTATCTGCACTCTTTTCATCTGCCTACTCTACTACCTCTCCCCTTGACTCTATACACTCACAAATAAGTAAAGCTCTGTCTGCTGTGCTCATCCCAACCTTAACTAACATCTGTAATCTCTCTCTGTCTACTGGTATCTTTCCTTCTCTGTACAAGCATGCAGTGATTACTCCCATTCTGAAAAAAACAAAACTCTGACCCTATCTCTCTCTCAAACTACCGTCCCATCTCTCAGCTCCCATGTCTCTCTAAGCTACTTGAGAGACTTGCCTACACTCGCCTCACACACTTTCTTAACTCACACAGCCTACTGGACCCACTTCAGTCAGAGACAGCACTGAGTAAGGTAGTGAATAATCTGGTCACTGCTAACTCTAAAGGCCATTACTCACTGCTTATTCTCCTTGATCTCTCTGCTGCTTTTGACACTGTTGACCCTACAATCCCTAGGTCTCCAGGACACAGCCCTTTCTTGGTTCTCCTCCTACTTACCTAATCGCTCCTTTAGTGTTTGTTTCTCTGATTCCACCTCCTCTTCGCTACCTCTCTCAGTTGGAGTACCTCAGTCCTAGGTCCTCTGCTTTTCTCTATCTCTACCACATCTCTTGGCAAACTAATCAACTCTTTCGGATTTCAGTACCATCTGTACGCTGATGATACTCAAATCTACCTATCATCCCCTGATTTGTCACCTTCTGTATTGAGCCGTGTCACTGAATGCCTTTCTGCCATTTCATTTTGGATGACATCTCGCCACCTCAAACTTAATATTTCCAAAACAGAATTAATTATATTATATAATAGTTACCAACCTCATATCTCTCACTGTTGAGAACTTGGCATTCATCCCTACCCCACAAGCTCGCTGCCTAGGTGTCATTCTTGACTATGAACTCTCCTTTGTTCCCCACATTCAATCTGTCTCAAGATCATGTTACATACATCTAAGAAACATATCCAAAATAGGACCATATGTTACAGAAGACACAGCAAAAACTCTAATCCACGCTCTCATTATCTCCCGCATTGATTATTGTAATAGTCTTCTGACCGGTCTTCCCAAACATAGGCTCTCACCACTACAATCCATTCTGAATGCAGCTGCGAGGCTAATCTTCTTCGCTGGACGTTCATTGTCTGCAGATCCGCTCTGTCAGTCCCTCCATTGGTTACTGGTATTCTACCGTATTAAATCTAAAATACTTTTACTGACATACAAGGCTATTAACCAAACTACACCTATGTACATCTCTTCACTCATCTCAAAATATGTCCCTACCCGACCTCTCTGCTCTGCACAAGATCTGCGTCTCTCATCCACACGCATTACTTGTTCACACTCAAAATTACAGGACTTTATCCGGGCTTTACCCACTCTGTGGAATGCCCTCCCACGCACAATAAGACTCTCCTCTAGTCTCCAAACCGTTAAACGTTCCCTGAAAACTCACCTCTTCAGACAAGCCTATCAAATTCCAGACCCACCCACATAAGAGTCAGTGCTTCCCTATCTAATTACATCCTCTCTGTACAGTATACATAACATCACATATCTTATCTTGTCTTTACTCTCACACCCTCCTAACCCTTGGCCAACATTGCTGGGTGATCATATCATACAACCCATTAAGAACCTAGCAATCTGGTGGACCATTATGCAATAGGTAGCATTTAGCCTTGTGTATCGATGCCTATTTCTTTTTCATCCACTAGGGGTCACTGGAGTACTCTTGGAATATGGACGGCTTCCGCAGGAAACAGGGCACTGAATATTTAAATTTAGAACTCTCCACCCCTCCATATCCCAGAGTACCCCAGTGTTTTTTCTGTGCTCGACGTAGCAACAAGGCTTGTGTGGGGACCCACACTTTTCTTTGAATATATTTTGATTTTAATTTTTCATTTTTACTTTTTTATTACAACTTAAACACATCCCTTCCCAGTTTCTACTAAAAACATGGGTCCGGGATAGTGCCGCTGCACAGAGGCAGCGCATGGCGTGACGGTCCTCACAAAGAGCACCCTCACAGCCACACGCAGCTCACTGCCTGCTGCAAGAGCTGGACGGAGCTTACAGAAAGAAGCCCCGTCGCAGCCCTCCCTACAAGGAGTCAAGGTATGCTGGGGGGGACGGGGCGGTCAGCGCACGCTGCCGCCCCGCTGTGTGGGGTCCGTGTTATCACCGCCGCCCGCACCCGCCGCTAATACAGCCCGCCCGCCCCAGCCGCTCCGTCCGACGTACATCAAAGTACCAGCGCTAAGAGGGGGAGAACCGCCGCAGCTCAGCGCTCACACTAGCGCCGCCGGAAGCCGATACGCGCCGCTCCAGCCAGCCGAACTCCGTTCACACGGCCGCTCTCTTCATAAGCGTCCCCCGCCTCCCTGCAATGACACCAAGGTCAGCTTCCCGGCAATCGCTCCCCGCTGAGACACAGCGCTACGCGGAGCACAGGGGGAGGGGGGGGGGGGGACAAGTCTGCTCACAGGCAGCGCTGCTGCAAGGGAGAAAAAAATTATATGGGAAGAATAGGCTGCATGACAGGCTGCCAGATTTCATATGCATAGATCCATTATATTAATAGACTATTAAGCCTATATTACACTGCAGTCAGGTACAGGTTATAAAGGCATGTATTGTAACCTGTCCTGTGATTATCACTGTAAGCATGGCATGGGGGCCATTTTAACCATGCTTCCAGTTTGTGATTCCAGAACGTTCCTGTCCTACATCTCTACTCCACCGGATGGCGCAGGGGTGTTAGTGGGAATTTTGGTTCAGGTTTCATATAGGCTGACCATGTGAACTGCACTTCGGCCATATATATATATATATATATATATATATATATATATATATATATGTGTATATGTATATTACACACCTTAAGTAACAATTTTACTGAGTCGTGCAAGTGTCTGTCTTTGTCTATTGTGTTGTCTGTCTGCATAATGAGTAAGGCACCAGCAAAGACTAAAAAAGAAGTTTTACTGCAATGTCTGTACATGAATCTACCACATGTACAGTATGTTTTGTAGGTGTCCACTCCGGAAGCCGGTTTCATTCCCGGATCCTATGTTAAGCAAATGTAATGGCTGGGTTGAAATCAGAATTGGCCGCCGCTCGACACGAGCGGCAAGATCGGAGTCTCGGGTGAGACCGCCAGAACTAACGGAGGAGTCTCAGCCTTTGCAAAGGTCCAAGTTCACTTTGGGTACAAGGGATACATTTAATTTGTCTTATAATTTACCCGTTTGTGCTATGTTGCAGTCTGACGATTCTATGCCAGACCTCACGGAGCTAAATAAGGGTGAGGAGGGCAAATTAGACCAGCAGTCACATAGTGCAGCTTTTGACAGCCCAGACATTGATAATCTCATCAGGCCAGTGCGTCAGTCTCTGAAGTTTTCCGAGACGGAAATACTCTGGTCCGGCGTTCAAATCCTTTAGACTTCAGTCCTTTCAAGGCTGTGGTAGAGAAACAGCCACGCCTAGTAACGTCAGGGCGCTAAGGTCACCAACAAGCCAGTGGCTTAACGGGTTCCCAGGCCATCTCGAATATCCAATTGTGGGAGCACGCCTTCAGACGTTACATTTGCCGGGGTTCCAGACATCCACTGATGGATGGATCCGCAATTTAGTGTTAAAACAAAGCTGTCTCCCGCCACTGCGCTTTTTCAAGACAGGACTGCCTCTGTCGGACGACAAGAAGGCGGTTCGGCAAATTGCCATTCAGTCTCTGCTGGATTCAGCAGTTTTAATTCCAGGCCTTGTACAACAACAAGGTCAGGGTTATTTTTCCAGTCTGTTTGTGGTACCGAAGCCGGATGGTTCCGTCAGGCCAATATTGAACTTAAAGGGTCTCAATCAGTAAGTCACTTACTACAGATTAAAGATGGAATCTCTGCGGTCAGTAATTGCAGATTTAGAGCCACAAGAATACATGATTGCGCTAGATCTGAAGGATGCGTATTTACACATTCCGATTTGGTCACCTCATCAGAGGTTCTTGCGTTTTGCAATACGCCACAACCATTACCAGTTTCAGGCTCTACCATTTGGCCTCTCGTCAGCGCCTCGGGTATTCACCAAAGTGATGTCTTTGATGATAGCTCATCTCAGATCCCTGGGAGTGACAATTGTTCCGTACTTAGACGATCTGCTCATAAAAGCTCCGTCTCAACAGATGCTTCTCCAACATGCGCTGCTAACGTACAATGTACTGGTTCACCACGGTTGGATTGTCAACTTCAAGAAATCACATCTAATTCCGTCTCAACGACTTCAATTCCCAGGTATGATTCTCGATACGGTAAATCAAACAATTTACCTACCACAACAGAAAGTACAGATTATTCGCCATCTGGTACAATTAGTGCTCAAGCCACGCACGTCTCGGTACATTTGTGCATTCGCCTCTTAGGAACAATGGTGGCGGCTTTCGAAGCGCTTCAGTTCGGAAGATTTCACTCACGTCCATTTCAACTGGATGTGCTCGCACAGTGGTCGGCCTCGCATCTGCAGATTCACCACAGGGTGAGGTTGTCGGCAAGGGTGTCTCTACTCTAGTGGCTCAAGGTACACAATTTAACAGCAGGCGGCGGCTGGAATTGGATAATTCTAACGACAGACGCGAGCCACAGAGGTTGGGGAGCTGTAGTTCAAAATTGTCAGCTCCAGGGTCTCTGGGCGGATCACGAACGATTGCTGTCTATAAATGTCCTGGAACTCCGCGCAATTTACAATGCGCTACGACAAGCAGTACAATTGCTTCAGTCTCAGACTGTCCAGGTGCAGTCAGACAACACGACGGCAGTCGCATACATCAACAAGCAATGGGAAACGAGAAGCCGCATGGCAATGCGGGAAGTAGCTCGAATCCTCAATTGGGCAGAATACCACCAGGTGATATTGTCGGCAGTGTTCATTCCGGGAGTGGACAACTGGGAGGCAGATTCTCAGCCGTCGGGATTTTCATCCAGGGGAATGGGCATTAAATCCAGAAGTGTTTCACATGTTGGTTCAGCGGTGGGGTTACCCTCAAGTGGACCTGATGGCGTCTCGCCACAATCACCAAACGCTCCAGTATGTGTCCAGAACGAGAGATCCAAGGGCAGTGGCGGTGGATGCTCTCACAATCGCTTGGCCGTACAGCCTAGTGCATCGGTTTCCACCGTTTCCGCTGCTCCCTCTGGTGCTAAAACGGATCAAAAGAGAGTCTGTCACAGTCATACTAGTGGCACCTCATTGGCCTCGGAGAGCTTGGTTCTCGGATCTCCACGGACTACTCGCAGACGATCCTTGGCCGCTCCCACTACGTCCGGACTTGTTACAACAGGGTCCGTTCCTTTACCCCCGATTTAGCGCGGCTGCGTTTGATGGGGTGGCTGTTGAGACCGCCCTCTTAAGAAGAGAGGGCATTCCAGAATCGGTTATACCAACCATGTTACGAGCTAGGAAGCCAGTTACGGCAGCTCATTTTCTCTATCGTCCTAGTGGATGCTGGGGTTCCTGAAAGGACCATGGGGAATAGCGGCTCCGCAGGAGACAGGGCACAAAAAGTAAAGCTTTACGATCAGGTGGTGTGTACTGGCTCCTCCCCCTATGACCCTCCTCCAAGCCTCAGTTAGATTTTTGTGCCCGGCCGAGAAGGGTGCAATCTAGGTGGCTCTCCTAAAGAGCTGCTTAGAAAAGTTTAGCTTAGGTTTTTTATTTTACAGTGAGTCCTGCTGGCAACAGGATCACTGCAACGAGGGACTTAGGGGAGAAGAAGTGAACTCACCTGCGTGCAGGATGGATTGGCTTCTTGGCTACTGGACATCAGCTCCAGAGGGACGATCACAGGTACAGCTTGGATGGTCACCGGAGCCTTGCCGCCGGCCCCCTTGCAGATGCTGAAGTAAGAAGAGGTCCAGAATCGGCGGCAGAAGACTCCTCAGTCTTCTAAAGGCAGCGCACAGCACTGCAGCTGTGCGCCATTTTCCTCTCAGCACACTTCACACGGCAGTCACTGAGGGTGCAGGGCGCTGGGAGGGGGGCGCCCTGGGAGGCAAATGAAAACCTATTTTGGCTAAAAATACCTCACATATAGCCTCCGGAGGCTATATGGAGATATTTAACCCCTGCCAGAATCCGTTAAGAGCGGGAGACGAGGCCACCGAAAAAGGGGCGGGGCCTATCTCCTCAGCACACAGCGCCATTTTCCCTCACAGAAAGGCTGGAGGGAAGGCTCCCAGGCTCTCCCCTGCACTGCACTACAGAAACAGGGTTAAAACAGAGAGGGGGGGCACTACTTTGGCGTTAGAAATATATAAAAAAGATGCTATAAGGGAAAACACTTATATAAGGTTGTCCCTATATAATTATAGCGTTTTTGGTGTGTGCTGGCAAACTCTCCCTCTGTCTCTCCAAAGGGCTAGTGGGTCCTGTCCTCTATCAGAGCATTCCCTGTGTGTGTGCTGTGTCGGTACGTGTGTGTCGACATGTATGAGGACGATGTTGGTGAGGAGGCGGAGCAATTGCCTGTAATGGTGATGTCACTCTCTAGGGAGTCGACACCGGAATGGATGGCTTATTTAGGGAATTACGTGATAATGTCAACACGCTGCAAGGTCGGTTGACGACATGAGACGGCCGACAAACAATTAGTACCGGTCCAGACGTCTCAAAAACACCGTCAGGGGTTTTAAAACGCCCGTTTACTTTAGTCGGTCGACACAGACACAGACAGGGACACTGAATCCAGTGTCGACGGTGAATAAACAAACGTATTCCTTATTAGGGCCACACGTTAAAGGCAATGAAGGAGGTGTTACATATTTCTGATACTACAAGTACCACAAAAGAGGGTATTATGTGGGATGTGAAAAAACTACCGTAGTTTTTCCTGAATCAGATAAATTAAATGAAGTGTGTGATGATGCGTGGGTTCCCCCCGATAGAAAATTATGGGCGGTATACCCTTTCCCGCCAGAAGTTAGGGCGCGTTGGGAAACACCCCTTAGGGTGGATAAGGCGCTCACACGCTTATCAAAACAAGTGGCGGTACCGTCTATAGATAGGGCCGTCCTCAAGGACCAGCTGACAGGAGGCTGGAAAATATCATAAAAAGTATATACACACATACTGGTGTTATACTGCGACCAGCGATCGCCTCAGCCTGGATGTGCAGAGCTGGGGTGGCTTGGTCGGATTCCCTGACTAAAAATATTGATACCCTTGACAGGGACAGTATTTTATTGACTATAGAGCATTTAAAGGATGCATTTCTATATATGCGAGATGCACAGAGGGATATTTGCACTCTGGCATCAAGAGTAAATGCGATGTCCATATCTGCCAGAAGATGTTATGGACACGACAGTGGTCAGGTAATGCAGATTCCAAACGGCACAAAGGTGTATTGCCGTATAAAGGAAGAGGAGTTATTTGGGGTCGGTCCATCGGACCTGGTGGCCACGGCATCTGCTGGAAAATCCACCGTTTTTACCCTAAGTCACATCTCTGCAGAAAAAGACACCGTCTTTTCAGCCTCAGTCCTTTCGTCCCTATAAGATCATATCTGCCCAGGGATAGAGGAAAGGGAAGAAGACTGCAGCAGGCAGCCCATTCCCAGGAACAGAAGCGTTCCACCGCTTCTGACAAGTTCTCAGCATGGCGCTGAGACTGTACAGGACCCCTGGATCCTACAAGTAGTATCCCAGGGGTACAGATTGGAATGTCGAGACGTTTCCCCTTCGCAGGCTCCTGAAGTCTGCTTTACCAAGGTCTCCCTCCGACAAGGAGGCAGTATGGGAAAAAATTCACAAGCTGTATTCCCAGCAGGTGATAATTAAATTACCCCTCCTACTACAAGAAAAGGGGTATTATTCCACACTATATTGTGGTACTGAAGCCAGAAGGCTAGGTGAGACTTATTCTAAAAAATTTTTTGAACACTTACAAAGGTTCAAATCAAGATGGAGTCACTCAGAGCAGTGATAACGAACCAGGAAGAAGGGGACTATATAGTGTCCCGGGACATCAGGGATGCTTACCTCTATGTCCCAAATTTGCCCTTCATACTAAGGGTACCTCAGGTTCGTGGTGCAGAACTGTCACTATCAGTTTCAGACGCTGCCGTTTGGATTGTCCACGGCACCCCGGGTCTTTACCAAGGTAATGGCCGAAATGATGATTCTTCTTCGAAGAAAAGGCGTCTTAATTATCCCTTACTTGGACGATCTCCTGATAAGGGCATAGTCCAGGGAACAGTTGGAGGTCGGAGTAGCACTATCTCGGATACTGCTACAACAGCACGGGTGGATTCTAAATATTCCAAAATCGCAGCTGATCCCGACGACACGTCTGCTGTGCCTAGGGATGATTCTGGACACAGTCCAGAAAAAGGTGTTTCTCCCGGAAGAGAAAGCCAGGGAGTTATCCGAGCTAGTCAGGAACCTCCTAAAAACAGTGCATCATTGCACAAGGGTCCTGGTAAAAATGGTGGCTTCCTACGAAGCAATTCCATTCGGCAGATTTCACGCAAGAACTTTTCAGTGGGATCTGCTGGACAAATGGTCCGGATCGCATCTTCAGATGCATCAGCGGATAACCCTATATCCAAGGACAAGGGTGTCTCTCCTGTGGTGGTTATAGAGTGCTCATCTTCTAGAGGGCCGCAGATTCGGCATTCAGGATTGGATGCTGGTGACCACGGAGCCCAGCCCGAGAGGCTGGGGAGCAGTCACACAAGGAAAAAATTTCCAGGGAGTGTGATCAAGTCTGGAGACTTTTCTCCACATAAATATACTGGAGCTAAGGGTAAATTTATAATGCTCTAAGCTTAGCAAGACCTCTGCTTCAAGGTCAGCCGGTATTGATCCAGTGGGAAAAACATCACGGCAGTCGCCCACGTAAACAGACAGGGCGACACAAGAAGCAGGAGGGCAATGGCAAAAACTGCAAGGATTTTCCGCTGGGCGGAAAATCATGTGATAGCACTGTCAGCAGTGTTTCATCCCGGGAATGGAAACTGGGAAGCAGACTTCCTCAGCAGGCACGACCTCCACCCGGGAGAGTGGAAACTTCATCGGGAAGTTTTTTCCACATGATTGTAAACCGTTGGGAAATACCAAAGGTGGACATGATGGCGTCCCGTCTGAACAAAAAACGGGACAGGTATTGCGCCAGGTCAAGAGACCCTCAGGCAATAGCTGTGGACGTTCTGGTAACACCGTGGGTGTACCAGTCGGTGTATGTGTTCCCTCCTCTGCTTCTCATACCTAAGGTGCTGAGAATTATAAGACGTAGAGGAGTAAGAACTATACTCATGGCTCCGGATTGGCCAAGAAGGACTTGGTACCCGGAACTTCAAGAGATGCTTACAGAGGTCTTATGGCCTCTGCCGCTAAGAAGGGACTTGCTTCAGCAAGTACCATGTCTGTTCCAAGACTTACCGCAGCTGCGTTTGTCGGCATGGCGGTGGAACGCCGGATCCTAAGGGAAAAAGGCATTCCGGAAGAGGTCATTCCTACCCTGGTCAAAGCCAGAAAGGAGGTGACCGCACAACATTATCACCACATGTGGCGAAAATATGTTGCGTGGTGTGAGGCCAGGAAGGCCCCACAAAGAAATTTCAACTCGGTCGTTTCCTGCATTTCCTGCAAACAGGAGTGTCTATGGGCCTCAAATTGGGGTCCATTAAGGTTCAAATTTCGGCCCTGTCGATTTTCTTCCAGAAAGAATTGGCTTCAGTTCCTGAAGTCCAGAAGTTTGTCAAGGGAGTATTGCATATACAACCCCCTTTTGTGCCTCCAGTGGCACTGTGGGATCTCAACGTAGTTCTGGGATTCCTCAAATCACATTGGTTTAAAACCAGTCAAATCTGTGGATTTGAAGCATCTCACATGAAAAGTGACCATGCTCTTGGCCCTGGCCTGGACCAGGCGAGTGTCAAATTGGTGGTTTTTTCTCAAAAAAGCCCATATCTGTTTGTCCATTCGGACAGGGCAGAGCTGCGGACTCGTCCCCAGTTCTCTCCCTAAGGTGGTGTCAGTGTTTCACCTGAACCAGCTTATTGTGGTGCCTTGCACCTACTAGGGACTTGGAGGACTCCAAGTTGCTAGATGTTGTCAGGGCCCTGAAAATATGTTCCAGGACGGCTGGAGTCAGGAAAACTGACTTGCTGTTATCCTGTATGCACCCAACAAACTGGGTGCTCTTGTTTCTAAGCAGACTATTGCTAGTTGGATGTGTAATACAATTCAGCTTGCACATTCTGTGGCAGGCCTGCCACAGCCAAAATATGTAAATGCCCATTCCACAAGGAAGGTGGGCTCATCTTGGGCGGCTGCCCGAGGGGTCTCGGCTTTACAACTTTGCCGAGCGGTTATTTAGTCAGGGGCAAACACGTTTGTAAAATCCTACAAATTTGATACCCTGGCTAAGGAGGACCTGGAGTTCTCTCATTCGGTGCTGCAGAGTCATCCGCGCACTCCCGCCCATTTGGGAGCTTTGGTATTATCCCCATGGTCCTTTCAGGAACCCCAGCATCCACTAGGACGATAGAGAAAATAAGAATTTACTTACCGATAATTCTATTTCTCGGAGTCCGTAGTGGATGCTGGGCGCCCATCCCAAGTGCGGATTGTCTGCAATACTTGTACATAGTTACAAAAATCGGGTTATTATTGTTGTGAGCCATCTTTTCAGAGGCTCCGCTGTTATCATACTGTTAACTGGGTTCAGATCACAGGTTGTACAGTGTGATTGGTGTGGCTGGTATGAGTCTTACCCGGGATTCAAAATCCTTCCTTATTGTGTACGCTCGTCCGGGCACAGTACCTAACTGAGGCTTGGAGGAGGGTCATAGGGGGAGGAGCCAGTACACACCACCTGATCGTAAAGCTTTACTTTTTGTGCCCTGTCTCCTGCGGAGCCGCTATTCCCCATGGTCCTTTCAGGAACCCCAGCATCCACTACGGACTCCGAGAAATAGAATTATCGGTAAGTAAATTCTTATTATTACAGAATTTGGCGTGCCTATATAGGTTGGTGTGAAACTCAGAAGTTTCCGACATCATCTTTCAGGTTATCCCGTCTTTTGTTATTTCTACAAACTGGGGGGCAGATGTATTAACCTGGAGAATGCATAAGGAAGTGATAAACCAGTGATATGTGCAAGGTGATAAAGGCACCAGCCAATCGGCTCCATTATGTAAATTAACAGTTAGGATCTGATTGGCTGGTGCCTTTATCACCTTGCACGTATCACTGGTTTATCACTTCCTTATGCCTTCTCCAGGTTAATACATCTGCCCCAGTGTTAGATGGAGGACTGCGTTTATCTACACTAAAGGTGCAGGTATCTGCTTTGTCAATTTACTTTCAAAGAAGATTGGCTCTATTGCCCTCTATACACACCTTTCTGCAAGGTGTCCTCAGAGTACAGCCTCCATTCATTCCACCTACAGCGCCATGGGACTTGAATCTGGTTTTAGATTTCTTACAGTCTTACAGCAAGTGGATATAAAGTTTCTCACTTGGAAAACAATTTTTCTCCTAGCCTTGGCTTCGGCAAGGCGTGATTTAGATTTGGGTGTCTTGTCATGCAAGCCACCGTATTTGGTGTTTCATGATGACAGAGCGGAACTTCGTCCGAATCCCGCTTTCTTACCAAAGGTAGTGTCATCTTTTCACATCAATCAACCAATAGTAGTTCCTGTGTTTAACAGAACATTCTGGAACTCTGGATGTGGTACGCGCTTTACGTGTTTATGTATCCCGAACGTCTACAGTTCGTAAGACGGATACGTTGTTTGTTCTCTATGATGCTGCCAAGATAGGTTGGCCATCTTCGAAGCAGACCTTATCCAGATGGATAAAAATGACCATACGTCAGGATTACCTTCATGCTAGGTTACAGCCGCCTACATCAGTAACCGCTCATTCCACAGGTTCTGTGGGAGCTTGATGGGCATCTGGTCGTGGAGCTTCTACGACGCAGCTTTGCCGTGCGGCTACATGGTCATCAGTGCACACGTTTGTGCGCTGTTACAAGTTTAATACGTTTGCGGCATCAGCATCTAGCTTTAGCCGCATAGTGTTACAGGTGCCAAACAGCTCTCCCGCCCACAAGGGAAACTTTGGTACGTCCCAAGAGTACTCCAGTGACCCCTAGTGGATGAAAAAGAAAATAGGATTTTGGTACTTACCAGGTAAATCCTTTTATTTGAATCCATAGGGGGCACTGGACGCCCACCCAGAGCAGTTTTACCTGGTTTGTGGTAAGCTCAGGGGATCTTATGGTAACACACTTTCACCGACTAGTTCAAATTATAAAGTTCTATCGGTTATGGTGTCAACTGTTTAGTTGTCAGTAACGTTATGTGTCAACTTTATTGTTGTCCGTTATGTTATATGTGATTCTCCATTGTCAACCTCTCTATAGCTCCTGTACGGCTCAGTAAAAAACACTGAGGTACTCTGGGATATGAAGGGGTGAAGAGTTCTAAATTTAAATATTCAGTGCCCTGTTTCCTGCGGAAGCCGTCCATATTCCAAGAGTCCTCCAGTGCCCCCTATGGATTCAAAGAAAAGGATTTACCTGGTAAGTACCAAAATCCTATTTTCCCTATAGATTGTAAGCTTGCGAGCAGGGCCTTCCTACCTCTGTCTGTCTGTTTTTACCCAGTTTTGTTCTATTACTGTTGTTCTAATTGTAAAGCGCAATGGAATATGCTGCGCTATATAAGAAACTGTTAATAATAATAATAATGTCTCTGTGATGTCACTGGTGCATAGCCAACTGGCGACTTCTCCTTGATAGAAATTCAGATCCCCAGTTGGCTACTTCCATCATGTGTGGGCAGTCGGTGTACTGTATGATATACTACTTCCTCCCGCCATGCTAGTTGTACAACACACAGTACAGGTCGCCGCCATTTCCCTGTCCGTCTTCCACTCTCTCCTGTGTCTGGCTATAAGAGGCGTCACTTTCCTGTCACACGTCTGTTATACACGACAAGTCTTCTTCAGGGGTTTATGCTATAAAGTAACATTTTCCCACAGAGATACAGCAGTGGCCCCCAGGAATTGTGGGTAGGAGCAGGCAGATCCCTCTGTGTGTGTCTTCTGCCGCTTATGGTTACAGCCATATATACACACAGCCTGTGTTACACAGAGATGGTGCAGGGCTGCTATCCGCCTATATACAGCTGGGATTAGCTTGCTGTATATGAGGATGTTACTGTTTCTCTAACTTCTTAGGGGTTACTAGGGAGGTCTTAGTACCATGGGGTATAGATGGGTCCTATTGGAGCCTTGCCAGTTTAAATCTTTAGAGTGTGTGCTGGATACTCCCCTCTATGCCCCTTCACCAGACTCTGTTTAGAAAATGTGCCCGGAGGAGCCGGTCACATCCTCTGGAACTCCAGAGAGTTTTCTGCATTTATTTTTATGTTTGTTATTTTCAGCCAGGACTGGTTGTTATCAGCCTGCCTGCAGCATGGGACTTGGGGGGGGTGCTGCAATTGGCCCACAGGGGATGCGCCCCTACCCGCGGGCTACTCTGTGCCCGTTGGCCTGACCCTCTCTCCCGGCTGTGAGTGATCGGGCTGAGTGGAAGCCCCCCGTTACCCGCGAGACACACTGGCGCTCCGTTTGCCCGACCCTAACCCGCTCGGACTGCCTCTGTGACCACGGGAGACCCTGCGCCCGCTTACCTGACCCTCTCCTTCCGACTGCTGGTGGCTGCCATCGGACTGCTGGAGGTCCCGCCGTGGGACGCCTGCCCGACGTGATTGCTGCATTGACCGAGACGGAGGGGCACACCTGACTGGTGTTTTCTGCCCTGAGCCGCCTGCTTCTCTCCCCCGTGCGCTGGTCCCTGACCTTGCTGTGCCTGGCGGCGCTAGACTGGGAGCCTCATCTTGCCTCCGTCCTGTGATATTCCAGCTCATCGCTTCACCACCGCTGCTGGATGAGGGTGGACTCCCTGCAACCCGGCCACGCTCTCTCCCTGCGAGCTGAGACGGCTGAGCCGAGACCTGGTGGGCGAACGCCGCCTGAAATGATCCTGGCTGGCGGTGTTTGTTGCCACGGATGAGTCCTCCATTCTCACTGAAGAAATCCTTCCTGCCGGCGTTTTTGTTCGCTGTAAACTGCCTGCCGAGCTCTCCTTGAACCTAATCTCCTATTTACCCGGTATTTGTTATTACCCTTACTAACGCCCTTTTCCCTACCTACCTTGTGTTTTATCCTTCCCCTCAGACCCTTTCTACCCGCTCCCCCCTCCCTTTTTTCCTACCCCATCCTTCATATACCTCTGGTGGCCACTGTATCCAGCTGGGAACTTTACACAGGCTGCATATCTTTATCTCACTTTGCAGCTGTGAAGGGCTCACTGAGACCCTTGTTCAAATTGGGACTGACCTACTGTTGATCCTAAATTTGTGACTGTTATTTCATTTATTTTATTTAATTTACGCTTCTGTGTCACAGCCTACACCTGCCGCCCCCTATTTACTCCTGCTGGGAGGCCTCCCATATTAACGGACACTAGGTGGCACCGGCTGGTGCTGCTCCGGCAAATCCCATTCTCAGTAGAGGACTTTCCATTTTGTCTATTTGACTGCCGACCACAGGCCTTATTTGCAGTCTCTGACTCACTACGTATCCTAATTTTATCCCACTATCTGCTGGTACCCTTTGGAACTTATCTGTGCTGTTTGTTATTTTTCACATTGTATCGAACGCCGTATTTTATTTCTTTCTTCCTGCGGAGAATTTTATGTGACATTTGTTATTTTGTATATACCAAGGTTTCTATGTGATATGCCTCTGTACTTCTCTCATGGGAACTTTTTTGTGATGTTTGTTATTTTCCTTCTTCGACTAATTCTGTGTGATATAACTTTCTTCTTTCCTTCATTCGCTTAGACCTGTATGTGACGTTTGTTATTTTCATTTGATAACTCTATTCTGCGTTGATTGACATTTCAAATTGTATTCAGATATATGTTTACGCCCCAGTTGGGGACTGCTGTGGCTTTTTGCCGGGGCCATCCTGTGGGCTTTTCCGCAGTTTATGGTATGTTCTAAATAATTTGATCTCGTTATGTACTTCCGCCCGAGCCTCATATGTAATTACCTCTGTTTTATTATCATTGCCTATACCTGTGGGATCAGTACCTAAAAGTGACACTAACTGTTCCACGTCTCGTTCCCTGGGGTATGGACAAATACCTCGACAAAGCCATGCCTCCGAAACAATCCAATACCTCCTATAAAGCAGGGAAAGGGAAAGACGTTCCCCCTAAATCAGGTCCACCCTCCCCAGCTGGGGATGGGTCAGAATCACCTAGCTTACCTAGTGATAAAAATCCCCCCCCCTCCCCGACAGCCAAAAAAAAAATCGGATTTTCTTATGCCCTTGCTTGATAAGCGATTTGACGACCTACAGGCCCGCTTAGAAACGGGTCTAGCTCGCATAGACTCTCATGCGACGCGTATTTCCACGTTGAAAACGAGACTGGGTGACACTGAGGACTTAATCCAAACCTGTCAGGAGGGAGTATCATCCCAATATAAATATATTCAACAACTGCAGGATAAAGTTGAGGACCTGGAAAATAGATCTCGTAAGAATAACCTTAGATTTATAGGTATTCCAGAGTCCTTGACGGGCCCAGACCTCTCCTCCTTTCTTTCTGTAGACCTCCCGGCCTCGTTGGGAATCATAGATGATATTGAACTCCCACATATCGAAAGAGCTCATAGGCTGGGAGCGATGCAGGACGGGACACGGAAGCGTTCCCGGCCAGTCATCGCCCGCTACTTAGACTACAGGGCCAAGGAACAAGTTAACTAGAGAATTGTTAGTCAAGGGCCACAAGATCTTGATATTTCAAGACTTCTCGGCAGCTGTGGCTCAGAAAAGAAAGGAATTTTCTGACGTTTGTTCCTATTTACATAGTAAAAATATCCGATATGCCTTGCAGTACCCAGCCAAACTGCGGGTCTCAGAGAATGGAAATCAAATGTTTTACACAGACCCGGAGGTGGCGAGGTCTCATTTTCTGACTCGCAGATCCCCATCAAGGTCGCCTATTAATTAGGATATCAGGCGGTGGGGTGCAATGGGTTGAACGGTTCGGGTACTCCCGCCTCGGGCGGATGTGTGTTAACCTACCTTATATTTCTTTTTCTTTTCTTTTTTTATTCTTGTTGATACTGTAATTTACTATAAGTATTCATTCTTACCAATTTTGTAACTATTTTGTTAGTGTTCAGTGTGCGCACCACTAGGCCTAGTTGGTGCCCACTGTGGTTCTGGTTGTTAGGAAAATGTTAGAAAATAGAGTTATGAGTCATTATGATTCACTATTGATATTTCAAATACTAAGACTGTGCTATGCATTTCATGTTACACTGGTGTTTATGCTGTTGAAATCGATACTATCCTGGGGGCCTTGGTTAGGAGGGGAGCCGCCACTGTCCGCTTGAATTTATCGCTTACCTGTCAAATATCTCACTGCCCTGTGGGACTTGGGTAGCTATGCCGTCAGCAGTTTCTTCCTCATCTGAGGTAATACCCCCAAAACCAATACAATTCATTTCTTGGAATGTAGGAGGGCTTAATTCCCCAGTCAAGCGACGACGTGTGGTCACGCACCTTAAACGCTTTCACCCGGATGTGATTTTCTTACAGGAAACACACTGGCTGACGGGCGAGGAAAATGTATTGAAAGCTCCATGGCTTGGTCCCTGTATTGCTGCTCCTTTTCGCACGAAAGCCAGAGGGGTAGCCATACTTTTTCAAAAAAATCTCCCTGTTACTGTTTTGACAGAAATTATTGATCCCGAAGAAAGATATATCATAATGGATATAGAGCTTTTTCATTCTAAATTCACCCTTGTCAACTTATACGCCCCGAATGTTAATACATACATTTATTCAGGACATCACCCACATTCTTCTAGGCAGAACTAACTATTCCCTGATATTGGGTGGAGACTATAACATGGTGGACGACCCTACAGTTGACAGATCGCCGACTATGTTGAGAACCACTGACTCCCAGAGCAGACATTTGTTGGCATTTCGAGACTCCTTAGACCTCTCTGACCCATGGAGATTGCTACACCCAACCGACAGGACACACACCCATTTGTCGCTGGCACATGGAACATTGTCTCGTATTGACAAGTTCTTAATCGCCGATGACTTGATGTCCCAGATTGCTGGGGTGGATATACTTGACATATTGATCTCTGATCATGCCCCCGTCACTCTGGCACTAACCCATCCCCATATGCATTCGACAGATCGTATTTGGCGATTCCCACAATACCTGGCAGACTCAGAGGACTTGAAACTATACCTCACATACCATTGGACCAATTACGTTGATGAAAATATAGACTACTGGGATAGACCCGACATTTTTTGGAATGCCTCTAAGGAAAAAAAGGGATTCCAAAATGGAATACACGGAGTTAAAAGCAGCCATGACCATGGCCTTTCGAACATATACTTCTAATCCAACGGAGACTACCCTCACTGAGTACAAACAGACTAGGCGCCTGCTTGAAACTTATTTAGCTACCCAGGCGAAACACTCTTTTTAGACTTTACCAAAAATAAATTCTATAGATGAGGCAATAAGGCTGGCAGATTACTGGCAGTCATTTCCCGACCTCCAAAAAAACGGCATGTTATAACCGCCATACTCCACCCCAGGTCCGGTCATGTTATCCCTAAATCTCAAGAAATAGTGGAACAATTTCAATCCTATTTTCAATCCTTGTTTCGATCAGCACAAATAGATACTGATATACAAACACAATTGCTCACAGATGAGGTACTGCCCCCCCTGACTAGTGACCAGAGAGAAGCCCTTGTGGGACACATAACGGCGGAGGAAATTAACACTGCTATCTCCAATTTACCTCATGGTAAGTCTCCAGGCCCAGATGGCCTGTCGGGAGATTACTACCGCATGCTACAGGCCCATATTGTCCCCACCTTATTGGAATTGTTCCATGCCATACATGAGAGGAGTTCTCCATCTCCTCTCTTTAATGAAGCGTTTATTACACTTATCCCTAAACGTGGTAGAGACACCAATTTTCTTTCCTCATACAGACCAATTAGTCTCTTCAATGTCGACTGTAAACCATTGGCCAAGATAATGGCGACGCGGCTTCAATCCATTCTCCCTGATATCCTCACCACGACACAAATGGGTTTTGTGACTGGCAGACATGCGGTTAAAGCAATCCGCATGGCGCTAGCGGCGGTGGCGGTGTTCCAGTCTCCATGTACTGCCTCAAATATGCTTCTTAGCCTCGATGCCAATAAGGCCTTTGATATGGTCTTGTGGCCACATTTGTTTGCTGTGTTGGAGAAAAGGGGGTTTGACACAGGCTTTATTAACTATATACGATATATCTACAACAATCCATCTGCCTCCCTGTTAATGGGATCAGGGGCCAACGGTTCCTTTTTAGAAAGGGGTACCCGTCAGGGATGCCCTCTATCGCCGCTGCTATTTAATTTGGCCCTCGACCCGTTGCTTAGGACACTACAGGATTGGTCTGTTTTTAGGGGTATAAAAGTGGGTGGGCAGGAAATCAAATTATCTGCTTTCGCTGACGATATCCTCCTTTATATATCTGACCCCAAACATTCCCTTACTTTGATCCTAGACAAGATCCAATTATTCGGCCACATTTCGGGTTTTAGTATTAATATGGACAAATCTAAAGCTTTATTGCTATATGGCAATGTGACGTGTCCGAGCTGGACCTCACATTTTCCCCTACACTAGGTGTCCACATATATTATATATTTGGGTATTATGGTGCCACGCTACATTTCTGAACTATATAAACTCAACGTAAATAAGGCCATACACACTTTAACTGATGATATTAAGAGATGGGAACGTCTTCCACTGTCATATCTAGGCAGGGCTAACCTGCTAAAAATGGTGGCTATACCACGCATACTATACCCATTGCAAACGCTTCCCATACTGCTGACTAAGCAGGACACACAACAGATTAACAAACTTATTAGAACCTTTATATGGAAGGGGGGCCGAGCACATATTGCTTTGCGTAAACTTGCTCAACCTAAATCTAATGAAGGTATCAACTTCCCAGATGTAGTAGTCTATAATCATGCTGCACTTCTGAGACATTTAAGAGATTGGTTGCAAAACAGTTCTATCTATACGAACACATCCCTCGAACAGGGCTTCCTATCGACTGTAGCTTTGACATGTTTTCTTCACCAACATGACTGGGAAATACCTGACCATGTTAGGTCTAACCCTCTCCTGTGGTCTACTAGGAAAATGTGGCACATACTGCGTCATGGTGCGAAATTGAATCCATACCACTCCTTACACCTACCCCTAATTAAAAACCCAGAATTTTTAGACGGCATGGCTGCCCACCCCTACAAAATGTGGAGGGAGGATGGTATAACATCGATTCGTTTACTGGTATCTGTGGAAGACCACCGTCTGCTCACTCTTTCAGAAGTTTCCACGGGACATGCGGTAGTCGCTTAGTCTCCCCTTCCATTTCTGCAAACACAATTCTACGTCAGACATGTTCTTACACATTTTGCGGAAGGGGACTGGACCAACCCTCTAGATAGCCTCTTAATACACCCTGTACCGAGCCACAAGGCCATTTCCGTACACTATACTTTCTTGAGAAAAATATTAGATCACGCTACTGTGACAGGTGGCATGACCACATGGTTAGCTCATTTTTCTGAACTGACCATACCAACTATGGAAAATGCACTACTTTACTCCCGAAAGGTCCTCCCAGCAAGCATGTATACTGAATTATTTCTTAACGTGTATCATAACACTTATCTATCCCCGTTGCGACGCTTCCATATGGGAGCGACGGAAATACATTCTTGCCCAAAATGCCACCAGAGTGAGGCTGATACTTTCCGTTGCTTGTGCGATTGCTTGTCCGATTGTGCAATATTTTTGGCATCTCATTAGGAGATACGCGGAGGCTAACTTAATAACCTATGTGCCCTTTACTCCTGAATGGGCAGTTTTGGGTATCATTGATCCTACTCTTCGCATGCCATCAGAATGTAAGAAAATGCTGATAGCCTTAAGTGCGGCAGAAAAAAAGACGATACTACAGGGATGGATAGATAGTACGCCACCACAGATGCCACTATTTTTTAATAAATTACATCATATTTTCAGGATGGACTGGGTGGAGGCTATTGTAGATAGAGGTAAACAAGTGGATCGATTTTTTTAATCTCTGGGAATCCTATATCTCCACTTTGCCCCTTAATACGCGACTACACATTCATAACAGTCTCAAGAACACAACGTGATACCTAACTAGATTGGCCACACAGGACCAACCCATATCTTTGGTCTAAGAGCGCGCAATTGTGACGGCTTCCCTCACGGTCACCTATACTTTGTATAATCTCATCAGTCATAACCCCCTTGTATTATTACATATATCTCTATGTACGTTTTATCCTATATTGTGATGTCCATGATGTATCAATAAAAAATTTTTGAAAAAAACAAAACAAAAAACCTTGTAGACCAGCAAACGTTCAGGTTCAGCCTCCTGCGTGATGGTTGGCCTCGTGCTCTGGAGAATCTGCAGGTGGGTGCTCGCCTGAAATACTTCAGTCAAGTCTGGGAAAATTCCTGCCAGGATTCCTGGATCAAGGACTTGATATCCCAGGGTTACAGGTTAGAGTTCCAAACTATCCCACCTCAGATTCTTCAGGTCAGGCAAACCAGTTTCACAAGAAACAAGAGTAACCCTACAGGAAGCCATTCAAAAACTGTTACGAATGCATGTCATTGTTCCAGTGCCGCCGCAAATCCAGAGCAGGGGATATTACTCCAACCTGTTTGTGGTACCAAAACCAGACGGTTCAGTAAAACCGATCCTAAACCTCAAATCACTGAACCCGTATTTACGTGTGTTCAAATTCAATGTGGAATCTCTGAGAGCGGTAGCCCCTGGCCTGGAGGAAGGGGAGTACCTACTGTCCCTGGATATCAAGGACGCGTACCTTCACATCCCTATTTGGCGCCTCATCAGGCGTATCTAAGGTTTGCTTTGCAGGACCGTCACTACCAGACTTTACCTTTTGGCTTATCAACGGCACCGAGGGTATCCACAAAGGTGATGGCAGAGATCATGTTGCTACTCTGAAAACGGGGTGAACATCGTTCCATATCTGGACGATCTTCTGATCAAGGCTGTGTCCAGAGATCAGTTGAGGGAAAGCATCAGCCTCACAACACGCCCGCTCACGTCACACGGATGGGTTCTCAATCTGCAAAAATACCATCTGGAACCGACGCAGAGACTTCAGATCCTGGGTATGATCCTGGACACGGTGTCTCAGAGTATTTTCCTTCCTATGGACAAGGCAAGGACAATCCCAGACCATGGTTCGGTCCCTCCTGAAGCCAAACAAGGTCTCAGTGCATCTTTGCATACGTTTACTGGGAAAGATGGTAGCGTCCTAAGAGGCAATCCAATACGGGAGATTCCACGCGCGGCCCTTCCAGCTGGATCTGCTGGACAAGTGGTCCAGTTCACATCTACAGATGCATCAGATGATATGTCTCTCGCCCAAGGCCAGGATTTCTCTTTCATCCACTAGGGGACACTGGAACACTTCATACAGCTGGGGTGTGAAGTATGCAGACCGGAGGTGGCACAGTCTAACCTAAAAAAAATGATGCACAGCCGGCTCCTCCCCCTGCACCCCCCCCCCCCCCCCCCCTAATCCCTCAGTTTGAATAATTGCGCTGGGAGGTGCAGCACAAAAGAAAAGGAGCTTCTGCTCCACTAACAATATCCTTATCAGAAAAAGCTCTGGGGCCGAGCCATCCTGTTTAAAAGGGGGGCAAAGGCTTCCATGAAGTTGAGAGACAAAGACCCTGACTGAAGGGGTCGGCATCACTCCCAAGAGACAGCAGCAGCATCAAACAGTGATTTGCTTTACATGGGCAGAGACAGCGGGTATAGACGCTGCCTGACAGAGCAGCATAGATTAGTCAGTGTAAGCACTCCTTCGGGGCAGCGTTTATTAGGCTGAGGGGGTGTGCACGATAGTCACAGCGTGGAGGCAGCCCTATTGTACAGCAGCTTTCGATACCCTGTAGCCGCACGCGGTATGTAAGCGTGCGGGGGAGGGGGGAAAACAATGGTCACTAGCGGGGCTAACGTATCCTGAGGTAAAAGCCGCGGAGCTTGCTGCACGGAGCGTGGTTCCGGCGACTCCATGTTATGGTGATCAGATAGAAGAGCCGCACACTGCTAAACTTTCCAGAGGCAGACAGGACACACAGAGGATAGAGATGGGTTAGTTCTAAATCCAAGTTGGGTAAGGGACCTCTGATGTCACCAGGGGGAGGAGCCATGCCCGAACAGGGTACCCAAAATGTACCCTTGCGGGCTCGCTTCACTCGCCACCGGGTTACTAAAGGTGGTAGTTGATGGCGTGGATGGTAGTAGAACTATCCTGCTGGTCTAGCTCCTTCCCCTGGCGACATGGCCAAAGGTCCTTTAGGCCACTTGATTCTAGCATCTACCGACAGAGATGTGACCAAAAAATTTCAGTTGCGGCCGTGTTGGAATTTCTAACCGGCAGTCCGAAGCTCTCTGAGGTGATTCCTCAGCTACCAATCACTGTTACGCATATTGCTAAATATGTATACATTCCGGTCCCGAGGAGAACAGTCTGAGATTAATTTGCATACTGCTGGTGTTGCTAGGAAAAAGCTTTGCTGCTGCTGAAACTTTAAATAAAGAACTATGAGGTTTTCTTGGTCTTCCAAAGGATTACTTTAAAGGTCATGAGGAGGAGAGGAGCAACAGAAGTACAATCCAATCAACCCAAACAGTTGGTGCTGTGAGGATTGCAAACGTCAGGCTGGTTTTAATTAATTTTTTATTATTTTTATATAGAATTAGTTCTAGCTGTGTATATCCAGTTTCACTTGCTCCCTATTTCCCTACGGTCTTTCTCCCTACTTAAATAGGGTGAAAGCACTGCGGACTGTTGGTGGTGTGTATGTTAAACATGTCAAAAGCACCAACCAAGACTTGCTATATATGCTCAAAATGTGGTAAAAAGTGCACTAATGTTGGCGGTGCGACTCATGTTTATCAATGGAAGCTCAACCTGGGAGTAGTGGTCAGTCGGCATCATGGGAAAGTGCCCTAGCCGATATTATCAGAGAGATGGCGGAATCCCGCAACCAGCATTTAGAATGGGCAGCAGGGTTTTCCAAGACTATGGAGGAATTCTTAATTAGAATGACTCTGCCCGCACAAGCAGAAAAGACTGTGCATAAGGCGGTGAAGAGGCCACTCCCAATCCTACAGGAAGAGGAGGGTCTTGTAATCGATGAAGAGGAAGGTGAGGCAGTAGAGGCGATACTGGACACCAATCCACAAGAGGAGGACTCTGAGGTTAAGGGATTAGATTCTCTTATTGAGGCGGTACGGTAAAACAGATCCTTAACTTCAATGAGGAAGAAGTTAAGGAACCTGAAGTATTTTACTTATTTGAATCGCAAAAACCATTACCAGCTGTTTTTCTAATTCAACAGACTCTCCAGGTTCAAATGGGAGAAGCATGGTAGCAGCCTGATAAATGCTTACAAATTCCAAAGAAGTTTGAGGCAAATTACCCGTTACCAAACTCTGTCATGTCTAAGTGGGAGGTTACGCCGATTGTGGATGCCTCACCCGCCAGATTGTCAAAAAAGACAGTCTCGCCGATACCAAACGTGACTACTTTAAAGGATGCATCAGGTCGTAAGATACACAGCCCTGAAATCTATTTTTGTAGCGGCTGGTGCATCACACAGACCTACTATTCTTAGTGCTTGGGTTACCAAGGCTGGTCGTATTGTTCAGTCCATAGAGGAAGATAACAGCCAAGATGAAATAGTTAGACTTGCAGAGCATATTCGCGAGTCTGCTACATACATTTGCCAGGTTGCAAAGGATGCTAGCAAAATAGCATCACGCATCTCTGCTTTGGCCATATCGGAAAGAAGGATTCTGTGGCTCAGAGAATGGCAAGTGGACTCTGACTCCAAGAGGGCGGGTGAGGCGATACCCTTGTAGGAGAGACGTTAAGTGGTCCAGAGTTAGTCAAGTAGATTTCTCAGGCAACAGCAGGGAAATCTACTTTTCTACCTACCACGTATCCTAGGACTACCCCACCGGTCAGAAGAAATTATTCGGGCCCGGTGTTCAATTCTTTTAGGTCTGAATCTAAGAGGTTTTGGCGGTCAGACTTGTGGAAGCAGAGTTAGAGGCTGCTTCCAAGCCACAACCAGAAAGCAGGATCCTAAACCTGCCGACAAGAACGTGGCATGACGGTCTCCCAGCTCATCTTGGGTCTCCTTTGGTGGGCGCAAGGCTGGAAAGGTTTCGGGACACCTGGGCCGAAACCTCAGCAGACATCTGGGTCAACAAGATTATCTCCCAGGGATACCAAATAGATTTTTTTACAACGTCCTCACAGTCATTTCTTTACAACAGGCCTTCCTCTGTGTCCTCAGAAAGCGAGGGCATTAGATATGGCGATTCAAAAGTTACTTCAGACGTAAGTAATTAAGCCTGTCCCGACTTTTCAAAGAGGGACGGGATTTTATTCCAATCTTTTTGTAGTGCCAATACCGGATGGGTCTGTCAGGCCAATCCTTAATTTAAAAGTTTTGAATCAGTTCCTCGATGTTTACAGGTTCAAGATGGAGTCAATCCAGTGGGTTATTGCGGGACTGGAACAAGACGAGTTCATGGTGTCCATATACATAAAAGATGCATACCTTCATGCTCCAATTTGGACCCCACACCAAGCCTATTTACGGTTTGCAGGGTGCAAGAATCACTATCAGTTCAGAGCCCTAACATTCGGCTTATCAGCCCCGAGAATCTTCACAAAGATCATGGTTGTAATGGTCGCGAAATTGAAATCGTTAGGAGTAACGATAATTCCATATCTGGACGATCTTCTGATCAAGGCACCCTCTCATGACCAGTTGATCCGAGATGCTCAGACCACTCATCCGTTTCTAATCAGACACGGGTGGATAGTGAATTTCAAGAAATCCAACCTACAGCCGCTGTTCAATTCCTGGGCCTCATTTTAGATACGATACATCTGAAGGCGTTTCTCCCGGAAGACCAGATTCGAGAGATCAAGGAAATGGTACTTCAGGTTCTGAAGAACCAGACAGTATCTCTGCATCTTTGTATAAAGCTTCTGGGGAAGATGGTAGCATCCTTCGAAGCGATCCAATACGGCAGGCTTCATTCCAATCCTTTCCAGCTGAATCTGATTGCTCAGGGAGCAGTCATGCATTGGTTTCTCCACCGAAAGATTAGCTTGTCGCCTCAGGCCAGGACCTCGTTAATTTGGTGGTCTGTTCACAGGAATCTTGCGGCAGGAAAGTGATTTGGAATCTGGGATTGGAAGATTTTTACAACAGATGCCACTTTTGGAGGATGGGGAGCAGTACTGGAAGACCATCAGTTTCAGGGAAGATGGTCACCGCAAGAGCGCAGTCTTCCAATAAATATTCTGGAACTAAGAGCAATTTACAATGCTCTTCTTCTAGCAGAGGACCTAGTGAGAGCTCAACACGTGAAAGTACAAACGGACAATGTGACGGCAATGGCCTACATAAACTGTCAGGGGGGAACAAAAAGCCAACTAGCTTTTGAGGCCACAAAGATACTGTCTTGGGCAGAAAAGCGCAACATAATCCTGTCAGCAATTTTCATTCCAGGAGTGGAAAATTGGGAAGCAGGAGTATGCATCCAGGGGAGTAGTCCCTCCTACACCCGCAGGTTTTCGAGGCAGTGGTGTGACGGTGTGGCCTACTGCAAACAGACCTAATGGCTTCTCGAAACAACCATCAGTTACCGAGGTATGTGGCCAGGACACGGGATCCAGCAGCAGAGGCGGTGGACGCTCTGGCGATTCCCTGGACATATGACCTGGTGTACATCTTCCCACCGTTTCCCCTTTTACTGAGAATGTTAAAGAAGGTGAAAAAGGAAAGAGCGTGGGTGCTTTTGATAGCACCAGACTGACCTGGCAGAAGTTGGTACTCGGACCTGAGGGTACTCCTAGCGGAAGATCCTTGGAGGCTACCTCAGAGAGAGGACCTATTGTCACAAGGCCCATTCCTTCACCCAGATCTAAACCGCCTACGTTTGACGGTGTGGCCCTTGAGACCAGGATTCTAAGAGACAAGGGTATTCTGAAATTGGTTATTTCCACCATGTTAGCAGTCATGGCGGCACATTACTACGGAATATGGAAGAGGTACATGGACTGGTGTCAGTCTAAAGGGTGGAATTCCAAGGATTTCCGCCTCCTATAGACTTTTACGATTTCTCCAACCTGGATTAGACGGAGGTTTGAGGTTGGGATCCTTGAAGGTACAAGTCTCGGCCCTCTCTATTCTGTCTCAACAACGTCTGGCGTCTTTACAGGAGGTTCACACATTTTTACAAGGTGTGCTGAGAATACAGGCATCTTTTCGTCCTCCCCACGGCCCTGTGGGATCTAAATTTAGTGCTCGACTTTCTGAAATCCGCAGTTTTCGAGCCTTTGGAGACAGCGGATTTAAAATATATATTCTGGAAAGTTATACTGTTACTAGCTTTGGCATCAGCAAGAAGGGTCTCGGAGTTGGAGCTCTCTCGTGTAAGAGTCCCTTCCTTGTTTTTCATGAGGACAGAGCGGAGCTCCGTACAAAGGCGGAGTTTCTACCTAAGGTGGTTTCCACATTAACCAGCCCATTGAGGTTCCCTCCTTCCAGGGATTTGCAGAAAAGGATTCGTCTTTGGATGTGGTCAGAGCCTTAAGGATGTACAGGCTACGTCCTATATTAGAAAGTATGACTCTTTGTTTGTTCTGTATGATGGGCCCAAGAAGGGTTGTCCGGTTTCAAAGCAGACCAGATGGATACGATTGGCCATCAAACAGGCTTATATCTCTAAAGGTAAGAGAGTTCCATTTCGGGTAGGTGCTCATACCACCAGATCAGTGGGTGCTTCATGGGCGGCGGCTAGAGGAGCCTCCACTACACAACTTTGCAGAGCTGCAATGTGGTCATCGGCACACATGTTCACTCGTTTCCATAAGTTGGATACGTTTGCGTCCAGGGATACCAGGTTTGGACGTTTGGTTCTGCAGGCTTCAGACGGCAGTCCCGCCCATGGGAGTATCTTTGGGACGTCCCCAGCTGTATGAAGTGTTCCAGTGTCCCCTAGTGGATGAAAGAAAAAAGAGGATTTTGGTACTTACCGATAAATCCATTTCTCCGAATCCACTCAGGGACACTGGACGCCCGCCTCTGTGCTGTCAGCCTGCGTGTTCTGGTAAAATTTAGTTCAAACAGTTTGAATTATTCTGTTAATGGTTCTTGGTTGCTGTTTGACTTGTTGCTACGGTTGGTTCCTCTCCATGGGGCTTTGTTTTCATGTTCCCTCTTTTCTCCGTCAAATTTTTCAAACGAAGGGATTAGGGGGCGTGAAGGGGGAGGAGCCGGCTGTGCATAATTTTTTTAGGTTAGTATGTGCAACCTCCGGTCTGCATACTTCACACGCCAGCTGTATGAAGTGTTCCAGTGTCCCCGAGTGGATTCAGAGAAATGAATTTATCGGTAAGTACCAAAATCCTCTTTTACCTGCTGTGGTGGCTGCAGACCTCTCACCTGGTGGAGGGTCGAGCCTTCGGAATTCAGAATTGGATTCTCTTAACCACAGACGCAAGCCTCAGAGGTTGGGAAGCAGTACACCAAGGGGCTCAGTTCCAAGGAAGGTGGTCAAGTCAAGAAACAGTCCTTCCGATAAACATTTTGGAATTTACAATGCCCTACTACAGGCCTCATATCTTCAGAATCAGGCCATTCAAGTACAGTCGGACAACGCAACAGCAGTGGCGTACATAAACCGACAAGGAGGTACAAAAAGCAGAGCTGCGATGAGAGAGGTATCTAAGATACTCCTCTGGGCGGAACAAAATACCATAACTATCTTCATCCCGGGAGTAGACAACTGGGAAGCAGGCTTCCTCAGCAGGCAGGACCCGTAGGAATGGGGCCTTCATCCGCAGGTGTTTTAACAACTAACACAGCGGTGTGATGTCCTCAAAACAACATGATGGCTTCTCGACTCAACAGGAAACTCCTGTGTTATTGTTCCAGGACAAGGGATCCACAAGCCGCAGCTGTGGATGCTCTGACGACGCCATGGTCTTACAAGTTGGTGTACCTATTCCCTCCAATTCCTCTGTTTCCCAGAGTTCTAAAAAGTTCTTAAAGTTCAGATTTCGGCTCGGTCTACATTTTTCCAAAAACAGTTGGCTGCCCTCCCAGAAGTGCTGACTTTTCTGCAGGGTGTCCTTCATATTCAGCCTCTGTTTGTGGCACACACGGCACTGGGGGATCTCACTTTGGTTCTAAAATTTCTCCAGTCTGTCTGGTTTGAACCTTTGCACAAGGTTGAGGTGAAGTATCTCACATGGAAGATGGTCATGCTGTTGGCTTTGGCCCCGGCAAGACGTGTGTCGGAGCTAGGGGCTTTGTCCTGTAGGTCCCTACCTGGTGTTCCATGAGGATAGGGCAGAGCTCAGGACTCGTCAGCAGTTCCTGCTGCTTTTCATATCAATCAGCAGATAGTGGATCCAGTTGTTGTTGACACTGCTGCTACTCCAAAGTCCTTGGATGTTGTATGGGCTTTGAAGATCTATGTCAAATGGACTGCTCGGACACGGAAGTCCGACTCACTTTTTGTGTTGTATGATGCCAACAAGATTGGTTGTCCTGCTTCTAAGCAGTCTATTGCGTGTTGGATCAGGCTTACCTAACGGCTTTGCCGGTTCCGACGTCAGTTCTGGCCCATTCCACTAGGTCGGTGGGTTCTTCCTGGGCATCTGCCCGGGGTGTCTCAGCTTTACAGTTGTGCCAAGCTGCCACTTGGTCAGGGTTCAAAATGCTTGTTAAGTTTTACAGCTTTGACACCTTGGCTACTGATGACCTTCGGTTTGGGCAATGTGTTTTGCAGGGGTCTCCGCACTCTCCCACCCTTTCTGGAAGCTTTGGGACTTCCCCCAGGTACTAAGACCATCCCAGTATCCCCTAGGACGTTAGAGAAAATAGGAATTTGATACCTACCGGTAATTCCTTTTCTCATAGTCCGTAAGGGATACTGGGCGCCCGCCTTGGTGCTTCGGTTTTGTTCCTGCAAATGTTACTTGTTGTGGATTGGATCATCTGTTGCGGTCCCTAATTTCTAATATGGTTATGTTACTATCTTCCTGTTGTGTGCTGGTTTGAAATCTCACCACTTTCCTCTACTAATTTCCTCTCTTTATGTATGTCCGTCTCCTCAGGCACAGTTTCCTAGACTGAATCTGGTGGAGGGGCATGGAGGGGAGGAGCCAGCTCACACTCTAAAGATTTAAAGTGCCAAGGCTCCAATAAGACCCATCTATACCCCATGGTACTAAGACCATCCCAGTATCCCCTACGGACTACGAAAAAAGGAATTACCGGTAGGTATCAAATTCCTATTATTGTTATTATATTATATTATATTTGTCAAAGTCGAAAAATATAGCGACCTATGATGCCTTGTACTAACCCCAATGCGCTTGCCCGCTGCACGTGCACATTCTCTCCCGTGCGTGCGCATATTCGCAGTTGCGTGACGGCGCCTCCACGGTCGTGCGCTCAGGCGCGTGGTATGTGCATTTACGGTAGAGTTTGTGTGCGTCTGGCGGGCGACTCGATCGTTACATAGTTAATCCAAATAGTATATTTTATAGGTTATGGTCTCTTTAATAATATCTGTAAGTATGTTTAGTGTAACTGGTTCATGAACAAAGGAATTCCTCTCTGCATGATACGAAGGGTCAGACAGGGTCTGAACAGTGGTGTTTAGTACCTAACCGAAGAGTATTTCATTAGAAACATTCCGGTGTTGGATAGGAAGAGATCGGTCGCTCCATCGTATAGTTATATATAAAAGTAGGTTATGGACTTTAAAAGTATTTGCTGTTTTATTACACATGTGGTGTGAGTCCTGAGATTCCCTCCCACCTGAGCAGTCTGGAATAGTCACAGCCCACCTGTTCAAACAAACCTATGACCTTTTGTTATAATGTGAAGACAGATTCCTGTGTCCAATGAACAATGAGATTGCAGGGCCCTTTGTAGTGTACTGTATGTTGTGTATATAAGAAACAGCCAGGCTGGACCAGCTCAGTCTACTCTCCACAAAAGGTTTTCATCACTGACTAACTATGGAGCTGGTGACCAGGACTGCACAGCGATCATTCCCCAGTGTGTAAGTTTTTCTCTGTGACCAACTTATTCTCTGTTTGTATTTGCCATACTCTCTCTCTCTCTCTCACTGTTATTGTTTAGGATTAAGACGCTATTGTATATTTATGTCCAGTTATCCTGCTTAGGTGTTTCATGTTAGTGCTGTAGTGTATAAGCTGTAAACTGTATTTTTCCCTTTTTACATAGCTAAATCTCGTTAGTAAAGGTGTTGGAACCTCAGCAAGGTGTCTGTGTTTCTCTAGCTAGTACAAAGGGTTTCTGAGTATCTCAATCACTCAAACAGCTTGCTTAAATATCCAGGTTAACCAGTGGTATATCATTGCAGTATCTCAATACTAAGACTTACAGTATAATCAGGCACTGTGTTTAAAGTTTATAAAAGTACTGTCTGTGTGTACGCTCGCGCTGTGTATTCCATACACCCAGCGCAGTGTGTGTACGTTACTTGCGTACCACGTGTGAGGTCTTCATACGCAAATAGCGTACGGAGTGCGTAGCACGTGCACGAGGTTTAGTGGCCATTACGGCTTGAAGGTATTAGTAAATAGCTTGTGTTAAAAAGGTAGAAAACTGACTCTATCATATTATATTGATATAGAGATGGATATATAGATATAAGGTGGCATCTTACATATTGGTGCTCTCATAGGATTTAATTGTTGTGAGAAAGTCGGGTGACCAGGTGACAGACATCAGCGCACCCCCTGTGTCAGACAGAAGCAGCGGCACCCAGAGCCCAAACACGGAGGCTCTGCCTCATGCGCCAACAGAGGAGAGGAACCATGACAGGATTTCCCGGGCAACTACTGAAGTATATCACAGAGAGACAGGAAAGGTGAGCGCTCTCATTGTACATATAGCTGTATATTCCCAGGGAGAACGCTGTTTAAAAAAACAAAACTTTTTATAATTGCTATATGGGCTTTGATTGGTGACTGATTTGTGTTGTGCTAAAGTGTAACAATAGTGATATATCACTGGAGCACTGGTGATTGGTCAGGACGCACTCGGTAATTGGTCCCTGACCCATCGTCTGCCATTGTGCCCTGCAGTGGAATGTATTACACGGTACTCCTAGGTGTGGGGGTAAGTCATGTGACCAGCTCTCCTATGCTACAGGTGCCTGGGAAGTGTAAGGATGTGGAGGTCTCGTTCTCTGTGACAGAGTGGGACTATTCAGGCGGACACAAAGACGTTGTAATGGACCCTACGCAGCTTCATGACTCAGTGGGTAAGAGGACGTCTCTCGAGGTGCGTTTCCTACACCTTCCAGTCCCTTCTCTCTCCGCCCCTCTCCTGGCTGTCTTACTGTTACTGATCACTGCAGTTTGGACCTAATTGTGATTTTCTCCTGAAACCTAGTGACAGGTGACCCTGTGCAGTGATATGTTTTGCTGTCATTACTAAGCATTGCTATATGGCTGTCATTGTCTGTTCTCCCAGCAGGTGAGTGTAGCTCTAGAAGCCCCCCAGGACGATGTGAGACCCCTCTGTACTCTGGGGATTATATGAAGGAAGAGAACCGGATTCTCATAGTGGATTATCAGGTAGCGGGACTGGCTGCATTATCTCTTCTGCATTATGTTACTCTCATATCCTTATCCTGTGTATCCTAATGGTATAGACGCTCTATGTAATAAAATTTCTTCTTCGGGGTCCATAGCTATTCACAGGGACATCGGGGTACAAGTTGCGGATAGGATCTGGGACACCAGACAGCTTAAGCTTTGAAACTCCCAGAATGCTCCGTTCCTCTCTCCCTGTATCTCGCCCCCTGTCCAAGGTACTGTCAGTTTGTTTCTGGTGCCAGCAGGAGCTGGACGCACCACTGGACAGTGGGGCTGCCTCTAAGCAGCCCCAATGTTTTTTGTATTTTTACCAGCACCTGCTCAGCCTCCTAATGTGGGATTTCCTCAGCAGATACAGCCTTCCATTTTAAATTCCCTTATGCTTTCCATGCAACCCTCCTGGGTTGATGTTCTGTCCCACTTGGTACAGAATTTAGCTCAAACTTCTATTGCATTCCAGCAGATGTTACTGTCTAATAAGCCTACAGAGATTAGACCTCGCAGTCGAGCTATGCAATCCTCAACACACTTGTCAGAGGAATCTTCTGGGGAGGTAGACCAGACAGACACTTCTCAAAAGGCTCTGGAAACTCTACAGTTCATGGGTGATATCCTTTTTGGTAAAAAATTTGATGACAGAGTAGCCACCATAGCAGCATCTAAGGCAGCCTATCTGCCCTCTGCAGCTAACCCAAAACCAAGAGCCTATCCTTTTAGGTCCTTTCGCCCTCAAGGAAAAGTTAAGGGACATCCGTTTCCATGCCAGGCGCCCTCAAACAGGCCTGTAAATCACCAAAGCAAATGTGGGTTTCTAGACAGCTGGCGGCCAAGTCCGCCGACAAGCCCACAGCTTGAAAGGACAGGCCTACTGCTGGGGGACCCCAGGGTGGGAGGCCGACTTCTTACGTACGCTGTGGCCGGACAGCCCTGGTGGCCACATGGACAATGGCGGCCGTGGCACTGAAGGGGTTAACCCCTAGTGCCCTGCGCCATTAGGAGGACAAATGGGCGCTTGGCGCCACTTTTAAACTGTGCGCTAGGCACCATCTTTAAATGTATTGTGGGTGCTAGGCACCGGGTATTTAAAATATGTCTATTAATGTGTCATATGTTATATCGTTGCGCAGTTGGAGAATGATGAACTGCATGGACAGGGCACTTATGAGAAAAGTACAAGGTATTTTGTTTCCAAAAAGGCCTTGAAAATAGTTCTTGAGACACTTGCATAGGAAGTCGTATGGTAATTGTCCTAGCTCCAGACTTGCTATGTACAAGTAAGTGTCAATTAGCCAGCCTTTTGGTGGCCAAACACCTTTCAAATACAAACGAAGGTGGAAGGAAGACTGTTTGTTTGTGTTGCAGCCTTTCCTGTTGTAATCCCAAACACTGGGTTTGCATGGAGATGTGAATGAGACAGGAACATGTTAATCAGATTGTGTTTTATGAATGCAAACTAGTCGGTTTCAGTTAACAACAGTTTGATCTAACATTTCCTAGGCTGCTTTATGTAGGGTGCAGATTATGTTTACATTACAAGAACTTTGTGTGTGGCAGGAAAAGGATGAGGAACGTTTGTTTGGGGGAATCAAATACAAACCGTATTTGAAGCTATGTGATAAATTTCTCAATAGTAAATGTTAAACTGATACCAAACATTGTCTGTGTGACAAGAAGGAGGAAATTGTTTCATGCACTTATATCCTTTTGAAATGTAATTTATTTGTATTTTGTCAGATATCCTGATTGGATGGAAAGGACTCAGGGGGGACATGACCCCCTGTGGTACTGAGTGGTTTTATTGTATAAAAAGAGGTAGCCTGTGAGCTCCAGAGACTATTATTATACCAGTTTCATTCTGCTGTATTGCCGAGTTCTTTTCAGAACTATTTGTTGGCATTAAACATCATATGCCTCAAGAAGATTGCTTCATCTTGTGACCTACCGGGCTATGCCAAACATAGCCCCGTTCTTCGGCTGTCCAGGGTGAACTAGCGTCTCCAAGTTCCGCCTTCCGCCAGCTACCGGTAGAGGCCTAGTCAAGCGACTGGTGGGAATTCGTCAACACCACACAGGTGTTGTAAGGCAGCGTGTCGGCCCATACAGAGCAGAACCGTGGCTTCAAACACCATGGCAGGTTAGGAGTTTGGTGGTGGCAGCATAAACCCGCCCACTGCGCAGTGGGTGGAGTCAGTAAAAGGCAGTTACTGACGTTAAAGCGGGAATCCCCTATGTGGCCAGTTCCCGTGTGACCTAAACATCCATTCTGTGTACTGGGGACGGGACGCGAAAGCGGTGAGGGCTTTCGTACGGGACCGTCCGGTCACATACGCAAGCACTGTACCATAACGGACGCCTGGGTTCGGGAAGTAGTCTCCCACAGATATGCTCTGCAATTCTTGCAGCGACCCTCCCCAGCAATTTTTTTGCACATGCCCCTCAAAGGATCCAACCAAGGCGGGGGCCATTCGAGAAGCAATACTGTACAGTCACTCCTAGAAGCAGGAGTAATTATCCCAGTTCCCTCCGTACACAGAGGAAAAGGGTTTTTCTCTACCCTCTTCTTGGTTCAGAAGTCCAGTGGGTCATACTGTTCTATATTAAATCTCAGGACCCTGATCAAATTTACCCGGTGCCCAGGTTTTGTCTAGAAACCCTCCTGGTCTATAGTGCTAGCTTTGGAACCAGGGGATTCCATGGCATCACTGGATATCCAGGATGCATACCTCCAGGTGCCTATTTTTCCTGCTCATCAGCAGTGTCCGCATTACCAATTTCAAGCGCTGTCCTTTGGCCTATCCACGGCTCCTCGAGTCTTCACGAAGGTAATGGCGGTCATGGCAGCACATCTACATTGCCAGGGTATCCGAATACTACCCTATCTGGATGATTTACTGATACTAGCACAATCACCAGACATCCTGCGCTGTCATCTACAGGTGACTATAACGTTTCTTCAGAAACACGGCTGGAACATCAACTAGAAGAAGTCATCACTGACACCTTCCCAACGAATGATACTACTAGGAGCCCTATTAGATACACAGGCCCAGAGACTCTCTCTACCACCAGAAAAGATAACGACCTTACAGGGATGAGTGCGCAGACTCTTGGACAACCGCAGAGTCTCAATACACTCATCAATGCATGTTCTAGGGTCCCTGGTATCAACATTTGACATGTTGGAATATGCCCAATTCCACTCCAGACCCCTAATCTTGTCCAGATGGAATGGCAAACCCAGCTCATCAGAGCTCAGACAATGGTCCTCTCCCCAGAAGTTCGCCTATCCCTAGCCTGGTGGCTGCAAAAGGCACACCTGGACAAGGGACGTCCATTCTGGATATCAGACTGGGTACTCCTGACAACGGACGCCAGCCTAAGAGGCTGGGGGTGGTAACAGGTCACCTCTCCTTTCAGGGAAAGTGGTCCCACTCAGACAACCTTCTTCCAATCAATAACCTAAAGCTGCAGGCGATCCTCAGAGCCCTCAAGCAGTCGAAAACTATTCTTCAGGGCAAACTGAGGAGGGTACCTGCAGTCGGCGATGCGGGAAGTAGCACACATCTTGAGGTGGGCCGAACGCCATCTCCCAGCAATCTTGGCAGTATTTATCCCTGGAGTCCTAAATTGGGAGGCGGATTTTCTCGGCTGCAACGAAGTGCATTCAGGAGAATGGGCAGTACACCCACAGATATTCCAGATACTCGTGGACAAGTGGGACCTTCCAGAAGTAGATCTCATGGCCTCTCGTCACAACAAAAAATTGGTGGATGCCCTGTCGGTAAAGTTGGGGTTCAGGCTAGCATACCTCTTCCTGCCAGTGGCTCTTCTGTCAAGGATCATTCGCAAATTGAAACAGGGAGTCGGCATGGTACACAGACCTCCTCAGTCTCTCAGTGGACAACCCTCTGCCGCTTCCTCTATGGCCAGATCTATTGTCTCAAGGTCCCTGCCTGCATCCGGGTCTAACTCACCTGTCTTTGACTGCTTGGCCCTTGAGACATCCCTCTTGAGAGGTAAAGGATTCTCTATCCAAGTAATACAGATTCATGCTTAAAGCAAGGAAACCAGCTCTAGCAAGGATTTACTACAAAGTGTGGCACACCTATTTCCAATAGAACTAGACCCTCTCACCTTCAGGGTATCTAGGATCTTGGCTTCCTTCAGGCAGAACTAGATAGTGGACTAAGATTGGCTTCACTAAAGGTGCAGGATTCATTCTTATCTGTGTGGTTTCAATCAAGGATTGCTGTGATTCCTGACATTCACACCTATTTACAGGCTGTTCTTCGAATTCGGCCACCGTTTAGTCCACCAGTAGCCCCTTGGGACTTATCCATGGTGCTCAGGGCTTGTACAGGAGTCTCTCTGGACTCTGTGGCTCTTAAATGGCTTACCATGAAGAAACTTTTTTTATTTTATATTTTTTTTTCTTCTGGCGATTGCTTTGGCTAAAAGGTTGTCAGATTTAGGTGCCCTTTCATGTAAATCCCCATTTCTAAAGGATCCAGCTGTGCTCAAAACCAGACCAGGCTACCTCCCAAAAGTGGTTTCTAGCTTCCATCTGAATGAGGAGGTTGTTGTTGTTCCAGCATTTAGGTTTCCGGGGCCCCTCATCAGGTGAGGCCTTTCTGGATGTAGTCCGAGCTCTACAGATTTATGTAAAGAGAACAAGCTCCATCCGGAAAACAGACTCGCTCTTTGTCCTTTATGGATCCACAAGAGAGGCTGGCTAGCTAATAAACCTTGGCCAGATGGATTTGTACAACCATATCACATGCTTACCAGCAAGCAGACTTTCCTGTGCCAGACACAGCCTCTGCACATTTCACTAGGTCTGTGAGTCCGTCGTGGGCGGCCCGTCATGGAGCATCTGCAGAACAGCTTTGCAAGGCAGCCACATGGTCGTCTGCTCACACCTTCCTAAGGGTTCTCTGCCGTCGACATTTTTGCCTCTCAGGATGCTTCATTTGGATGTCGGGTACTCCTTTCAGCTCAGGAGCGTTCCCACCCTGTAAATTTACTGCTTTAGGACATCTCCCCGATGTCCCTGTGACTAGCTATTGACTCCAAAGAAGAAAGTAAGAGTTATGGTATAACTTACCTTCGTTAACTCTTTTTTTTTTTTTTTTCTTTGAGGTCCATAGATCTACAGGGTGCACCTGGCTTCAAAGGGTTTTTATTTTTGCTCATAATATTCCCTTCTTTTTTCAGTAAGAATGAGTTTCTTGTATGTACCGATCTTCCTTCTCTCTCTTATCCTGCTCCTGCCTTGGGCTTGCTAACAAAACTGACAGTCCCTTGAACAGGGGGCGTGGTATAGGGCGAGAGGACCGGAGCATTCTGGGAATTTCAAAGCTTAAGCTGTCTGGTGCCCCGGATCAAATCCGCAACCTATACCCTGATGTCCCTGTGAATCTATGGACCTCAAAGAAAATGAGTTAACGAAGGTAAGTTATACCATAACTCTTATTTTCTGTCCTTGTTTGACAGGCTGAGCCTGGACACAGTATGTATCTCCCGCAGTGTAAGGAAGATGAGCCTGTTCCTGATCCCACCAGCTCAGGTGAGATAGCAGCGGGATTGGGTACATAACGGATACGTTGCGTGTAATTGTGTACTGTATAAATAACTAATTGCATAAATATTATAATTACAACTAATATTTAATCATATCTACTATACATTACATCTGTTGTTCAAAATAAATCCGGTGCCTCGCCATAACTATATGTAGCTATAGACCCGTCAGATTGCAGCTGTCAGAGCAGGTAATAATTTCCTGTACACTGATAATGATTATAGTGTTTGAAGATTTATATAGAAATCAGCATTTTATCCTTGCTTCCATTGTGGACACTGGAACCATGGGGTATAGAGGTGGCTGTAAGAGCACAGGAAAATTGGGGACGCTGGAACTGTGGGGTATATCGTGGCTGTAGGACTGCGGGCACTGTGTGGGCACTGGAACTGTGGGGTATAGAGGTGGCTGTAGGAGCGCGGGCACTGTGTGGTGGATGCTGGAACTGTGGGGTATACAGGTGGCTGTAGGAGCGCAGCCACTGTGTGGATGCTGGAACTGTGGGGTATAGAGGTGGCTGTAGGAGAGCGGGCACTGTGTTGGCGCTGGAACCATGGGGTATAGAGGTGGCTGTAGGAGCGCAGGCACTGTGTTGGCGCTGGAACTGTGGGGTATAGAGGTGGCTGTAGGAGAGCGGGCACTGTATGGGCGCTGGAACTGTGGGGTATAGAGGTGGCTGTAGGCGCACAGGCACTGTGTGGATACTGGAACTGTGGGGTATAGAGGTGGCTGTAGGAGAGCGGCCACTGTGTGGATGCTGGAACTGTAGGGGTATAGAGATGGCTGTAGGAGAGCGGGAACTGTGGGGGTATAGAGGTGGCTGTAGTAGCGCAGGCGCTGTGTGGATGCTGGAACTGTGGGGTACAGAGGTGGCTGTAGGAGAGCGGGCACTGTGTTGGCGCTGGAACTGTGGGGTATAGAGGTGGCTGTAGGAGTGCAGGAACATTAAGACCCTCTGTACTGTGGCACCTATGGCAGCATTAGGTTATTATGTTACTGATTAGTGTGTCATTAGCTTCAGCTGCTGCCAGTGTTACAGCTGCTGACACTGCATGCTAGGAAGGGGGGATAGGTGCTGGGCAGCGCCTCATACTGCCGGGGCCCATTCCTCCTGCTGTCAGACCTCTGGAGGGGTGACCCGGTCACTGCCGTAACGGCAGGCACCCTCTCTGCACGAGACAGCGCTCCAGAGCTATGGCAGTATCTGTCTCTCCTCACACTGGATGTAGGGAGCTGTGGTGAGCTGCGCTCTGCACCCAGTCACTGGGCTGGCAAACATAAGAGCACAGCCTGCTAAGGGGGCAGGTGATGGATGACGTCAGTCACCTTCCTCACTAAGCTCTGACAGGGAAGACATTGTACAGCTGTAGCCTAATTCCTGTCAGTGTATGTAGTGTACTCAGTGCTGGGCCTGAGGAGGAGCCCAATTCCTGTCAGTGTATGTAGTGTACTCAGTGCTGGGCCTGAGGAGGCGGAGCCTAATTCCTGTCAGTGTATGTAGTGTACTCAGTGCTGGGCCTGAGGAGGAGGAGCCTAATTCCTGTCAGTGTATGTAGTGTACTCAGTGCTGGGCCTGAGGAGCCTAATTCCTGTCAGTGTATGTAGTGTACTCAGTGCTGGGCCTGAGGAGGAGCCTAATTCCTGTCAGTGTATGTAGTGTACTCAGTGCTGGGCCTGAGGAGGAGCCTAATTCCTGTCGTATGTAGTGTACTCAGTGCTGGGCCTGAGGAGGAGCCTAATTCCTGTCAGTGTATGTAGTGTACTCAGTGCTGGGCCTGAGGAGGAGGAGCCTAATTCCTGTCAGTGTATGTAGTGTACTCAGTGCTGGGGAGGAGCCTAATTCCTGTCAGTGTATGTAGTGTACTTAGTGCTTGGCCTGAGGAGGAGGAGCCTAATTCCTGTCCATGTATGTAGTATACTCTGTGCTGGGAAGGAAAGGAGCCTAATTCCTGTCAGTGTATGTAGTGTACTCAGTGCTGGGGAGGGGGAGGAGCCTAATTTTTGTCAGTTTTATGTAGTGTACGCAGTGCTGGGCCTGAGGAGGGGGAGGAGCCTAATTCCTGTCAGTGTACAGTATGCAGTATGTATATTATAACATTTTTATATATATATATATATATATATATATAATGTGTGTGTATATAATATAAAAATTGATTTCTCCAATATCGCATAAATTAGTAAATAAATTACAGTCCTTACTCTAATAATGTGGTGAGAACAAAATCGGTGTTTAGAAAAGCTTTGCTTTCAATACACCACTGACATCAGCAGGTATTAGAGCACCTCCGTCAGATTCTTCCCCACATTGATGCTTCATTTCCCAAAGAAAAAAGAGGTGCCTTCTTTACAGCAGAGGACAGCCGGGGGATGGCTGAGTGTTAGGTCTTATCTGTAGGTACCAGAGGTACAGCAGGTGCAGGCGTCTTGCCTGGGCGAGTAGTGTCACATGGAGCATTTCTGCCATTGTCCATACACTTACACAAGTTACTATGTGGTAATTGTGGCCACTGTTCCTGTAACAAGTCCAGGCTGAGTCAGTGTGTGACCTACATGTAACCTTGTACTCGGTGGCAGGCGGTGGTCTCCTCATTACTCAGTAGGGAAGTCCTCACCTCCCCACTGACTCTACATAGAATCACTATACTTACTGTAATGTAATGTTCTGTCTCCATTCCCCGCAGGTGGGTGCAGCTCTAGAAATCCGGCAGACCCCTGTGAGACCCCTCTGTACTCTCCGGGCTGTATAGAGGAAGAGAACAGGACTGTGACACAGGAATATCAGGTAGAGGAACCTGCTCTGACCTCTCCTCCTCGCACATCCGCTCCTCACATTGCAGGATATTGTGTTATTCCCATGTCCCCGCCCTATGTGTGTCCTATAGAGATGTCCCGTGTAGCGTGTGGGTGGGACATGTATGTGACACATGTTTTTGTATGACAGGCTGAACCGGTAGCCTTGATATATTACCAGAAGTGTAAGGAAGAGGCCGTTCCTGCTGAGATCAGCCCAGGTGAGAGAGACGCAGACGCTCTGGGGATATAATATTGCTGTATGGGGAGAAGTATTTATATTACTGGAGATGTGGCTTATATGTGACGTTACATACATGGGAGGGAAGAGCAGCTTATCTCAGCACTATAACATGGGACACATGACAAGATACTGAGACAGTTGTACATCACAGCCGCCATCTTTACCATGCAGTGACACGTCTCTTCTGTATAACCAGCCGCACTGACTGCTGGGGGTGCCCTCTATACCTGAGATCATTCCCAGCACTGCAGGTCTCTGGGTGTCTCTGACGTTTGCATATTCATTAGCTTTTTAATGATCTGTTGTTATTAATAATAATACTGGTATTAATGTTGCTGTGCCTGCTGATCTCCTGCCACAGAGTCTAGCACAGTCCTAGGGTAGAACATTAGGTGATGGTGGAGTTATCCTTCCTCCAGATCTCAGGTCCAGTCACTCCCAGCATTACCCCTGACACGCCGTGTGACATGCAGGGACGTCACCTGTTACTGCCTGCCTGGGAAATCCTGGTAATCAGGGGGGTGAAATAGGGCAGACCACCGGGCGGAGACTGGAGCCGGAAGACAGACAGCCGACATCCCGAAGTTAAGTATCTGGTCACTGTTAGGGTTAGGGCCAGGAGGGGAGGTTTAGCCCTAGATTCCACCTCACGACAGTTAGCCCTAGCTGCCACCCTTGGAGGGGTAGCATAGGAGAAGGCCGGGGGGCTAAATACACTTACATCCTCCGACTTTGGGATCTTCAATGTTGGGATGCCGTTGTCGTTCCTATGACCACCGGCATCCCAACAACTGGGATTTGGTTTTCATCCACTAGCGGTCACTGGAGTATTCTTCGGATATGGACGGGGCGTTAGCAGGGATAGGCACATTTTAAATATTTAAGTTAGTAACCCTCCTCCCCCTCCATACTCCCAAGATGCCTGTGTTTTTTGTGCCCCCACAGGGAAGGCACGTTCTGGACTGAACTCCAGACTTTCTTTTTAAAACTTTTTATTTTTTAACCACAGCCCTTCCCAGCTTACTAAGAAGCTTGATTCCGGGACTGTGTGCGCTGCTACAGGCAGCAAAGGCTTGTCGGCGCTTGAAGACAAGCCCCACCATAGACCTTAATCAGCATAAGCTGATTCCAGCCTTGGCTGAAGGAGCAGGACAGTGCTTGATGAGATGCCCCATCAGTGTCTCCAGTCTCCGGCAGCAGGTAAAGAGCGGGTGGTCAGCTCACGGAAAAATCAAAGAAGCAGCTTGTCAGCGGTAACTGTGATAATGTGTTACGTGATGGAGCTTCCACTTGCACAGTGTGTCTTGCAAATATGGGTCCAAATAAGTACCTCTGCCCTGATTCTCCTTGGGCGATGATGGCTGATTTGAAGTCAGAGTTGTCTGCTGCACTAAAAGACCGTGAGGCGGCTAAGTCTGATCAAAGGTCAGTGCCGTCTGGGCAGCCAGAGTGGGCTCAGGATATTTCCAGAACTTTGCAGGGTTTACAAAAGTCCATGAATAGATCAATTCCTAAGAGTGGTCATCGGTTGTCTCAACTAGTTTCCACAATTTTACACTCTGACGATTCAATGCCCGACCTTGTATCTCAGGAAGAAGAGAAGGAGGGTAAATTGGGCCAGGAGTCAGATAGTGAGGTCACTGATAGTCTGGGCATTGACGATCTTATCAGGACGGGTACGGCAGGTCTAAATTTCACTGAGACAGAGGAGCCTCTGTCAAAAGATGAGGTTTTATTTCCTAAGAGACAAAGGGTGACACTGTGTTTTCCCTTTTCTGATTCTCTTAAGCAGCGTACGTAAGCATGGCAAGATCCAGATAAACTCTTTTCTATGCCAAAGCGATTTCTGTCTAACTACACTTTCCCACAGTCTATGACAACGAAATGGGAACATTCACCACAAGTGGATTCTTCAGTTTCATAACTTTCAAAGATATGAACCATTCCAGTCCCAGGTGCAAAGCCGCTCTTCAGGTTCCGTCAGAGCGTAAGCAAGAGGCCATGCTAAAGTTGATTTATACATCAGCGGGGGTGTTGCTTAGACCTGCTTTAGTTGGAGTTTGGGTTAACCAGGCTGTAGTAGCATGGGCAAAACAGCTCAAGTTAGGCCTACAACAAGATCTTTCCTCAGACCAGCTTATACTTGTAACAGATCACATTTGTGGATCGGCTGAGTATTTGGGTACAGTATCTATGGATGTTGGACAAGTCAGTTTTCTGATTTCAGCCTCTATTATTGCGGCCCGTCGGGCGCTTTGATTGCGGTCTTGGCAGGCCGAGGCTGAGTCAAAACTAGGAGTAGAGGCGTTTCCTTATACTGGCGATATGCTATTTGGGCCTGAATTGGACAAATGGATTTCTCAGGCTACGGGGGGAGGGGGGGGGGGGGGGGAATTCTGTGTTCCTACCGTTGCCCACACCATTTCCTAAAAGGAAGTACTAGACCAGCGTTCAAATCATTTAGACCTCAGTCCTTTCGAGGCTGTGCTCAAGGAACAACTGTACACAGTAGACGTGGTAGAGGATGTGGTTTACATCAAAACACTAACCATCGTCAGGACTCAAAGCCAGCTAACCAGTGGCATGACCGGCTTCCAGACCATCTCAGATCTTCAGTTGTGGGAGCACGCCTTCAAACCTTTCACTTGGCGTGGTTTCAGACATTCACAGATGGGTGGATCCGCAATTTAGTGTGCAAGGGTTACAAAATAGAGTTTGATTGTTTACCACCAATGCGGTTTTTCAGGACAGGCCTGCTTGTGTCAGCAGACAAGAGGGCAGTTCTGCAGACCGCGGTTCAGTCTCTTGTAGATTCAGCAGTTTTGATTCAAGTTCCAGTTCACCAACAAGCTCAAGGTTATTATTCCAATCTTTTTGTAGTAGCTAAGTCGGACGGCTCGGTCAGACCGTTATTGAACCTAAATGGGCTCAATCAGTACGTCACTTACTACAGATTCCAGATGGAATCGCTGCGGTCAGTGATTGCAAGTTTATAACCACAGGGATTCGTGCTTTTAATGGATCTCAAGGATGCGTACTTACACATTCCAATTTGGCCGCCACACCAGGCGTACTTTAGGTTTGCAGTACAACAAACCCATTATCAATTTCAGGCACTACCGTTTGGCCTCTCATCAGCGCCTTGGGTATTCACAAAGGTGATGTCTGTGATAATTGCTCATCTCAGATTCCTGGGAGTGATAATAGTTCCGTATTTAGACGACCTTCTCATCAAGTCTTCGTCTCAACAATTACTCCTCCAAACTGCCTTACTAACGTACAATGTACTAGTTCAGCACGGTTGGATTGTCAACTTCAAAAAATCAAGCCTGGTCCCACTCAATGAATTAAATTTCTGGTAATTTTTCTGGATGCGGTAGATCAACGAATTTACCTGCCAGAGGAGAAAGCACAAAGTATTCGTCATCTGGTATAGTTAGTGCTCAAACTACGGACAGTCTCGGTGCACTTGTGCATTCGACTATTAAGAAAGATTGTGGCGTCTTTCGAAGCACTCCAGTTCGGAAAATTTCACTCAAGTCATTTTCAGCTAGATCTTCTCGCACAGTGGTCAGTCTCATCTACAGATTCATCAAATGGTGCGTTTGTCTCCAAGGGCCAGAGTATCTCTGCTCTGGTGGCTCCAAATAAAAAAATCTCACAGCGGGAAAAAGGTTAGGAGTCTGGAATTGGATAATTCTGACGATGGATACAAGTCTCAGAGGTTGGGGAGCAGTGGTCCTACGTTGTCAGATTCAGGGTCTATGGTCAAACCGAGAAGGATTACTGTCAATAATTGTCCTGGAACTCAGGGCAATTTACAATCAACAAACAAGGAGGAACTCGTAGTCTCATGGCCATGAGAGAAGTTGCTCGAATCCTGAATTGGGCCGAGCATCACCAAGTGATATTATCGGCAGTGTTTATTCCAGGAGTGGACAACTGGGAAGCAGATTATCTCAGTCATCAGGATTTTTATCCTGGAGAATGGACTTTACATCCAGAAGTGTTCCAGATGTTAGTCCAGCGGTGGGTTTACCCAGAGGTGGATCTAATGGCATCTCGCCAAAATCATCAAACACCCCAGTATGTGTCCAGAACAAAGAGATCCAGTGGCAGTGGATGTTCTCACAATAGCGTGGCCCTACGGCCTTGTGTATCTGTTTCCACCATATCTGCTGCTTCCTCGGTTGCTAAAGCGGATCAAAAGAGTCCACGACCGTCATACTAGTGGCGCCTCGGAGAGCTTGGATCTCTGATCTCCGCTATCTATTTGCAGACTATCTGTGGCCGCTCCCGCTACGCCCAGACCTTCTGTAACAGGGTCCATTTCTTTACCACGATTTGGCGCTGCTGCGTTTGACGGGGTGGCTGTTGAAACCGCTCTTAAGACGAGAGGGCATTCCGGAGTCTGTTATACCAACCATGTTACGTGCTAGGAAGCCAATTACAGCAGCTCATTATCACAGGATTTGGCGTGCTTTATATTGGTTGGTGTGAATCTCAGAAGTTTCCGACATCTTCTTTCAAGTTATCCCGTCTCTTACTATTTTTACAAGCGGGGTTAGATGGAGGACTGCGTTTAGCGACACTAAAGTTGCAGGTATCTGCTTTATCATTTTTCTTTCAGCGCCGGTTGGCTCTTTTGCCAACAGTGCAAACTTTCCTGCAAGGTGTCCTCAGAGTTCAACCTCCGTTTATACCACCTACAGCTCCATGGGACTTGAATCTAGTTTTAGACTTTCTGTTTTGCAGTCCTTAATTTTTGAACCCTTACTACAAGTGGATGTTAAGTTTCTGACTTGGAAAACCGTTTTTCTCTTAGCCTTAGCTTCGGCAAGGCGTGTTTCTGAATTAGGTGCGTTGTCATGCAAACCACCGTATCTGGTGTTTCATGATGACAGAGCGTGACTTCGGTCGAATCCCACTTTTCTACCGAAAGTAGTATCATCTTTTCACATCAAACAACCAATCGTCGTTCCTGTTTTTTCAGAAGGTTCAGGAACTCCAGCTACTTTGGATGTGGTTCGTGCGCTTCGGATTTATGTAGCCCGAACATCAACCGTAAGTAAAACAGATACTGTACATTGTTTGTTCTCTATGATGCAGTCAAGTTAGGTTAGCCAGCTTCCAAACACACCTTGGCTAGATGGATTAAGCTGACCATTCGTCAGGCTTATTTTCATACTAGCCTACAACCGCCTGCATCTATTTTAGCACATTCCATGCGTTCCGTGGGAACGTCATGGGCAGCAGCAGGTCGTGGGGCTTCCACGGCGCAACTTTGCCGTGCAGCTACATGGTCATCAGTGCACTCGTTTGTGCGCTTTTACAAATTTGATACTTTCTCTTACGTCCTAGAGGATGCTGGGTTCCACATTAGTACCATGGAGTATAGACTGGTCCACCAGGAGCCATTGGCACTTTAAGAGTTTGAGAGTGGGGGTTGGCTCCTCCCTCTATGCTCCTCCTACCAGACTCAGTTTAGAAAATGTGCCCGGAGGAGCCGGACACAGCTAGGGGAGCTCTCCAGAGTTTCTCTAGTAAAGTTTATTTTTGAGATTGTTATTTTACAGGGAGGCTGCTGGCAACAGTCTCCCTGCTTCGTGGGACTAAGGGGGGGAGCAGTGTCCGCCCTGCGGGGTCTGAGCCACTATCTCCGCTGACAGGTCACTGAGCTCCTGAGGGGATAGATCGTTCCCTGCCACAGGGGATCGCTCACCCCAGCAGCATGCTGCCACCCCCTTACAGAGCTGAAGATCAGTGGCGAGTGAGTCACCGACCCCCCTAGCAAGCAGGGGGCCGGTGTGAAGATGGCGGCATCAGGGTAGGAGTGCAGTATTAATTGCGCTCCGGGGGCTCAGCGGTACATATTGCAGAGCTGTGAGGGGCGCCTTGAACCAGCGGCCTACACTGGTCACATATTCTGTCGGGGTCCTGGGATCTCAGCCAGCATAAATCCTCAGGCCAGTATAATTCTAGGAAAAGCGAGAAGACAGCGCCATTTTGGGGGCGGAGCTTCTCCTCGGAGCGGACCCAGCAGCGTTAAGCGCCATTTTCCTGCCTGCACAGCGCTGTTCAGGAAGAGCAAGTCCCTCCAAAGCAACTCCAGCTATCTCTCATGGTACCAGGGGGTTGTAGAGGGGGATGGGGGGAGGCTGCGAAACGACTGTGTAACCTATTAAGGTGCACAGTCAGTGCTGATAGGGGGTCTCCCTTTATATTAAAACTGCTGTGTGGGTTGGCTCCAATCTCTGTGTCTCTCGCCATTCTTGGGGGTGAAACTCTGTCTGTCCTCACCTGTATGTGTGTGGAGTGTCTGTGGTCTCTATTAAGCAATGTCCAGGGACTCTGTGTCATATGCTGCAGAGGATATGTCCTCTCAGGATGATCCCATTCCATGTAATCAGGATAGCACTGGTTTAGCACAGATTCCAGCAAGGGAGACTGAGTGGTTATCCTCTATCAAATCTTGGATTTCTCAGATTCAAATAGGGTTGCACAAAATAAATCTGCAACTCAGGCTTTACAGAACTCTATGGCAGTCTGGCCCAGTTCTGGAACATCAGGGCTCCCCGCTGTATATTCACATATAGTGCTCTTGCACAGATCATGCAGAATGATACCGATTCTGATACTACAGACGGTGATGGGGATGTGTTGCGGGTGGCAGCATCTCTTGCCAAAGTGGTGCAGTTGATGATAGAGGCTATTAGGGATGTGTTAAATATTGCTGATACAACACCCGAGCAGGTTGAGGAGGCTTACTTCACTGAGAATAAGAAAGCCTCGCTAACCTTCCCTGCGTCAAAGGAGTTAAATGGTATTTTTGAAAAGGCTTGGGAAAACCCGGATAAAAAATTCCAGATACCTAAAAGGGTTCTGGTAGCGTTTCCTTTCCCGGTAGAGGATAGGAAAAAATGGGAAAACCCGCCTATTGTTGATGCATCAGTATCCAGACTCTCAAAAAAGGTGGTTTTACCTGTTCCAGGATCCACCGCCTTGAAAAGAGCCGGCTGATCGTAAAATTGATAATACGCTCAAATCCATGTACACTGTTTTTGGGGCAAAAATACGTCCCACTATTGCCAGTGCTTGGATTGCCAAAGCTATAGTAAAGTGGTCAGGCACGTTACTTGAAGACTTGGATACTATGGAGAAATGTGACGTTGAATTGTTTTTACGTAACATTCAGGATTCGGCAGGATTTCTGGTAGAATCCATGAAAGACCTGGATTCCATGGCTGCGGGAATTTCTTCCATGTCTGTATCAGCTCGTCGAGGACTGTGGTTGCGCCAGTGGTCTGCTGACGCGGAATCCAGGAGAAGTGTGGAGACCCTACCCTACACAGGTCAGGCTCTCTTTGGGGAAGCGTTAGATGCTTCGATCTCCACGGCTACGGCTAGTAAGTCACCTTTTCTTCCCTCAGCTACACCTGCTCCGAAGAAACCATTTTCTAAAGCTACATCACAGTCCTTTCGGTTTCCCAAGCCCAGAAAGGCCAAGCCGTCCAACACCATCTTTCAGGGAAGTCGGCCCAAGTTTTCTTTGAAGCTGCAGTACACCCAGATAGAAGTGGGTTATTTTATCTGGGAAATTCTCCCTAAATTAAGTCAGCGCCTAGACAAATCTTTTTTCTTTTCAAGTTCAAGAAACCTGCGGCTGCAGGTTCCCAGGAACAGAAACCTGCTTCAGGTACACCAAAGTCCTCCGCATGATGGTGGACTACATGCCCCGGAGGTGGGGCCGGTGGGAGCAAGACTCAGGCATTTCAGTCACGTCTGGGTGTCATCCGGCTTGGAGCCCTGGGTGCAAGATATTGTGTCTCAGGGGTACAGGCTGGAATTTCATAATCTCCCTCCTCACCGATGTTTCAAATCAGGACTGTCCTGCAAGAAGCCGTCCAGAAGTTGGTGGAGACACAGGTTATTGTGCCAGTACCGCCTCATATGCAAAACAAAGGTTACTAATCAAACCTTTTCGTGGTACCGAAACTGGATGGTTCGGTCACCCCCATTCTGAACTTAAAATCACTGAACCCCTTTCTGAGGGAGTTCAAGTTCAAAATGGAGTCTCTGAGGGCAGTGATATCAGATCTGGAGGAGGGGGAATTCCTGGTATCCCTGGATATCAAGGATGCGTACCTCCACATTCCGATTTGGCTGCCGCATCAAGCTTATCTTCGATTCGCACTGGTGGACTGTCATTTTCAGTTCCAGGCCCTGCCATTCGGCCTCTCCACAGCACCGAGGGTATTCACCAAGGTGATGGCGGAAATTATGATTGTCCTCCGCAGACAGGGGGTGAACATAATTCCATATCTGGACGATCTGTTGATAAAGGCATCGTCCAAGGAGAAGCTGTTGCGGTCCATAGCTCTCACGACCCAGCTTCTCAGGGAACATGGCTGGATCCTGAATCTTCCAAAATCACATTTGGAACCAACCAGGAGGTTGTCCTTTCTGGGAATGATCTTCAACACGGAAGTGCAGAGGGTGTTTCTTCCAGAGGAAAAAGCGTTAGTGATACAAACAATGGTCCGGAATGTCCTGAAGCCAGCCCGGGTGTCTGTTCATCAGTGCATTCGCCTTCTGGGAAAGATCGTGGCCTCTTACAAGGCCCTGCAGTAAGCTCAGCCCTCCCAACTGGATCTCCTGGACAAGTGTTCGGGATCCCATCTACACATGCACCAGAGAATACGTCTGTCACCAAAGGCCAGGATTTCACTCCTCTGGTGGCTGCAACTGCCTAACCTTCTGGAGGGCCGCAGGTTCGGGATTCAGGACTGGATCCTTCTAACCACTGATGCAAGTCTCCGGGGCTGGTGCGCAGTCACTCAAGGGGAAACCTTCCAAGGAAGGCGGTTAAGTCTGGAAGCTGGCTTGCCGATTAAACATTCTGGAACTAAGAGCCGTCTACAACGGTCTTCTTCAAGTGGCCCATCTTCTGAGAAATCGGGTCGTTCAAGTGCAGTCGGACAATGTGACAACAGTGGCTTACATAAACCGACAGGGCGGAACGAAGAGCAGAGCTGCAATGTCAGAGGTACCAAGAATCATCCTCTGGGCAGAAAAACACGCGTTGGCGCTGTCGGCAATCTTCATTCCGGGAGTAGACAACTGGGAAGCGGACTTCCTCAGCAGACACAATCTCCATCCAGGGGAATGGGGTCTCCATCCAGAGGTGTTCAAGGAGGTAACAGATCTTTGGGGCGTACCCCAGACCGACATGATGGCCTCTCGTCTCAACAAGAAGCTTCGGCGGTATTGTTCCAGGTCGAGGGACCCGCAAGCAGAGGCGATGGACGCTCTAGTGACTCCGTGGGTGTTAAAATCCGTGTACGTGTTTCCACCACTTCCACTCATCCCAAGAGTTCTAAAGCTCATAAGGAGAACAAGGGCTCAAGCGATCCTCATTGCTCCAGACTGGCCAAGAAGGGCTTGGTATGCGAATCTACTACAAGAAGAGCCGAGGCCTCTTCCTCTTCGGGAGGACCTGCTGCAGCAGAGGCCGTTCGCCTATCAAGACTTACCGCTGCTACGTTTGACGGCATGGAGTTTGAACGCCTGATACTAGCTCGAAAGGGCATTCTGAACAAGGTTGTTCCTACCCTGATACGTGCTAGGAAAGGAGTAACGTCTAAACATTATCGAATTTGGAAAAAATGTGTGTCTTGGCGTGAGTCCAAGAAATTTCCTGCAGTGGAATTTCAACTGGGACGGTTTCTCCTCTTCCTACAAGCCGGTGTGGATATGGGCCTGAGGTTGGGATCTGTGAAGGTCCAGATTTCGGCCCTATCCATTTTCTTCCAGAAACAATTGGCTGCCCTCCCTGAGGTTCAGACCTTTTTGAAGGGAGTTCTGCACATACAACCTCCCTTTGTGCCGCCTACAGCGCCTTGGGACCTTATCAGTTAGCAGTTCCTCCAATCGGACTGGTTCGAGCCTCTACAGGAGGTGGAGGTAAAATTTCTTACATGAAAGGCTGTCACGTTGTTGGCCTAGCTTCTGCTAGACGTGTGTCAGAGTTGGGGTCTTTGTCCTGTAAAGGCCCATACTTGATCTTCCACGAAGATAGAGCTGAGCTCCGGACACGTCAGCAGTTTCTTCCGAAGGTTGTGTTGGCATTTCATAACAATCAACCTATTGTGGTGCAAGTGGCTACTGACTCCTCCATTTCATCAAAGTCCTTGGATGTTGTAAGGGCTCTGAAAATCTATGTGAAGAGGACTGCTCGTCGCAGAAAATCGGCCTCTCTGTTTGTCCTGTATGATCCCAAGAAAATTGGGTGTCCTGCTTCTAAGCAGATGATCTCTCGCTGGACCAGGTTCACTATCCAGCATGCGTATTCTACGGCAGGATTGCCATGTCCTACAATTGTCAAGGCCCACTCGACTCGTAAGGTGGGGTCTTCTTGGGCGGCTGCCCAGGGTGTCTCGGCAATACAACATTGCCGAGCTGCAACTTAGTCTGGGTCAAACACATTTGGAAAGTTCTAAAAGTTCGATACTTTGGCCTCTGATCTGAAGTTCAGTGAATCAGTTCTGCAGGAGCCTCCGCGCTCTCCCTCCCGTTCTGGGAGCTTTGGTACATCCCCATGGTACTAATGTGGACCCCAGCATCCTCTAGGACGTAAGAGAAAATAGGATTTTGGTACCTACCGGTAAATTCTTTTCTCGTAGTCCGTAGAGGATGCTGGGCGCCCGCCCAGCGCTTAATTTTCCTGCTATCTTTATTTGGTTCAGTACAACTTCGTTTTAGTTGAGTATTGCATTATTACTTGGTAAGTAATGTTTCAGCGGTTGCTGAGTTTTCAAGCTAAGTTAACTTGATGTGCCTTGTATGTGTGAGCTGGTATGAATCTCGCCACTATCCGTGTTAAATCCTTCTCTCGAAGATGTTCGTCTCCTCGGGCACTGTTTCTAGACCGAGTTTGGTAGGAGGGGCATAGAGGGAGGAGCCACCCCACACTCTCAAACTATTAAAGTGCCAATGGCTCCTGGTGGAACGGTCTATACCCCATGGTACTATTGTACACTGAGGCATCTTGAGAGTATGGAGGGGGAGGAGGGTTTCTAATTTAAATATTTAAATTTGCTGATCCCTGCTAACGCCCCGTCCATATCCCAAGAGTACTCCAGTGCCCTCTGTGGAATCAAAGAAAAGGATTTATCTGGTAAGTACCAAAATCCTATTTCTCTATCGTCCTAAGTGGATGCTGGGGTTCCTGAAAGGACCATGGGGAATAGCGGCTCCGCAGGAGACAGGGCACAAAAGTAAAGCTTTTACAGGTCAGGTGGTGTGTACTGGCTCCTCCCCCTATGACCCTCCTCCAGACTCCAAGTTAGATTTTTGTGCCCGGCCGAGAAGGGTGCAATTCTAGGTGGCTCTCATAAAGAGCTGTTTAGAGAGTTTAGCTTAGGTTTTTTATTTTACAGTGATTCCTGCTGGCAACAGGATCACTGCAACGAGGGACAGAGGGGAGAAGAAGTGAACTCACCTGCGTGCAGGATGGATTGGCTTCTTGGCTACTGGACATGAAGCTCCAGAGGGACGATCACAGGTACAGCCTGGATGGTCACCGGAGCCACGCCGCCGGCCCCCTCACAGATGCTGAAGCAAGAAGAGGTCCAGAATCGGCGGCTGAAGACTCCTGCAGTCTTCTTAAGGTAGCGCACAGCACTGCAGCTGTGCGCCATTTTCCTCTCAGCACACTTCACACGGCAGTCACTGAGGGTGCAGGGCGCTGGGGGGGGGGCGCCCTGGGAGGCAAATGAAAACCTTTAAAAAGGCTAAAAATACCTCACATATAGCCCCAGAGGCTATATGGAGATATTTACCCCTGCCTAAATGTACTAAATAGCGGGAGACGAGCCCGCCGAAAAAGGGGCGGGGCCTATCTCCTCAGCACACGGCGCCATTTTCTGTCACAGCTCCGCTGGTCAGGAAGGCTCCCAGGTCTCTCCCCTGCACTGCACTACAGAAACAGGGTATAACAGAGAGGGGGGGCAAAATAAATGGCAATATATTAATATAAAAGCAGCTATAAGGGAGCACTTAATCATAAGGCTATCCCTGTCATATATAGCGCTTTTTGGTGTGTGCTGGCAGACTCTCCCTCTGTCTCCCCAAAGGGCTAGTGGGTCCTGTCTTCGTATAGAGCATTCCCTGTGTGTCTGCTGTGTGTCGGTACGTGTGTGTCGACATGTATGAGGACGTTATTGGTGTGGAGGCGGAGCAATTGCCAAATATGAGGATGTCACCTCCTAGGGGGTCGACACCAGAATGGATGCCTTTATTTGTGGAATTACGGGATAGCGTCAACTCGCTTAAGCAGTCGTTTGCCGACATGAGGCGGCCGGACACTCAATTAGTGCCTGTCCAGGCGCCTCAAACACCGTCAGGGGCTGTAAAACGCCCCTTGCCTCAGTCGGTCGACACAGACCCAGACACAGGCACTGATTCCGGTGGTGAAGGTGACGAATCAACCGTATTTTCCAGTAGGGCCACACGTTGTATGATTTTGGCAATAAAGGAGATGTTACATTTAGCTGATACTACAGGTACCACTAAACAGGGTATTATGTGGGGTGTGAAAAAACTACTAGTAGTTTTTACCGAATCAGAAGAATTAAATGACGTGTGTGATGAAGCGTGGGGTGCCCCGATAAAAAACTGCTAATTTCAAAGAAGTTATTGGCTTTATACCCTTTCCCGCCAGAGGTTAGGGAGCGCTGGGAAACACCTCCTAGGGTGGACAAAGCGCTAACACGCTTATCAAAACAAGTGGCGTTACCCTCTCCTGAGACGGCCGCACTTAAAGATCCATCAGATAGGAGGATGGAAAATATCCAAAAAGGTATATACACACATGCAGGTGTTATACTACGACCAGCTATTGCGACTGCCTGGATGTGCAGTGCTGGGGTAGTTTGGTCAGAGTCCCTGATCGAAAATATTGATACCCTGGACAGGGACAATATTTTACTGTCGTTAGAACAAATAAAGGATGCATTTCTTTATATGCGTGATGCACAGAGAGATATCTGCACACTGGCATCACGGGTAAGTGCTATGTCCATTTCGGCCAGAAGAGCTTTATGGACACGACAGTGGACAGGCGATGCGTAGAGGAGTTATTTGGGGTCGGTCTATCGGATTTGGTGGCCACGGCTACGGCCGGGAAATCCACCTTTCTACCTCAAGTCACTCCCCAACAGAAAAAGGCACCGACCTTTCAACCGCAGCCCTTTCGTTCCTTTAAAAATAAGAGAGCAAAGGGCTATTCATATCTGCCACGAGGCAGAGGACGAGGGAAGAGACAGCAACAGGCAGCTCCTTCCCAGGAACAGAAGCCCTCCCCGGCTTCTACAAAAGCCTCAGCATGACGCTGGGGCTTCGCAAGCGGACTCGGGGGCGGTAGGCGGTCGTCTCAAGAATTACAGCGCGCAGTGGGCTCACTCGCAGGTAAATCCCTGGATCCTGCAGATAATATCTCAGGGGTACAGGTTGAAATTAGAGACAGAGCCACCTCGCCGTTTCCTGAAGTCTGCTTTACCAACGTCCCCCTCAGAAAGGGAGACGGTTTTGGAAGCCATTCACAAGCTGTATTCTCAGCAGGTGATAGTCAAGGTACCTCTTCTACAACAAGGGAAGGGGTATTATTCCACTCTTTTTGTGGTACCGAAGCCGGATGGCTCGGTAAGGCCTATTCTAAATCTGAAGTCCTTGAACCTGTACATAAAGAAGTTCAAGTTCAAGATGGAGTCACTCAGAGCAGTGATAGCGAACCTGGAAGAAGGGGTCTTTATGGTATCCTTGGACATCAAGGATGCGTATCTCCACGTTCCAATTACCCCTCACACCAGGGGTACCTCAGGTTCGTTGTACAAAACTGTCACTATCAGTTTCAGACGCTGCCGTTTGGTTTGTCCACGGCACCTCGGATCTTTACAAAGGTAATGGCCGAGATAATATTTCTTCTTCGAAGAAAAGGCGTATTAATTATCCCATACTTGGACGATCTCCTAATAAGGGCAAGGTCCAGAGAACAGCTAGAGATGGGTTTAGCACTATCTCAAGAGGTGCTAAAGCAGCACGGATGGATTCTGAATATTCCAAAATCCCAATTAATGCCGACAACTCGTCTGCTGTTCCTGGGGATGATTCTGGACACAGTTCAGAAAAAGGTTTTTCTTCCCGAAGAAAAAGCCAAGGAGTTATCTGACCTGGTCAGGAACCTCCTAAAACCAGGAAAGGTGTCTGTACATCAATGCACAAGAGTCCTGGGAAAAAAAAAAAAAAAAAAAAAAAAAAAAATGGTAGCTTCTTACGAAGCAATCCCTTTCGGCAGATTCCATGCAAAGGGATCTGTTGGACAAATGGTCAGGGTCGCATCTTCAGATGCACCTGCGGATAACCCTGTCGCCGAGGACAAGGGTATCCCTTCTGTGGTGGTTGCAGGAGGCTCATCTATTGGAGGGCCGCAGATTCGGCATGCAGGATTGGATCCTGGTGACCACGGATGCCAGCCTGAGAGGCTGGGGAGCAGTCACACAGGGAAGAAATTTCCAGGGAGTGTGGTCGAGCCTGAAAAAGTCTCTTCACATAAGCATTCTGGAACTAAGAGCAATCTACAATGCTCTAAGCCAGGCGGAACCTCTGCTTCAAGGAAGACCGGTGTTGATCCAGTCGGACAACATCACGGCAGTCGCCCATGTAAACAGACAGGGCGGCACAAGAAGCAGGAGGGCAATGGCAGAAGCTGCCAGGATCCTTCGCTGGGCGGAGAATCACGTGATAGCACTGTCAGCAGTATTCATCCCGGGCGTGGACAACTGGGAAGCAGACTTCCTCAGCAGACACGACCTTCACCCGGGAGAGTGGGGACTTCATCCAGAAGTTTTCCACATGCTATTAAACCGTTGGGTAAAACCAATGGTGGACATGATGGCGTCTCGCCTCAACAAAACACTGGACAGGTATTGCGCCAGGTCAAGAGATCCGCAGGCAATAGCTGTGGACGCGCTGGTAACACCTTGGGTGTACCAGTCGGTATATGTGTTTCCTCCTCTGCCTCTCATACCAAAGGTATTGAGGATTATACGGCAAAGAGGAGTAAGACTAGTGGCTCCGGATTGGCCAAGAAGGACTTGGTACCCGGAACTTCAAGAGATGGTCACGGACGATCCGTGGCCTCTACTTCTGAGAAGGGACCTGCTTCAGCAGGGTCCTTGTCTTTTTCAAGACTTACCGCGGCTGCGTTTGACGGCATGGCGTTTGAATGCCAGATCCTAAAAGGAAAAGGCATTCCAGAAGAAGTCATTCCTACCTTGATAAAGGCAAGGAAGGAAGTCACCGCGAAGCATTATCGCCGTATTTGGCGAAAATATGTTGCGTGGTGCGAGCAGCGGAGTGCTCCGATGGAGGAATTTCAACTGGGTCGTTTTCCTACATTTCCTGCAATCAGGATTGTCTATGGGTCTCAAATTGGGATCTATTAAGGTTCAAATTTCGGCCCTATCAATATTCTTCCAAAAAGAATTGGCCTCAGTCCCTGAGGTCCAGATTTTTATCAAAGGAGTACTGCATATACAGCCTCCTGTGGTGCCTAAGGTGGCACCGTGGGATCTAAATGTAGTTTTAGATTCCTCAAATCCAATTGGTTTGAACCACTAAAGAATGTGGATTTGTAATATCTCACATGGAAAGTGACTATGTTACTGGCCCTGGCTTCGGCCGGGAGAGTATCTGAACTGGCGGCTTTGTCTTATAAAAGCCCTTATTTAATTTTCCATTCGACGTAGGGCAGAGCTGCGGACGCGTCCGCATTTTCTCCCTAAGGTGGTATCAGCGTTTCACCTGAACCAGCCTATTGTAGTGCCTGCGGCTACAGACGACTTGAAGGACTCCAAGTTGTTGGACGTTGTCAGAGCCTTAAAAATATACATTTAAAGGACGGCTGGAGTCAGAAAATCTGACTCGCTGTTTATACTGTATGCACCCAACAAGTTGGGTGCACCTGCTTCTAAGCAGTCGGTTGCTCGTTGGATTTGTAACAAAATTCAACTTGTACATTCTGTGGCAGGCCTGCCACAGCCTAAATCTGTTAAGGCCCATTCCGCAAGGAAGGTGGGCTCATCTTGGGCGGCTGCCCGAGGGGTCTCGGCATTACAACTCTGCCGAGCAGCTACGTGGTCAGGGGAGAACACGTTTGTAAATTTTTACAAATTTGATACCCTGGCAAAGGAGGACCTGGAGTTCTCTCATTCGGTGCTGCAGAGTCATCCGCACTCTCCCGCCCGTTTGGGAGCTTTGGTATAATCCCCATGGTCCTTTCAGGAACCCCAGCATCCACTTAGGACGATAGAGAAAATAAGAATTTACTTACCGATAATTCTATTTCTCGGAGTCCGTAGTGGATGCTGGGCGCCCATCCCAAGTGCGGATTATCTGCAATACTTGTACATAGTTATTGTAACTAATTCGGGTTATTGTTTAGGAAGCCATCTTTCAGAGGCTCCTCTGTTATCATACTGTTAACTGGGTTTAGATCACAAGTTGTACGGTGTGATTGGTGTGGCTGGTATGAGTCTTACCCGGGATTCAAAATCCTCCCTTATTGTGTACGCTCGTCCGGGCACAGTACCTAACTGGAGTCTGGAGGAGGGTCATAGGGGGAGGAGCCAGTACACACCACCTGACCTGTAAAAGCTTTACTTTTGTGCCCTGTCTCCTGCGGAGCCGCTATTCCCCATGGTCCTTTCAGGAACCCCAGCATCCACTACGGACTCCGAGAAATAGAATTATCGGTAAGTAAATTCTTATTTTTTGTACCGACCCCGCTGCAGGAGAATGGACCATTAGCAGAGAGTCGGGATGTGGTTTTTATTTGCAGGACTTTGGTTCTATGTAACTCCGCCATATCAGTCACTATAATGTGTATCAGCTGAGTTCTTTCTTTTGCATTGTTATTTATACAGATAAATCTGTGTGGCCATTCACCACAGGTGGATGTAATCAGACACATCCGGCCGACCCATGTGACACCCCTCTCTATACTCCGGGGTGTATGGGAGAAGAGAACAGGATGATCAGCCAGGATTATCAGGTAGAGGAACCTGCTCTGACCTCTCCCAGCTCCTCACATGTCTCACATTGCAGGATCTTGTGTTATTCCCATGTCCCCGCCCTGTGTGTGACTCCTATAGAGATGTCCCGTGTAACGTGTGGGTGGGACACGTATGTGACACATGTTCTTGTATGACAGGCTGTGCCAGGAGACGGGATGTGTTACCAGCAATGTAAAGAAGAGGACGTTCCTGCTGAGATCAGATCAGGTGAGAGAGACGGACATACAGACAGTGCTGTCATACAGGAGATATGTACAGAGGTCTCTGTGGTCTGGGGTTCTCATGCAGCATCATGCTGGCTCTAAGGATTTCCTGTGATAATGACAATATAGACGGGTGTAGCAACATCTCCAAATCCAACGGGTAACCCCCCACTGTGACCTAATGGTGCGCAAAATGTAATGTATGGGGGTGAGTATGTTACATTAGTATGTAATATATGCAGGGTCTGAACAGTGTTCATTTTGACAAGGATTTCAGTTTTAGTCTTCGTTGCTTACTTAAAATTATAGTTGGTTTAATTTTTTATTTTTTGTTCTGGTGGACCTCACTTTTTTTACTTTAGTCTCATTTTTACAAACTGTTTAATGATACTGTAATGGATTGAACTGAAGAACATTTCTCTAAAAATTCTCTTGAGAAGTTTGCATACCTTTAACTATGTGTTCAGTAATCTAGGCTCAGTAGGCTGAGAATGTGTTACATACGGAGTCTGGCTTACCGCAGCGCTCGCATATATCATTAGTAATCTAGGCTCAGTAGGCTGAGAATGTGTTACATACGGAGTCTGGCTTACCGTAGCGCTCCCATATATCATTAGTAATCTAGGCTCAGTAGGCTGCGAATGTGGTACTGATTTACCATAGTACTTCCATATATCATATACAAATTAATTTGTCAAGTTTGTTATAAGAAAGGCTGTACAATCCTACAGTATTTCCTTTACAGGTTTATTTTCTGCAAACTATCTAGAACACACATTTTGTTTTTTAATATTTTGAAATAACCCTTCTTAAAAAATAGAAAATAGTGTACATAAAACTGTCTAAAAGACAGTATAAAAAAGACAAATTGACTGATTACAGCCAAATTGCTGAAACTGCAAATAAAGGAAATCAGTGTAATGAAAATGTAGCTAATCTGTGATTTTCCTTACCTACGGTTTACAGTTTACTTAACTTAAGGCCCGTACACACTGGTCGATGTATCGGCCGTTCTCTTGAATGGCCGATACATCGCGGGACCGTCGGCCAGTGTGTACGGGCGATACGTCTGTGAACTCCGTCGTTCACAGACGTATCGCGTCGGCCGCGTAGCACAGCCGACAGCCAATATATCTAACGATATATTGGCGCGTCGCTGTGTGTGTACGGGGCGGTCGGCCGACCGCCCGTACACATGCTGCGGCGGCCGGCGGTGATTGACAGGTGAACTGGGGCGGGCGCTCGCCCAGTTCATGACGTCAGTCTCCCGACGGATCGGGCAGTGTGCATGCACAGCACACTGCCCGATCCGTACATAGATATATCTGCAGATCAATTGATCTGCAGATATATCTAATAGTGTGTACCCACCTTTAGTTTAGTTTCAGGCAGGCACGTCTCTCTGAGATGACTCTTGTCAGGTCCCCTGCTCGGCAAAAGCCTGTTGATGCAGACATTACAAGTAAATTTAGGGCCAGAAGCTTACAACTCATGGCACCGAGTCCATTCCTCGCTCATAATCTGTGATGAAAGCTCATCTTTGTTTTTCTTTTTCCCCTGTTGAGCACTGGCCTTGGGTGGTTTTGACAGTGAAGATGCCGACAAAAGCCTAAAACGCGGTCGCTTCAAACTTAATGAAGAGGTCTCTCTAACATCATCCATCGGCGTATCTATAATGGACACGGTCACCTGAGTACAGAGGAGGCCCCCACCGCACACGCTTCACCCATATTTGGGAATATTTCCCCCTCTGGAGTCTTGTGCCGACGTCGGCATCACTGTGGAATCACCATGAAAATAGCACAGCGGCCATTTTCACTGTCTTCTGTGCATGCGCAATAGAGAAATCACAGGGAAAATGGCCTCTGCGCCATTTTCCTGGTGACCTGTGCATGCACAGTAGAGTCTGAGCCCTCTAGTGCTCAGACTCTCCAGCAATGACTGCAGAGAGGAGGGAGACTCCTTTTCTCTTAAAGCACCCCTGACATCATACTTCATTGATGCTTCCCTATCTTTATTTAACACATCCTTCCCCTGTGTTGTTGATGTGGATGCACTGAGGATAGTTTTTTTTCTGCTTCTTTCAAAAGTTCTTTGATTCCATCATTGTGTTTTCAATGAGTGTGTCTCTAGCAACTGTTGCGTTAAGAAAATAAGCAGTACAGCAAGGTGGAGACAACTTTGCCTTATTGGAAAATAGGAAGCAAATGAAACACTGTCCCAGGTTAAATTTAATTGTGCCTGCCACTCTGACCAGATACCAAGAGAATTTGTGAGAGGTTAGTGATCAAGTCTACTAAGGCTGACACAATCAAAGACCGAGACATTGTATCATTTTGAAGTGTTTTTGTATGGTCAACAAAGGGCAACAAGAGATCTTGGACAGCAGATAACTTCATCCACTCACTGCAGTAGACTTTTCCGACCCATCTCATGTGCAACTTGGCTCACAGAAACCCTCACCTGAAGAAGGAACAAAACCATCCGAAATGTGCTTGACCATCTTGTCAGACAATCTCCCCCCCCCCCCCCCCCCAAATACATTTTTATTGTGTAAAGCACCACATGTATTAATGATACGTTATTCATAAGAATGGTACAGAATGTATGCATGGCAAAAGTCAAGTATCCAAATGTCAAAAAATGGCAGAAAGTCAAGCATCCGAATTAAATCAAATACAATGGACAAGTAACAGCGCAAAAACTACTCGGTAATGTCAGTCCACATATAATCAAGGTAAATAGGATCTTTTCCATAATTGAAGAATTAATGCAGTGAAAGACCTTCGGGAAACCTTTGTTGAGATGATAATGTTATTGCTAGCAAATGCATGAAAAGAAGAGTAGGGGTGGAGTGAAGGGAGCCACACAGGACAACAGTACCCGGTCTCTGGGCCAAAAAGGAGGCTAAAATTTAAAATCCCTGTCCTATGTTGAAGGGAAGATCAACCAAGACTCTCCGTTGTTCATACCACTTGGTGTTTTTTTTATTTTAGAGTATCTGCGATTCTACATTGTAATTCCCTAGGTAGAGTGGAAATATAGTTTCTCTAACGTCCTTGAGGATGCTGGGACTCCGTAAGGACCATGGGGAATAGACGGGCTCCGCAGGAGATAGGGCACTTTAAGAAAGCTTTGGACTCTGGGTGTGCACTGGCTCCTCCCTCTATGCCCCTCCTCCAGACCTCAGTTTTACACTGTGCCCAGAGCAGGATGGGTGCACTGCAGAGAGCTCTCCTGAGTTCTCTGCCTAGAAGCATTTTTGTTTAGATTTTTTTCTACATTTTTACAGGGAGCACTGCTGGCAACAGGCTCCCTGCATCGAGGGACTGAGGAGAGAGGGGCAGACCTTCTTGTCTAAGATAGGCTCTGCTTCCTCGGCTACTGGACACCATTAGCTCCAGAGGGGGTGAACACAGGTTCTTACCGGGCGTCCACCCCCAGAGCCGCACCGCCGTTCTCCTCACAGAGCCAGAAGAACCGAAGTCAGAAGACGTCAGGTAGCAGAAGCCTTCAGCTTCACTGAGGTAACGCACAGCACTGCAGCTGTGCGTCATTGCTCCCATACACCTCACATACTCCGGTCACTGTAAGGGTGCAGGGCGCAGGGGGGGGCGCCCTGGGCAGCAATATAACACCTCTATTATGGCAAAAGACAATATACATGTACAGGTGGGCACTGTACATGTATATAAAAGAGCCCCCGCCATATTTTAGTAAGTTTGAGCGGGACAGAAGCCCGCCGCCGAGGGGGCGGGGCTTCTCCCTCAGCACTCACCAGCGCCATTTTCTCTCCACAGCACCGCTGAGAGGAAGCTCCCCGGACTCTCCCCTGCTTACACACGGTGAAGGGGTGTTTAAAAGAAAGGGGGGGGGCACATAATTGGCGGATAACATATTATACAGCGCGGCTGGGGGAAAAACATTTTGTATTGGTCTCCAGGGTCATTGCGCTGGGGTGTGTGCTGGCATACTCTGTCTGTCTCTCCAAAGGGCCTTGAAGGGGATACTGTCTTCAGAAAAGAGGTTCCCTGTGTGTGTGAAGTGTCGGTACGCGTGTGTCGACATGTTTGACGAGGAAGGCTTGCTTAATGTGGAGGGGGAATGCTTGAATGTTATGTCGGCGTTGCCGACACCGGAATTGGTGGATATGCTGAATGTCTTGAATGCAGATGTCAATCTATTGCATAAAAGGTCAGACAAGGCTGAAGCTAGGGATCAGTCAGGTAGCCAGTACATGCCTGTCCCTGTGGCGCCAGGCCCTTCGGGGTCTCAGAAGCGCACCATATCCCAGATCGATGACACAGATACCGACATGGATACTGACTCTAGTGTCGACTATGAAGATGCAAAATTTCAGCCGAGGGTGGCAAAAGGTATTCGGTACATGATTATTGCCATTAAAGAGGTTTTGCATATTACTGAGGAACCCCCTGTCCCTGACACGAGGGTACACATGTATAAAGAGAAAAAGCCTGAAGTCACCTTTCCGTCCTCATTTGAACTGAGTGAATTGTGCGAAAAGGCTTGGGAATCTCCGGATAGGGGACCACAAGTACCCAAAAGGATTCTTATGGCGTATCCTTTTCCACAAACGGATAGGATACGATGGGAATCTTCGCCTAAAGTAGAAAAGGCGCTGACACGCTTGTCCAAAAAGGTGGCACTGCCTTCTCAGGATACAGCTTCCCTCAAGGATCCTGCTGATCGCAGGCAGGAAATTACCATGAAGCACATTTACACTCATTCAGGTACTATTGTTAGACCGGCTATGGCGTCGGCCTGGGTTTGTAGTGCGGTTGTGGCATGGGCAGATTCCTTATCTACGGAGATTGACACCTTAGATAGGGATGCCATTCAAATGACCATAGAGCATATCAGAGATGCTGACTTGTATATGAGAGATGCTCAGAGAGACATTTGTTTATTAAGCTCCAGAATAAATGCTATGTCTATTTCTGCTAGGCGGCTCTTGTGGACCCGACAGTGGACGGGAGACGCAGATTCAAAGCGGCATACAAAGGGGAGGAGTTGTTTGGAGACGGCCTCTCGGACCTTGTCTCTACTGCTACGGCTGGTAAGTCGAATTTCTTACCTTATGTCCCCCCGCAGCATACAAAAAAGGCACCTCATTATCAAATGCAGTCCTTTCGTTCCAATAAAAACAAAAAGGTACGGGGATCGTCCTTTGTTGCCAGAGGGAAAGGCAGGGGAAAGAAGCTGCACACAGCTAGTTCCCAAGAGCAGTAGTCCTCCCCTGCGTCTGCAAAGTCCACCGCATGACGCTGGGGCTTCCCGGGGGGAGGCAGATCTAGTGGGGGGCTCGTCTTCGGTTTTTCAGCCACGTCTGGGTTCACTCGCAGGTGGATCCCTGGGCATTAGAGATTGTTTCTCAAGGATACAGGCTGGAATTCGAAGACTTGCCTCCTCGCCGGTTTTTCAAATCGGCTCTGCCGGCTTCCCCGTCAGAGAGGGAGCTAGTGTTGGCAGCAATCCAAAAAATGTATATTCAACAGGTGATTGTCACAGTTCCTCATCTCCAGCAAGGAGAGGGATATTACTCAACCCTGTTTGTGGTCCCGAAACCGGACGGTTCGGTCAGACCCATTTTAAACCTAAAATCCCTGAACCTGTACTTGAAGAGGTTCAAGTTCAAAATGGAATCACTCAGGGCGGTCATCGCCAGCCTGGAGGGAGGGGGATTGGATGGTGTCCCTGGACATAAAGGATGCTTACCTTCATGTTCCGGTATTCCCCCCTCATCAGGCGTTCCTGAGATTTGTAGTGCAGGACTGTCACTACCAATTTCCGACGTTGCCGTTTGGGCTTTCTACGGCCCCGAGAATTTTCACCAAGGTAATGGCGGACAAGATGGTGCTTCTGCGCAGGCAGGGGGTCACAATTATCCCATACTTGGATGATCTCCTCATAAAGGCGAGATCTCGGGAGAAGTTGCTGGACAGCGTGTCTCTGTCCATGAAGACATTGCAGTTACACGGCTGGATTCTCAATATACCGAAGTCCCAGCTAGTCCCTACAACGCGTCTGACTTTTTTGGGCCTGATTCTAGACACAGACCAGAAAAAGGTTTTTCTTCCGATCGAAAAGGTTCAGGAGCTCATAGCCCTGGTCAGGAACCTATTAAAACCAAAACAGGTTTCAGTGCATCATTGCACGCGGGTCCTGGGGAAGATGGTGGCTTCATACGAGGCCATCCCTTTCGGCAGGTTCCATGCGAGGACTTTTCAATGGGACCTCTTGGACAAGTGGTCCGGGTCCCATTTACAAATGCATCGAAGGAACCCTGTCTCCCAGGACCAGGGTATCTCTCCTGTGGTGGCTGCACAGTGCTCACCTACTAGAGGGTCGCAGGTTCGGCATTCAGGACTGGGTCCTGGTGACCACGGACGCAAGCCTCCAAGGCTGGGGAGCAGTCACACTGGGAAGAAATTTCCAAGGTCTCTGGTCAAATCTAGAGACTTGTCTCCACATCAACGTCCTGGAGTTGAGGGCCATATACAACGCCCTGCGTCAAGCGGAGGAATTGCTTCGGGAAAAACCGGTTCTGATTCAGTCAGACAATGTCACGGCAGTGGCTCATATAAACCGCCAAGGCGGAACAAGGAGCAGAGTGGCCATGGCAGAAGCCACCAGGATTCTATGCTGGGCGGAAGGCCATGTAAGCGTGCTATCAGCAGTGTTCATCCCGGGGGTGGACAACTGGGAGGCGGACTTCCTCAGCAGGCACGACCTGCATCCGGGAGAGTGGGGACTTCATCAAGAAGTCTTCGCACAGATCACGGGTCGGTGGGGACTGCCTCAAATAGACATGATGGCATCCCGTCTCAACAAAAAGCTAAAGCGGTATTGCGCCAGGTCAAGGGACCCTCAGGCGGTAGCGGTAGACGCTCTGGTGACACCTTGGGTGTTCAGATAGGTCTATGTGTTTCATCCACTTCCTCTCATACCCAAAGTGTTGAGAATAATAAGAATAAGCAGGGTCAGAACAATCTTTAATGTTCCAGATTGGCCACGGAGGACTTGGTATCCGGAGCTGCAAAAGTTGCTCACAGAAGATCCGTGGCCTCTTCCTCTAAGGCAGGACCTGCTGCGGCAGGGGCCCTGCCTGTTCCAAGACTTACCGCGGCTGCGTTTGACTGCATGGCGGTTGAACGCCGGATCCTAGCGGAAAAAGGGATTCCGGAGGAGGTCATTCCTACCCTGATCAAGGCTAGGAAAGACGTGACGTTAAAACATTATCACCATATATGGCGAAAATATGTTTCTTGGTGTGAGGCCAGAGCTGCTCCTACGGAGGAGTTCCATTTGGGCCGTCTACTTCACTTCCTTCAAACAGGAGTGACTTTGGGCCTAAAATTAGGGTCCATAAAGGTCCAAATTTTGGCCTTAACCATTTCATTCAAAGAGAATTAGCCTCTCTTCCTGAAGTACAGACTTTTGTGAAGGGTGTGCTGCATATTCAGCCTCCCTTTGTGCCTCCGGTGGCGCCTTGGGATCTTAACGTGGTGTTACGTTTCCTCAAGTCACCTTGGTTTGAACCACTCAAAACTGTGGAATTGAAATACCTCACGTGGAAAGTGGTCATGTTGTTGGCATTAGCTTCGGCAAGACGTGTTTCAGAATTGGCAGCTTTATCACATAAAAGCCCATACTTGGTTTTTCACGTGGATAGGGCAGAGTTGAGGACTCGTCCTCACTTTCTGCCAAAAGTGGTCTCATCTTTTCATGTGAACCAACCTATTGTCGTGCCTGTGGCTACACGGGACTTGGAGGATTCAGAGTCCCTGGATGTGGTCAGGGCTTTGAAGATTTATGTGACCAGAACGGCTAGAATCAGGAAGACTGAAGCTTTGTTTGTTCTGTATGCGGCCAACAAGGTTGGCGCTCCTGGTTCAAAGCAGACTATTGCTCGCTGAATCTGTAACACGATTCAGCGGGCGCATTCAACGGCAGGTTTGCCATTGCCTAAATCGGTTAAGGCCCATTCCACTAGGAAAGTGGGCTCTTCTTGGGCGGCTGCCCGAGGGGTTTCTGCATTATAGTTGTGCCGAGCAGCTACTTGGTCGGGGTCTAACACCTTTGCAAAGTTCTATAAGTTTGATACCCTGGCTGAGGAGGACCTCCTGTTTGCTCAATCGGTGCTTCAGAGTCATCCGCACTCTCCCGCCCGTTTGGGAGCTTTGGTATAATCCCCATGGTCCTTACGGAGTCCCAGCATCCTCAAGGACGTTAGAGAAAATAAGATTTTACTTACCGTTAAATCTATTTCTCGTAGTCCGTAGAGGATGCTGGGCGCCCGTCCCAAGTGCGGACTTCTTCTGCAAGACTTGTATATAGTTGTTGCTTACATAAGGGTTATGTTATAGTTTATTGGTTGAACCGAGGCTATGTTGTTCATACTGTTGACTGGGTAGTGTATCACAAGTTATACGGTGTGATTGGTGTGGCTGGTATGGATCTCGCCCTTAGATTTACAAAAATCCTTCCTCGTACTGTCCCTCTCGTCTGGGCACAGTTTCCCTAACTGAGGTCTGGAGGAGGCGCATAGAGGGAGGAGCCAGTGCACACCCAGAGTCCAAAGCTTTCTTAAAGTGCCCTATCTCCTGCGGAGCCCGTCTATTCCCCATGGTCCTTACGGAGTCCTAGCATCCTCTACGGACTACGAGAAATAGATTTACCGGTAAGTAAAATCTTATTTTTCCCATGTATCAAAAAATCATGGGGCTAAGAGTTCCCTGTTTAGAGAAATTTGAATCCAGTCCGTGTTGAAAACATAGAATAACTTGTTTTGAATCATCTGTAAAGAAGGCGGATCAGACTAGATCCAATTCTGTGATACAGGTTGAGTATCCCTTATCCTAAATTCAAAATGGCACATTTTTGGGTCCTCTACTGAGATAATGACATATATATTATATATTATGTGTATATATAGATATATTATGTAATATACATATATACGTGTCATTATCTCAGTAGGGGAACCAAAAATGTGTGATTTTGAATTTTGGATAAGGGATACTCAACCTGTATTACCTTCCGGGTAGCAGCACGAATTGCTAATAATAGTGTTGAAAATTGATACAAAATAAAGGAAAATAAATACCCGAAGGTATTACTACTCCCAGGCGCTAGAAGGGTGGTTCACCACAGCAGCTAAACAAAGAGTAGGGTTGGTCAGACCCCCAAAATGATATAAGCAAACAGAAAAGTACAGCGCCTATTGGTCACAAATGCAAAATAGGTCACATAAAAACATTTGACAATTTATTAAAAAATATATTTTGAGCATATTAAAAATTGAATAAAGTGCACATAAATGGCAACTGCCACATGAAATCAGATAAGTAATCAGAAATGGTGTTATTCCCAGTATTAAGAATCCTTAATGGAAAGTTAATAATGCATGGAACCTGTTCCTATAAAAGTCCCCTTGAGTTTATAGGGCCCAATGTCCTATCAGTGATTTATAATTACCACCAGCATCCCTTGAGGTAATTAGGCGAATCTGCGTCCGCAAATGGCTGTTCCTCAGTAGGTGGTAGATGTTAGTCCTCCACGGTATAATAGGAAAATCTTTAAGGGTCCAAATGTTGGTAAACCACAACGGGGGCTTGGTCCAGGTTCAATCCTTCCAAAGGCTGGGAAGTAAGCACTGTCAGGCAGGTCCCACCAACGCGTTTCGTTGCATACATGCAACTTTTTCAAGGTACTAACAGTCCTGCCGATGATGGTTTATATACTCTACCAACATGGTTGCTCATTAGCATGTGTAATTGATTGTGACCAGCTGTTTGCATTATGTAACCAAATAATGACAGACATAGGAGTTGGAACAATTACTAATATAAAAATGTACATGAATCCCTATGTTAGAAGACATTTTTAGTAAAATATAAGATATAAAATCCTAAATTTTAATGAGATCCGATCACATGACCTCTATCATAATTATTTAAAAAATGGGCAATAAAGAAAATCTGGGTTATTAATCCATGTCTAAAAAGCTGCTCACATGGATGTGGAATTGGGAATCTGTTCCATATATTAGAGGAGATCACAATGCATTTAGAGACATCCCCCTTTCTCTGACAAACACCGGGGAGTAAATCTCAGCGGATTCTAATAATGATAGTTAAATTGTGTCCAATGAAATGCCCGAGTATGTAGAGAGGATGACGCGGACGGGACGCCGCTCTCACCGCGTCAGCATACATTCCTGTGCATCCCGGTTACCATAGTGGCGCTACGCGTCATCCTGGGCACGACACCATGATGACGTGGCCCCAATCTCCAGGCGCCACGTCATCTCCCCGCACCTCCACAGTGAATGACGAGGGCGGGGCACTAGTCCCGTCGCGTCATCCATCTGTGTTCGTCCTATTAAAGTTGGTTGTCATAGTGACGTAATTGCGTCGCTACAATATACCCGCGCACAAGACCGTAGCAACACGGCCCCAATGCTAAGGATTATGCGGCGTGAAACCATAACAACGCGGCACCAGTATACAGGCGCCGCGTTGACTCCCCATTCTTAGAGAGTTACTCCACGGTGTATAGCAATTGTGGGTTGCCATGGTGACACCTGTTGTCAAGTGTCTCCTAGGCGACTAATTATTATCTCACAAAAACAGATTAAACACGTCCTGTATAATCAGATTAATCTCACTTTTTCCTATGAGGCAGCTATAAATGTAACAAATTAAACTCTGAGACCATCAATCATTAAACGTGATAATAAATAAATAATTATGTAGGATATAATATATAGTAGATCAACACATATATTATAGTAGAAGAGTATAGTAGCCCAATAATAATACTTTGTAAGAAAGGCACATTCAATTGATAAATCACCAATATTCACAGGGACTATGCATATACAGGTTGAGTATCCCTTATCCAAAATGCTTGGGACCAGAGGTATTTTGGATATGGGATTTTTCCGTATTTTGGAATAATTGCATACCATAATGAGATATCATGGTGATGGGACCTAAGTCTAAGCACAGAATGCATTTATGTTACATATACACCTTATACACACAGCCTGAAGGTCATTTTATACAATATTTTTTATAACTTTGTGCATTAAACAAAGTGTATCTACATTCACACAATTAATTTATGTTTCATATACACCTTATACACACAGCTGAAGGTCATTTAAAACAATATTTTTAATAACTGTGTGTATTAAACAAAGTTTGTGTACATTGAGCCATCAAAAAACAAAAGTTTCACTATCTCACTCTCACTAAAAAAAGTCCGTATTTCGGAATATTCCGTATTTTGGATATTTGGATATGGGATACTCAACCTGTACCTCGTAAACTATCAAATACTTATCCTCGTATGGACCACATATATAATTATATATAAAGTTATATATAGACAAATAATGGTTAATCAATTTGAAAAAAACAAAATTGTCTAAAACAATAATATACTTCTACTTGATATATACAGTCCGTATAGAGAAAGGGATGGAAGGAGACAACCAAGAGGGAAGGTTCAGGATCACAATACTGGATTAAGTTCGACCATCTCATTTAATCCAGATGGATAAATGGTATCTAGCCTATACATCCAGTAATGTTCTTGTTTGCAAAGACTTTTGTATCGATCCCCACCTCTCTTACTCACTGCAATATGTTCAATTGCTATCAAACCAAGAGAACTAGGGTCACCACCATGTTTATCTCTAAAATGTCTGGAGACACTATGTGTGGGGAATTTATTTATAATATTTCGACGATGCTCCATGAATCGAACTTTAATACATCTAGTAGTATGTCCCACATATCGTTGATTACAGCCACATGTGAGAAGATAAATTTATATAGCTTGTGTCACAGTTCATAAAGCTAGCTAATGTATATTTTTCTTCTTTATCAATAGAGATAGTTAGAGTTCTTCTAGGAATATGTTTGCATGTAGTACATCTTATAGCCCCACAATGATAGAAACCCTTTGGTCTAGATGGTAGCCATGTATCTTGTGTGGCATCCCCCTGTATAGTTGTGGGTATTTCTCTTAAATAGCTGGGGGCAAGGATGTTTTTAAATGAACGGTTTTTCTTAAATATAAACTTGGGTTTAGATGGTATATTTCCCCTGAGTATAGAATCTTGATTTAATATACCAAAGTTCTTACAAATAATTTTCTTGATTTGCATACTGTCCCTATTATATGTGGATATAAAGGCTATATTCTCCTGTTGGTCATTAGCAGAACTAGTGCCAACCATATTAGTGTCAACCAATTCTCTTGGTCGAAATAAGGTGTCCCTGTCTAGGTCGGCCACTTCTCCCATAGTTCTCCTCAAAGGGGACTCTGGATAACCTCTCGAGATAAATGCTTCTAACATGGATTCAGCCTGCTCAAGATACTTCGTCCTATCCGTACAGTTCCGCCTTAGATGCAGGAACTGTCCTCTGGGAATGTTTCTTTTCCACGGAGGATAATGGGCACTCCGGTAGTGCAGGTAGGAGTTGGTGGTAACCTCCTTGTGATAATTTGAGGTATGGAAGCTACCTTCCCTGGCTTCCAGAGTTATGTCAAGGAAATTAATAGTATAGGGGTGATAGGAGTGCGTAAATGTAAGATTAAAGTGATTAGAATTAAGACTAGAAACAAACTGTTGTGCTGAAGTGACATCCCCATCCCAAATAATAAACAGATCATCTATATAACGGCCATAGAGGACCAGACTCGCGCCAAAGCCCCCACCCCCCACACATGGGTGTCTTCAAATACACCCATGTATAGGTTGGCGTAGCTCGGCGCAAATCTGTTCCCCATGGCCGTTCCCATCACCTGTAAGTAAAATGTGTTGAGGAATAAAAAATAATTGTGTTGTAAGATGAAAGAAATAGCATCCAACAAGAACCGCCTATGTCTCGCTGTGAGATCACCATCTGCCTGTAATCTCTTTGTTATTGCATCACAGCCCAGGTCATGCGGGATGTTAGTGTACAAACTTTGTACATCTAGAGTCATAAAAGCATATGTCTCTTTCCAAACAAAACCTTGTAATAATTGTAAAAAGTGAGTAGTGTCCTTAATATGTGATCTCAAAGTAGAGACACGGGGTTGGAGAAAAGAATCAACATAGAGGGACAAATTAGAAGTTAATGAACCAATACCGGAAATAATGGGACGTCCAGGAGGTGAATGAAGTGACTTGTGTATTTTAGGGAGGTGATAATATATAGGAACTGTGGGGTGTCTAATGAACAAAAAATTAAATTCATCCTTAGAGATAACTCCATCCACCAAGGCCTCATCCAATATATACTGTAATTCTTTCAAGAAATCAAATGTGGGATCTCTTGCTAATTGTCTATAGAACTCCTTGTTGCTCAATTGTCTATTTGCCTCAAGGATATAGTCCCTCCTATCCTGCACTACCAGACCACCCCCCTTATCAGCCTCCCTGGAAACCAGAGAGGTATCCTTCGTGAGATCTCTTAAGGCTTTGCGCTCCCACTTGTTGAGATTCGTCTTAGATTTCTTATTTCTCTGACGTCCTAGTGGATGCTGGGAACTCCGTAAGGACCATGGGGAATAGACGGGCTCCGCAGGAGACTGGGCACTCTAAAAGAAAGATTAGGTACTATCTGGTGTGCACTGGCTCCTCCCTCTATGCCCCTCCTCCAGACCTCAGTTAGATTTCTGTGCCCGGCCGAGCTGGATGCACACTAGGGGCTCTCCTGAGCTCCTTGAAAGAAAGTATAATTTAGATTTTTTATTTTACAGTGAGACCTGCTGGCAACAGGCTCACTGCAACGAGGGACTAAGGGGAGAAGAAGCGAACCTACCTGCTTGCAGCTAGCTTGGGCTTCTTAGGCTACTGGACACCATTAGCTCCAGAGGGATCGACCGCAGGACCCGTCCTTGGTGTTCGTTCCCGGAGCCGCGCCGCCGTCCCCCTTACAGAGCCAGAAGCATGAAGTTGGTCCGGAAAATCGGCGGCAGAAGACTTCAGTCTTCACCAAGGTAGCGCACAGCACTGCAGCTGTGCGCCATTGCTCCTCATACACACTTCACACTCCGGTCACTGAGAGTGCAGGGCGCTGGGGGGGGGGGGGGGGCGCTCTGCGCAGCAATAAAAACACCTTGGCTGGCAAAATAATCACAATATATAGCCCCAGAGGCTATATATGTGATAATTACCCCTGCCAGAATCCATAAAAAAGCGGGAGAAAAGTCCGCCGAAAAGGGGGCGGAGCTATCTCCCTCAGCACACTGGCGCCATTTCTCCCTCACAGTTCCGCTGGAAGGAAGCTCCCTGGCTCTCCCCTGCAGTCTGCACTACAGAAAGGGTAAAAAAGAGAGGGGGGGCACTAAATTTAGGCGCAGTATAACTTATAGCAGCTATAAGGGGACATAATTCAGTTAGTCCCTGCATTATATAGCGCTCTGGTGTGTGCTGGCATACTCTCTCTCTGTCTCCCCAAAGTACTTTTGTGGGGTCCTGTCTCCTGTTAAGAGCATTCCCTGTGTGTGTGTGGTGTGTCGGTACAACTGTGTCGACATGGTTGAGGAGGAGGCTTATGTGGAGGCAGAGCAGATGCCTATAAATGTGATGTCACCCCCTGCGGGGCAGACACCTGAGTGGATGGACTTATGGAAGGAATTACGTGCAAGTGTCGACTCCTTACATAAAAAATTTGACGACATGCCAAATGCGTGACAGCCGGCTTCTCAGCTCGTGCCTGCCCAGACGACTCAAAGGCCATCAGGGGCTCTAAAGCGCCCACTACCTCAGATGGCAGACACAGATGTCGACACGGATACTGATACCATTGTCGACGACGAAGAGTCTAATTTAATGTCCACTAGGGCCATTCGTTGCATGATTGAGGCAATGAAAGAGGTATTACACATTTCTGATATAAACCCAGGTACCTCAAAAAAGGGTATTATGTTTGGGGAGAAAAAACTACCCATAGTTTTTCCCCCATCTGAAGAATTAAATTGTGTGTGAAGAAGCGTGGGCTTTCCCCGATAAAAAATTGGTAATTTCTAAAAAGTTACTAATGGCGTTCCCTTTCTCGCCAGAGGATAGGTCACGTTGGGAAACTCCCCCTAGGGTGGATAAAGCGCTCACACGTTTGTCGAAAAAGGTGGCACTACCGTCTCCGGATACGGCCGCCCTAAAGGAACCTGCTGATAGAAAGCAGGAAGCTATACTGAAGTCTATATATACACACACAGGTGTTATACTGAGACCAGCTATTGCTTCAGCATGGATGTGCAGTGCTGCTGCTGCATGGTCAGATTCCCTGTCGGAAAATATTGACACCCTAGACAGGGACACTATATTGCTAACCGTAGAGCATATAAAAGACCCAGTCTTATACATGAGAGATGCACAGAGGGAGATCTGCTGGCTGGCATCTAGAATAAGTGCATTGTCCATTTCTGCTAGGAGAGGCTTATGGACTCGGCAGTGGACAGGGGATGCAGATTCAAAAAGGCACATGGAAGTTTTGCCTTATAAGGGTGAGGAGTTATTCGGGGATGGTCTCTCAGACCTAGTTTCCACAGCAACAGCTGGGAAGTCAGCATTTTTCCCCCATGTCCCCTCACAGCCTAAGAAAGCGCCGTATTATCAGGTACAGTCCTTTCGACCCCAGAAAAACAGGCGGGGAAAAGGCGGGTCCTTTCTGTCTAGAGGCAGAGGTAGAGGGAAAAAGCTGCAGCATACAGCCAGTTCCCAGGAGCAAAAGTCCTTCCCCCGCTTCTTCCAAGTCCGCCGCATGACGGTGGGGCTCCACAGGCGGAGCCAGGTACGGTGGGGGGCCGACTCAAAAACTTCAGCGATCAGTGGGTTCGCTCACAGGTGGATCCCTGGATCCTTCAAGTAGTATCTCAGGGGTACAAGCTGGAATTCGAGGCGTCTCCCCCCCGCCGTTTCCTCAAATCTGCCTTGCCGACAACTCCCTCGGGCAGGGAGGCTGTGCTAGAGGCAATTCACAAGCTGTATTCCCAGCAGGTGATAGTCAAGGTGCCCCTACTTCAACAAGGACGGGGTTACTATTCCACACTGTTTGTGGTACCGAAACCGGACGGTTCGGTGAGACCCATTTTAAATTTGAAATCCTTGAACACATACATAAAAAGATTCAAGTTCAAGATGGAATCGCTCAGGGCGGTTATTGCAAGCCTGGACAAGGGGGATTACATGGTATCCCTGGATATCAAGGATGCTTACCTGCATGTCCCCATTTACCTTCCTCACCAGGAGTACCTCAGATTCCAGACACTGCCGTTTGGACTGTCCACGGCACCGAGGGTGTTTACCAAGGTAATGGCAGAAATGATGATACTCCTTCGAAAAAAGGGAGTTTTAATTATCCCGTACTTGGACGATCTCCTTATAAAGGCGAGGTCCAAGGAGCAGTTGTTGGTCGGAGTAGCACTATCTCGGGAAGTGCTACAACAGCACGGATGGATTCTAAACATTCCAAAGTCACAGCTGGTTCCTTCCACACGCCTACTGTTCCTGGGGATGGTTCTGGACACAGAACAGAAAAAAGTTTCTCCCGCAGGAGAAAGCCGAGGAGCTGTCATCTCTAGTTAGAGACCTCCTGAAACCAAAACAGGTATCGGTGCATCACTGCACACGAGTCCTTGGAAAAATGGTGGCTTCATACGAAGCAAATCCATTCGGCAGGTTCCATGCAAGGACCTTCCAGTGGGACCTCTTGGACAAGTGGTCGGGATCGCATCTTCAGATGCATCGACTGATAACCCTGTCCCCAAGGACCAGGGTGTCTCTGCTGTGGTGGCTGCAGAGTGCTCATCTTCTAGAGGGCCGCAGATTCGGCATACAGGACTGGGTCCTGGTGACCACGGATGCCAGCCTTCGAGGCTGGGGGGCAGTCACACAGGGAAGAAATTTCCAAGGACTTTGGTCAAGTCAGGAGTCGTCCCTACACATAAATATTCTGGAACTGAGGGCCATTTACAATGCCCTAAGTCAGGCAAGGCCCCTGCTTCAAAACCAGCCGGTACTGATCCAATCAGACAACATCACGGCAGTCGCCCATGTAAACGGACAGGGCGGCACAAGAAGCAGGATGGCGATGGCAGAAGCCACAAGGATTCTCCGATGGGCGGAAAATCATGTCATAGCACTGTCAGCAGTGTTCATTCCGGGAGTGGACAACTGGGAAGCAGACTTCCTCAGCAGACACGACCTACACCCGGGAGAATGGGGACTTCATCCAGAAGTCTTCCAGATGATTGTACACCGTTGGGAAAGGCCACAGGTGGACATGATGGCGTCCCGCCTCAACAAAAAACTAAAGAGATATTGCGCCAGGTCAAGGGACCCTCAGGCGATAGCTGTGGACGCTCTGGTGACACCGTGGGTGTACCAGTCGGTTTATGTGTTCCCTCCTCTGCCTCTCATACCAAAGGTACTGAGAATAATAAGAAGGCGAGGAGTAAGAACGATACTCGTGGTTCCGGATTGGCCAAGAAGAGCTTGGTACCCAGAACTTCAAGAAATGTTATCAGAGGACCCATGGCCTCTACCGCTCAGACAGGATCTGCTACAGCAGGGGCCCTGTCTGTTCCAAGACTTACCGCGGCTGCGTTTGACGGCATGGCGGTTGAATTCCGGATCCTAAAGGAAAAGGGCATTCCGGAGCAAGTCATTCCTACGCTGATAAAAGCCAGGAAAGAAGTAACCGCAAACCATTATCACCGTATTTGGCGAAAATATGTTGCGTGGTGTGAGGCCAGGAAGGCCCCTACAGAGGCATTTCAGCTGGGTCGTTTTCTGCACTTCCTACAGTCGGGAGTGACTATGGGCCTAAAATTGGGTTCCATTAAGGTCCAGATTTCGGCTCTGTCGATTTTCTTCCAGAAAGAACTGGCTTCACTGCCTGAAGTTCAGACATTTGTAAAGGGAGTGCTACATATTCAGCCCCCTTTTGTGCCTCCTGTGGCACCTTGGGATCTCAACGTGGTGTTGAGTTTCCTGAAATCACATTGGTTTGAGCCACTTAAAACTGTGGATCTGAAATATCTCACGTGGAAAGTGGTCATGTTATTGGTTTTGGCTTCGGCCAGGCGTGTGTCAGAATTGGCGGCTTTGTCATGTAAAAGCCCTTATCTGATTTTCCATATGGATAGGGCAGAATTGAGGACTCGTCCCCAGTTTCTCCCAAAGGTGGTATCAGCTTTTCACTTGAACCAACCTATTGTAGTGCCTGCGGCTACTAGGGACTTGGAAGATTCCAAGTTACTGGACGTAGTCAGGGCCTTGAAAATTTATGTTTCCAGGACGGCTGGAGTCAGGAAAACTGACTCGCTTTTTATCCTGTATGCACCCAACAAAATAGGTGCTCCTGCTTCTAAGCAGACTATTGCTCGCTGGATTTGTAGCACAATTCAGCTGGCGCATTCTGCGGCTGGATTGCCGCATCCTAAATCAGTAAAAGCCCATTCCACGAGGAAAGTGGGCTCTTCGTGGGCGGCTGCCCGAGGGGTCTCGGCTTTAAAACTTTGCCGAGCTGCAACTTGGTCAGGGGCAAACACGTTCGCAAAATTCTACAAATTTGATACCCTGGCTGAGGAGGACCTTGAGTTCTCTCATTCGGTGCTGCAGAGTCATCCGCACTCTCCCGCCCGTTTGGGAGCTTTGGTATAATCCCCATGGTCCTTACGGAGTTCCCAGCATCCACTAGGACGTCAGAGAAAATAAGAATTTACTCACCGGTAATTCTATTTCTCGTAGTCCATAGTGGATGCTGGGCGCCCATCCCAAGTGCGGATTGTCTGCAATACTTGTATATAGTTATTGCCTAACTAAAGGGTTATTGTTATGAGCCATCTTTTCGTGAGGCTCAGTTGTTATTCATACTGTTAACTGGGTATAGTATCACGAGTTGTACGGTGTGATTGGTGTGGCTGGTATGAGTCTTACCCGGGATTTCAAATCCTTTCCTTATTGTGTCAGCTCTTCCGGGCACAGTTTCCCTAACTGAGGTCTGGAGGAGGGGCATAGAGGGAGGAGCCAGTGCACACCAGATAGTACCTAATCTTTCTTTTAGAGTGCCCAGTCTCCTGCGGAGCCCGTCTATTCCCCATGGTCCTTACGGAGTTCCCAGCATCCACTACGGACTACGAGAAATAGATTTACCGGTGAGTAAAATCTTATTTTTTTTACTTCTCTTGTTGACACAAATTATTCAAATCTCCAAGTGTAGTTTTATAGAAACATTCTACCATGTTACTTTTATACGTTAGGGGGTAGAATTCAGACTTCCGTCTGAACACACTCCTATTTATGTCAAACACTTTATTGGGGGGTTCGCTCCCCGGGTTGGGACTTTCATCCAACAATTGTTGTAATATGTTGAGGGCTGGGTCATCTCCCGAATCCAAGAATCAGGGAGAAATGAAAAATAGCTTTGACCATCGACCCCATAGAATAACTAAAGAAAGGTTCGGCCCTGAAGATCGACCGAACCATAATTTAGAACTGGGAGCCAGACCCCGGGAGTCTAAACTAGATCCCAATGGCAAAAGTTCTGAAGTTTTTTTAGAACAAAGGTACGAGAAAAAACTAGGGTTATCCCCCAGAACCAATTGGGGAACACAAACACCAAAAAGAAGAAGGTCAAGAAGCACAGAGGGTGCAGAGGGGGGGGAAAGGAGACAGCCAAGAGGGTGGGATTAGCTACTAGAAACAGAAATTCTACCAACATTTTTAATTTGTCCACAAGAAAGTTAACTGAGACTGAAAAGATACTTTTGGCTAAAGGTTTGAGTTATGCACCTACAAGCACTCCCAATATGTTTAATTTGTTTGTGGAACTTAATCGTTTTGTTCGTACTCTGTGTAGGAAGCACTACTTCATTCAGCGCAATCTGCATAGACATAATGAGGAGGGTTTGGCCATCGCCTTGGATTCGGGAGATGACCCAGCCCTCAACATATTACAACAATTATTGGATGAAAGTCCCAACCCAGGGAGCGAACCCCCCAATAAAGTGTTTGACATAAATAGGAGTGTGTTCAGACGGAAGTCTGAATTCTACCCCCTAACGTATAAAAGTAACATGGTAGAATGTTTCTATAAAACTATACTTGGAGATTTGAATAATTTGTGTCAACAAGAGAAGTCAAAAAATAAGAAATCTAAGACGAATCTCAACAAGTGGGAGCGCAAAGCCTTAAGAGATCTCACGAAGGATACCTCTCTGGTTTTCAGGGAGGCTGATAAGGGGGGTGGTCTGGTAGTGCAGGATAGGAGGGACTATATCCTTGAGGCAAATAGACAATTGAGCAACAAGGAGTTCTATAGACAATTAGCAAGAGATCCCACATTTGATTTCTTGAAAGAATTACAGTATATATTGGATGAGGCCTTGGTGGATGGAGTTATCTCTAAGGATGAATTTAATTTTTTGTTCATTAGACACCCCACAGTTCCTATATATTATCACCTCCCTAAAATACACAAGTCACTTCATTCACCTCCTGGACGTCCCATTATTTCCGGTATTGGTTCATTAACTTCTAATTTGTCCCTCTATGTTGATTCTTTTCTCCAACCCCGTGTCTCTACTTTGAGATCACATATTAAGGACACTACTCACTTTTTACAATTATTACCAGGTTTTGTTTGGAAAGAGACATATGCTTTTATGACTCTAGATGTACAAAGTTTGTACACTAACATCCCGCATGACCTGGGCTGTGATGCAATATCAAAGAGATTACAGGCAGATGGTGATCTCACAGCGAGACATAAGCGGTTCTTGTTGGATGCTATTTCTTTCATCTTACAACACAATTATTTTTTATACCTCAACACTTTTACTTACAGGTGATGGGAACGGCCATGGGGAACAGATTTGCGCCGAGCTACGCCAACCTATACATGGGTGTATTTGAAGACACCCATGTGTGGGGCGGGGTCTATGGCGCGAGTCTGGTCCTCTATGGCCGTTATATAGATGATCTGTTTATTATTTGGGATGGGGATGTCACTTCAGCACAACAGTTTGTTTCTAGTCTTAATTCTAATCACTTTAATCTTAAATTTACTCACTCCTATCACCCCTATAGTATTAATTTCCTTGACATAACTCTGGAAGCCAGGGAAGGTAGCATCCATACTTCAAATTATCACAAGGAGGTTACCACCAACTCCTACCTGCACTACCGGAGTGCCCATTATCCTCCGTGGAAAAGAAACATTCCCAGAGGACAGTTCCCGCGTCTAAGGCGGAACTGTACGGATAGGACGAAGTATCTTGAGCAGGCTGAATCCATGTTAGAAGCATTTATCTCGAGAGGTTATCCAGAGTCCCCTTTTGAGGAGAACTATGGGAGAAGTGGCCGACCTAGACAGGGACACCTTATTTCGACCAAGAGAATTGGTTGACACTAATATGGTTGGCACTAGTTCTGCTAATGACCAACAGGTGAATATAGCCTTTATATCCACATATAATAGGGACAGTATGCAAATCAAGAAAATTATTTGTAAGAACTTTGGTATATTAAATCAAGATTCTATACTTAGGGGAAATATACCATCTAAACCCAAGTTTATTTTTAAGAAAAACCGTTCATTTAAAAACATCCTTGCCCCTAGCTATTTAAGAGAAATACCACAACTATACAGGGGGATGCCACACAAGATACATGGCTACCATCTAGACCAAAGGGTTTCTATCGTTGTGGGGCTATAAGATGTACTACATGCAAACATATTCCTAGAAGAACTCTAACTATCTCTATTGATAAAGAAGAAAAATATACATTAGCTAGCTTTATGAACTGTGACACAAGCTATATAATTTATCTTCTCACATGTGGCTTTAATCAAAGATATGTGGGACGTACTACTAGATGTATTAAAGTTCGATTCATGGAGTATCGTCGAAATATTATAAATAAATTCCCCACACATAGTGTCTCCAGACATTTTAGAGATAAACATGGTGGTGACCCTAGTTCTCTTGGTTTGATAGCAATTGAACATATTGCAGTAAGTAAGAGAGGTGGGGATCGATACAAAAGTCTTTGCAAACAAGAACATTACTGGATGTATAGGCTAGATACCATTTATCCATCTGGATTAAATGAGATGGTCGAACTTAATCCAGTATTGTGATCCTGAACCTTCCCTCTTGGTTGTCTCCTTCCATCCCTTTCTCTATACGGACTGTATATATCAAGTAGAAGTATATTATTGTTTTAGACAATTTTGTTTTTTTCAAACTGATTAACCATTATTTGTCTATATATAACTTTATATATAATTATATATGTGGTCCATACGAGGATAAGTATAGTTTACGAGGTATATGCATAGTCCCTGTGAATATTGGTGATTTATCAATTGAATGTGCCTTTCTTACAAAGTATTATTATTATTGGGCTACTATACTCTTCTACTATAATATATGTGTTGATCTACTATATATTATATCCTACATAATTATTTATTTATTATCACGTTTAATGATTGATGGTCTCATAGAGTTTAATTTGTTACATTTATAGCTGCCTCATAGGAAAAAGTGAGATTAATCTGATTATACAGGACGTGTTTAATCTGTTTTTGTGAGATAATAATTAGTCGCCTAGGAGACACTTGACAACAGGTGTCACCATGGCAACCCACATTTGCTATACACCGTGGAGTAACTCTCTGAGAATGGGGAGTCAACGCGGCGCCTGTATACTGGTGCCGCGTTGTTATGGTTTCACACCGCATCATCCTTAGCATTGGGGCCGTGTTGCTACGGTCTTGTGCGCAGGTATATTGTAGCGACGCAATTACGTCACTATGACAACCAACTTTAATAGGACGAACACAGATGGATGACGCGACGGGAGTAGTGCCCCGCCCTCGTCATTCACTGTGGAGGTGCGGGGAGATGACGTGGCACCTGGAGATTGGGGCCACGTCATCATGGTGTCGTGCCCGGGATGACGCGTAAGCGTCACTATGGTAACCGGGATGCACAGGAATGTATGCTGACGCGGAGGGATGACGCGGTGAGAGCGGCGTCCCGTCCGCGTCATCCTCTCTACATACTCGGGCATTTCATTGGACACAATTTAACTATCATTATTAGAATCAGCTGAGATTTACTCCCCGGTGTTTGTCAGAGAAAGGGGGATGTCTCTAAATGCATTGTGATCTCCTCTAATATATGGAACAGATTCCCAATTCCACATCCATGTGAGCATCTTTTTAGACATGGATTAAAAACCCAGGTTTTCTTTATTGCCCATTTTTTAAATAATAATGATAGAGGTCATGTGATCGGATCTCATTAAAATTTAGGATTTTATATCTTATATTTTACTAAAAATGTCTTCTAACATAGGAAATCATGTACATTTTTATATTAGTAATTGTTCCAACTCCTATGTCTGTCATTATTTGGTCACATAATGCAAACAGGTGGTCAGAATCAATTACACATGCTAATGAGCGACCATGTTGGTAGAGTATATAAACCATCATCGGCAGGACTGTTAGTACCTTGAAAAAGTTGCATGTATGCAACGAAACGCGTTGGTGGGACCTGCCTGACAGTGCTTATTTCCCAGCCTTTGGAAGGATTGAACCTGGACCAAGCCCCCGTTGTGGTTTTCCAACATTTGGACCCTTAAAGATTTTCCTATTATACCGTGGAGGACTAACATTTACCACCTACTGAGGAACAGCCATTTGCGGACGCAGATTCGCCTAATTACCTCAAGGGATGCTGGTGGTAATTATAACTCATGGATAGGACATTGGGCCCTATAAACTCAAGGGGACTTTTATAGGAACAGGTTCCATGCATTATTAACTTTCCATTAAGGATTCTTAATACTGGGAATAACACCATTTCTGATTACTTATCTGATTTCATGTGGCAGTTGCCATTTATGTGCACTTTATTCAATTTTTAATATGCTCAAAATATATTTTTTAATAAATTGTCAAATGTTTCTATGTGACCTATTTTGCATTTGTGACCAATAGGCGCTGTACTTTTCTCTTTGCTTGAAAATTGATACCTCCATTGCTTCTGGTCTGTTGTAGTGTTAGTAATTCTGAAAAGAATTTCCTCAATAGTGCATTGATCTTTAAAGTGTCACGCTGTGTAAGTAGGAGTGGCAAGGACTGCAGTAATTTCAGTAGGTGTGGGAAGGTCACCATTTTTATTAAACTCTACATAAGACAACAAGAGATGGCTCCACCCCTCCGGCTCCACTGCGATAGAAGAGATTGCTTTAGTGTTTATTCGATAAAGAGTGGATAGCGATTTCGTCAATTGTATTTCCAAATATGTGAAACTAAATGAATGTTTTTGTCCAAGGCTACGACATCATTGAGAGCTAATTATCTGGCCTATTTCCCCAACCTTAAAAGGAGTGTTTTTTGTGTGATCTAAGCGCTGAGTCACCTGGGAGGTTAAAAAGGACTCCGCTTTTGACGTTTCCCAGAAAAGAACTGGGTTGTATTAATGCTCTGTTATCATCCAAGAGTATGTCAAAAAAAAAAAAAAATCCTTAGATCGGGCAAGATAATCCAGGAAAAGCCAAAGCGGTCCCAGGAGTGGGTTTGCAAATGCAAGTTTAATTGTATTGGGGCGTGATTGAAAACTATGATATCTCCTATGTCCTGTGTCAAAACTGAAGTACGTGGCTCACCACACACCCCCTTATATAGTGACGACATACATAAGAAACATAATGTACAAATGTTACGCGTAAACATTTCAGAAAAATGGCCCATGGCAGAAAAATGGCCCATGGTACAAAGTGGTGCGAACGTATTCCAGGCAAAATAAAGAAAAAAGCAGTGGAAGACCAAGTGTTCCACCCACATATCTGGAGGATTCCATCTCTGGTAGAGTGGGGTGCTTCAGGCAAACAACCATTAGTAAATGAAAAATATGGGAACACGTATGGCCGGATATTCCTCCTGTCAGTGTAACATATGGGAACACGTGTGGCCGGATATTCCTCCTGTCACTACCAGTGTAACATATGGGAACACGTATGGCCGGATATTCCTCCTGTCACTGTCAGTGTAACATATGGGAATAATGACTACTACACAGACACTGCCCCTTCTGTCTCTGCCTATGTGTGTCTGTGTGTAACACTGTCTGCTTATTGTCATACACAGGAACTGAGGCCGGTGTAGAGCTGGATGCTGGTGATCATCGGGGGCTGCAGGAATTCCTCGCAGAGTCCAGTGCAGGTCAGTGATGCTCGCTCTTCTATAATGTGACATCTATCACATTGCCGGACAGAATGGGAGATCATAGACTGTGCACGCCGGCTGTTCTGGGTGTGAGACGCTCCTATTGCAGCTCCCTGTTCTGTAATCTGTTGGGGAGAATAGATGTGTGACCATCGGGTATGAGAGGGATCGGGCTGCTCCTTTGGTCACATATAATGATGAGAGGCCGTGATTCCGGCTGTAGGGGGCAGTATGTGAGGAGCAAGGACAGATACACAAATGGCTATAGGTGACCTTACAGCAGAGGCTCTCACACTGCTACATGGCATCACTCAGCTGACTGCTACGTATAGGTGGGTTCTCCAGATCATCCCTAGGACGTCGCCCACATAGAGATAGTCATGTCCCCCTATGGACAGGAACTCCCCACCAGCCCCTCATCGGGGACGGAGAGCAGGGTGGGCGGTCTATTAGGACATGTAGTAATCTGCCCCCTTACCGCAGGTTGGTGGTGTCTGTGCTCCTATTGGCTGTGATGGTGAGCAGCACTAAGGGTTCCAGCAGTATCATCCGGTACTGTAGGCAGGTCACCCTCCCTATGTGACAGCAGTGGTGTTACATGGCCCTGGGCTCTCATTGTGATAGTGCGGACCTGTAAGTGTCCTTCCAGGGAAGTACCGGTAACTAGCGGCAGGAGCATCGGGGAGTGTAACAGAGAGGAAGGGGAGGGGCTTTCCTATTGAGTCAGAGCGTACATGCGGGTTGCTGGCCCCCAGCGGGAATTTGCTGAAACTGCGGCCGGCCCTCCAATAGTAGTATGTGCCAATCAGGGCACTTATTCTAGCTCAGAGATGTGACCTCGGACATGCTTACTCTCTGCATACACTGCAGCTTGTGTGCCTATTTTATGCCATGTCCTCATCACCCGCATGTATTGTCACCATCCCTATGACAGGTGCAGTAGCTACACCGCCTAACGTGTGTGTATATGCACTTATTGGCTTGTCTGCATGGGCTGCGTGTGTGGACTATCTGAGAACGTCCCTTCCCACCCACTTTCCATTTCTCTGGCTATAAGGGGTGATTGATGCAAAATGCTTGTGGGTGTGCACAGGCAGATTTACCTTACCTCGCTTCTCAGCATGCAGAGTGCAAGATCACACATCATGTGCTGGGCAAACTGCTGGATTACCTGGCTAGCATTAAACACCTGACCCTTGGGAAGATGCAAAGAAGGAGTTTGTAAAAAAAATACAATAAAAACTTTACTTCGAAAATACTGAATACTTAAATAGTAAACACTGTAGTAACTGGATACATGGTTTATCACCTCTAGTTGTGTAGCCAGGTTATTATGACTGGCTTATCCAGGACAGCCTGCATACAAGTCAAGTACAGTATGCTTAGTGTATTACTGCAGTGACCGTATTATAGCAGAGAAAATAAAATATATATATATATATATATATATATATATATATATATATATATATATATATATATATATGCACACACACACCTGAATACTGATTATTTATCTGCCATAATACGGTTACTGCGGCAATATACTGAGCATACTTACCTTGTAATGCAGGCTGCCCTGGTATCGTTCCTTACTATATCTCCTTGCCTATAGCCTCACTACCTTACTGTACGCATTTATGACCATCAGGTTTTTTCCGTGTGTGATTTTCCTGGTGGCTTTTTTCGTTTGCTCTTTTTTTTTTCCCTCACATCATGTCACTGCCCCTGTCATAGGCAGCCCTGTCCCCACTGACACAATCACACAAGTGTACAGGTCGCTGCCTCCCACAGGTTCCATGGGCTGATAGCTATAGTGAGTTACTAAAGGTATAGAATAAGAGTGATCTCCGCGAGCTGGAGCGCAGTGTGTGCGGTGTGATAATAGCCGTGCTCCCCTCAATGGAATCTCGTTATCTTGCTCTACAAATAGAAATCTCATTGTTGCTCTACTCAGCAAGCTAGAGGCATCGGGGAGCCTAAGCCGTACGTAACACCACCAATGTGATCCACAAGACGAGGAGCGCCATGATCCACCATGCTGGGTGCTGCGTGCCGGCTGGTGGTGCCCGTGTACAGTTACTGCCGGATGTTGGGCATAGTGGTTAGTACAGGGACTTTGCACTATCAGTGTATATGTGAGTGCAGGACACCATGGTTTTGGCCTGTCAGTATACCGGCGCTGCATCTCTCCATGTGTTTCATTTAGATTGTAAGCTCTTAGGTACAGGGACCTCAATGATAATGACTTATCCTTTGTCAAGTGTAACTCCTCTTCTGCATTATCTGCTTATCAAAGTGTAACAAGAACATGTGTCTGCTGTGTGGCTGAATGTATATTCGTACATGCATAGAGGATAATCGCTCCTTCAGTGTTTGTTTCTCTGATTCCACCTCCTCTTCGCTACCTCTCTCGGTTGGAGTACCGCAAGGCTCAGTCTTAGTTCCTCTGCTTTTCTCAATCTGTACCACATCTCTTGGTAAACTAATCATCTCTTTCGGTTTTCCGTATCATCTGTACGCTGATGATATTCAAATCTATCTACCTATCCTCCTCAGAGTTGTCACCATCCGTATGTCTTTCTGCCGGTTCATCGTGGATGTCATCTCGCCACCTGAAACTTTAATATTTCCATTAGAGAGTTAATTATATTTCCACCGGCCAATAGTAGTTACCAACCTGATATCTTTATCACTATTGAGAACTTTGACAATCAATTCTACCCCACAAGCTCGCTGCCTAGGTGTCATACTTGACTCTGAACTGTCCTTTGTTCCCCACATTGATAATACCAACCTTCCCTGGTCTTCACATTAAAATAGTTATTTATACCCCTCACTTCTTCATTTTTCATACCTCCACACCTGTGATACATACTGAATGAGGAGAATCCAAATGACTTGGTCAAACTTGCACCATACATCTGGAACAAGTTTGGTGCAAGTTTGACTTTTTTTATTGTTTTACCATTTCTTACGGGTCTTACCAAAAAGAGACTCTCACCACTACAATCCATTCTGAATGCAAGCTGCGAGGCTAATCTTCCTCGCTATAGACGTTCATCGTCTGCAGAACCACTCTGTCAGTCCCTCCATTGGTTACCTGTATCCTACCGTATTCACTATAAAATACTGTTACTCACACACAAGGCCATTAATCAAACTACACCTATGTACATCTCTTCGCTTATCTTGAAATATGTCCCAACCCGACCTCTTCGCTCTTCACAAGATTTGAGTCTCTCATCCACACTCATTACTCGCTCCCACTCACGAGATTGCAGGACTTTTTTGGGGCTTTACCCACTCTGTGAAATGCCCTACCATGCACAATAAGACTCTCCTCTAGACTCCAAACTTTCTAGAGTTCCCTGAAAACTCACCTCTTCAGGCTAGCTTATCACATTCCAGACTCACCCACATTACCTTCATAAACTTTCCCATCCAATTACATCCCCACTGTACAGTCCACACACATCCTCACAAATTTTCTTTTTCTTCTCTTTGCCATCTTCCTGATCCCAGGCCAATATTGCTGTTCCAATTGTAAAGTGCAACGGAATTTGCTGCGCTATATAAGAAACTTAATAATGATGATGCTTCCGTCTGCATAGGTGTCTCTAGGAACATGGCTGCCGTCCTCCCAGTCACCAGATCAGTCAGTCCACCTGTCTATGACAGGAGTCACTTACAGAAACAATAATGGGGCGTGCTGTGATCGGACGCCCTGTGCTGCCCTATCTCCACCCCGCTCAGTCAGTGTCCAGTGACATCTGGCAGATAGCGGAGTGCGTTATTATTAGGCAGATGGGCACAATGACACAGTCACTCCGTGTGTACTATATATGAGTGATATTATTACGTTACTGCTGTGTATAATGCTATCTCCCAGCTCAGTCCCTAGTAATATGCTCATTGGGTGCACTACCTGGCTGGCAGGAGACTGATCTCTTCTTATTGGCCACACTCCCTGGCTGACGGGAGACTAATCACTGCTCAATGGGTGCACTCCCTGGCTGACAGACTGATCACTGCTCAATGGGTGCACTCCCTGGCTGATGGGAGACTGATCACTGCTCATTGGGTGCACTCTCTGGCTGATGGGAGACTGATCACTGCTTATTGGGTGCACCCTCTGGCTGACAGGAGACTGATCACTGCTCATTGGGTGCACCCTCTGGCTGACAGGAGACTGATTGCTGCTCATTGGGTGCACTCCGTGGCTGACAGGAGACTGATCGCTGCTCATTGGGTGCCCTCCCTGGCTGACAGGAGACTGATTGCTGCTCATTGGGTGCACTCCCTGGCTGACAGGAGACTGATCGCTGCTCATTGGGTGCACTCCCTGGCTGACGGGAGACTGATCGCTGCTCATTGGGTGCACTCCCTGGCTGGCGGGAGACTGATCACTGCTCATTGGGTGCACTCCCTGGCTGACAGGAGACTGATCACTGCTCATTGGGTGCACTCCCTGAATGGCGGGAGACTGATCACTGCTCATTGGGTGCTCTCTCTGGCTGATGGGAGGCTGATCACTGCACCATTTAGACCCCACAGTGTCTTTTAAACTGTACCTACTGTAGGAGATGGGCACATGACAAAGCGACGTGGGTACAACAATATTACTGTATTCTGTGTGTTGAACCTCATTTTTATGAAGTGGCGTTTTGTAGGTTTAGACAATACTAATAAATATGCCGCCTGAGAGACTTTTGCTGTAGGCACTAACAGTAATATACTGCAGATCTGTGTGTATCTAGCACATAAAAGCATGGGGATTCCCTGCAAGTCCCACACTAGCATACAGTATATGCCCAGCAAAGCAGCTGAGAGAGAGGATAAAGAATTCAGGTACTATCTGGAGTTAGAAATGGAGTGTTCTGGAAGTGTTTTAAGGGAGGAGGCAGCACGACAGCTCAAGGAACTAGAAGCTTTGGGGCAGTCATAATAATGATGATTTTATTTATATAGCGCTCTTTCTCCAATAGCACTCAAAGCACTTAACAGATACATAGCATAATACAGAACAGAAATAATAAAGTACAGAACAGTTTTTCATAACATACAGAAGCATGTAGATACTAAAGGGACATTATGGAAATGCTTGAGTAAACAGGAAAGTCTTGAGTCTATTTTTGAAGGATTCTATAGTTGGGGCCTCTCACAATGTGGGGGGAAGTGAGTTCCATAGAGTCGGAGCCGCATGACTAAAAGCTCGACCCCCAGATGAATTACAGGAGATTCTAGGTACTGCTAATAGTCCTTCATCTACAGATCACAGTATTCGAGTGGGGCAGTATGGATATGGAATTAGAAGTTGCTCCAGGTACCTTGGGCCCTGGTCATGTAATGCTTTGATGCTCAGTAAGCCAGTCTTGAAGATGATTTGCCATCTTACAGGCAGCCAGTGAAGGGAGTAGAGGATGGGTGTTATGTGGCTAGAACGGGGCTGGTTGGTTAACAGCCTGGCAGCTGTGTTTTGCACAAGCTGTAAGTGGTACAATTTTTTTCTGGGAGACCAAGGTAGAGCGGGCATTACAGTAGTCTAATCAAGATGATACAAATGCATGGATGACTTTTGGCAGATCATCTGAGGGAATTAAGTGCTTGATTCTGGCTATGTTCCTCAGCTGAAATAATGAGGATTTGATCGTGGCTGATATCTGATGTTTAAGTCAAGCCACCATCCAGGACAACGCCCAGATTCCGCACACGATCAGTGGTCTGTAATTCTGAATCCCCAAGTGTAAGTCCAGTTGGTTGGCTATGCTGCAGTCTTGTCCTTTGATGTTGCAGTCCTATCATAAAGACCTCTGTTTTATCAGGGTTCAGTCGCAGCCAACTGGCACTCATCCACTCCTGGAGCTCAGCTAGAAAGCCATTTAGGGTTGCTATTGGGAGCAAAGGACAAGTACAGTTGTGTCATCTGCATAGCAGTGTTAGACCAGACCATGGTGCCTGATTATTTCACCCAGTGGAAGCATGTATACTGCAAAAAGCACGGGGGATAGTATAGAGCCTTGTGGGTCACCACCTGGCACTGATGGTGATGAGTATACTCCAGATGATACTCTCTGTGACTTGCCTGTGAGAAATTAATTGAACCAGTTTAGGACTGTGCCATCCAGTCCACAAAAAAAATTTCAGTTGCTCAATCAGGAGCCCATGGTCCACGGTGTCAAATGCTGCAGAGAGATCCAGAAGGATTAAGATTGAACAGTCACCTCTGTCTCTTGCCATCAGAAGATCATTTAACACACACACACCAGGGCTGTTTCATTGCTATGTCTTCTCCTGAATCCTGATTGGAATGGATTATAAATATCATGGGTTGTCAGGCGGGTTTCCAGTTGATTTGCAACAACTTTCTCAATAACCTTTTCTAGAAAAGGAAGGTTTGATACCGGTCTGTAGTTGGTCATGCAGTCTGGATCTAAATTAGGTTTTTTAAGTAGAGGTCTAACAATTGCTTCCTTTAGGGGTCCAGGAAAAATGCCTGTCTGCAAAGAGCATTGAACAATTTTTACTAAGACAGTACCAATTATATCCAAACATGTGCTTGGTGACCTATGCCAGTTATGACGGAATCTAGAGGCATAAGAGATGATCAGTTCCATTATGTGGTTTGGGTACAAAATACCGACAGCGGGATCTTGACCGTCAGAATCCTGACGGATCGATGTACAGACGCGTCCTCGTATATTGTTTCTTCGAGAGGTAGCTTACCCTGGTGGTGCCGCGATGCGTCCACTTTGTGGAATACTGCTACCTGTTGTGCTACCGCTGCCGTGCTAAATTAAACATCTACAGGTAGCTGGAGCATCGCTTTTCATTTCAACCCCCCCGCGCTGACTGACACGTTCAACTGCTCGTAGCAGTAAGACATCCAGGTTGAGGTGGCAGGAAGGCATTTGGGTACATCTGCTAGAAGTAGTAAGGAGTGGTGTATTTGGGAGTCACCTTCGTAGTCGTATCAGAGGCTGAGGGACCAGATTAGTTCTCAGAGAGCTTATGTAAAGACTGAGCATAGCTCATACTGATTTCTGGTTCACACTTCTTCAGCGGGTGGTGAAATTGGGTATAGAGCAGATTTATATATCTGACAATGCCCCAGAGAGGTTTACTTTAGGTCTACCATCCCCTGTGTCTGTCTCAATTTAAGGTTTTCAGCTTATCTGGAAAACTGACTTTCGTATGCATTTAGAACGGGCCTTGCTTGACTAAGTGGATGATCATTTGGAGCATTTAGATTACATTAATCTTCTAAACCGGTAATACATGGTCAGGTTATGGAATATGTGGTCATGAAGTATAAGAGGTTAGCCTTACGGTTGGAAGACCTTGGTCGAGAATTGTCAGAAAACGTATTGATGCGTTGCTCTTTAGGGATTCCTTGGAGAACAGACAGGTCTAAACTACAGCGAAGCATCTGTATGACATTGTGCACTCAACGTGCCCAATATACGTGTGGTCATCAACGTTAAGGATTTTTTTTTGTGGGGACAAAAAATCTGGTAGATTGATGGCAAATTTGGTTAGGTCTTATTATTATTAAAATGCTTTATTGTCAACTGACTGCCTTCCTCATGATTATTGGACTTAATATGCTACATTGGGGAACCCGCCAGGCACTTCCCCATTGCCTTTTAATCTTGCTCAGTATCTGCTAATTAGAACATTTGTTTAGGACTTTTTTGGAAGAGGATATCTGTTGGAGTTTATGATGGTAAGGTATCTGCATCTGCGGACAACCATTTGTGTTATATTGGTGAGCCTCTGATGGCGTTTCCCTCCCTATTGCCCACACTTAGGAATTTTGATCTATTGTTGGGATTCCTTATCGACCTTATTAAAACTGAAGCTTTAGAGATATATGTAGGCATCAGTACTAGGTGGGCGCAGGGATAGGCAACACTCACTACACGAACCAATGTTCTACTGACCTCTGTCGTTGGATCACCTCACCCAGCACATTCGTCTTTAGACATAGCTAACAACCATAGTCTACTCTACACCCTTCAATCCATTAGGCTTTGCAGCAGAGTCTTCCCCCTATTGTTCAATGTCTACTTTTGACATCTTTCACGCCATTTATCTGCTGGTGTCCTCTGAGGCTGGGAAGCCTGACCATAAAACTTATATTCCTGAGATGTAGTGAGAAGTTCAGATTATTTCTATTAAATATTTAAAATGCCAGCGTTAATATATGATGCGGACGCAAGGCACATCTTATTACCATATACGATAAAAGTGCACTGTACGTCACAAACACTACATCCCTTTTTTTTTAAATAAAGTCATTTTTATTCAGTAGTCTGGAGAATAAGGTACAGACATTGCAGAGCATCGGCATATCACAAAAAAAAAAATCAATTAAATCGAATCAGAACCTCATTTTTGAGAGAAGTTTACAGCAGTGGAATAACAGGCTATGTCCATGAGGGAATATACAAAGATTTCCTATTGTTCGGACTATTTAAGTCTGCAAGATCCGCAACCAATATATAAATCCCCATTAACTTTTATATTTTCGCCCTTAAACTAACCAATGAGAAAAACAAAAAACAGAACAACAAAAAAAAAAACCGCATAGATAGAAGCAAAGTGAGAAGGAATCATCTGATTCAGGACCACATTAGTCATGCATATAAGTAGGCGAACACGCAGGGCTCAACCGCCAAGCATCTCAAATATACATCATTAAACATTAAATTTTTGATATGTTAGCACTTCAGTGCCCACTATAATTGAGGGACCAGGTGGGAATGGGGGGAGTCCAGCCATGGAGACCAGACTTTTTCAAATTTGACTGATGCGTTTTGTTTCATATATATATATCTTTCCTTAATTATTGTATCATTAACTAAGGTCTTGAGCGCAGAAACTAAAGGGCCTCTAGGGGCCATCCATAGCCTCGCAATGCAAACCATAGCCAAGGCACATACACTGCGAGCATAAAGACCCATCGAAACAGACAGAGAAGTAGAGCATCCCATCCCCAGAATACAGAATTGTGGGGTAAGCAGTCCGCCAGTCACTCCCGTACTCTCCAGAATTGACCTGACCCCCGACCAGAACACCCTCAACCTCGGGCAATCCCACACTAGATGCCAAAATGTTCCCACCTCCCCCCCGCACTTAGGGCAGAGGCCAGATCCGCCTGTCCCAAAAATAGCCAGCCTAGCTGGAGTCATATATGTTCTGTGTAAAATGAAGAATTGAATTTGCTGATACCTGAGAGACTTGGTAACTTTGGCAGGGTATTCCAGAGCAAGGGCCCAGTCCTCCTCCGTTATTAGACCTATATCCTCCTCCCATTTTCCACGGAGACGTGTCAGAGGGTCCGCATGGAGCTTGGTAAGAAGATATCCATACGCAAGGGAGACCATCTTAGCTCGACCCAAAGTAGCCACAAAGGTCTTGATGGGAAATGGGAGGATTCGCGGGGGGGACTCCGCAAACAGGGACTGGAGGGCATGACGAAGCTGGAGGTATCTGAAGAAGTAGGAATTGGGTAAGTCAAACTCATCTTTCAGTTGTTGAAAGGATTTGAGTACATTATCTAGGTAGAGTTGAGAAATAGAAACCACCAATCTAGGGGCCCATACCTCCCGCCCCTCAAGCGCATGTAATTCAGGGAGCCAGTCAGAGTACCAAAGGGGGGTATCTGGGTCCAGGCCGTCGTACCTCAAGAGGTCTCTCAGGGCCCGCCATATCTTTAAGGCCTGGAAAATAATAGGGGGAAGAAACCGAGCTATGCTCCCACTCAGCAGCACCTGCACAGGAGAGAGGTGAGGAAAGTAACGGCGAATAAACTCACAATGTAAAGAATCAGCCCAAGAATCCTGCGCCCATACACTAATAGGAGTCAGCTGAGCAGCGTAGTAATATATCTGAAAATTAGGCAGAGCCAGGCCACCGTCAGAGCGCTGCCTGGTAAGGGTATTTAGCTGTATCCTAGGTCGTTTGTTAGCCCATATCAGTGAGGATAAAACGCTATTTAATTTCCTAAAGAATATTGGATAAATATATACCGGGGACTGGAGAATAATATATAAAAGTTTGGGCAGTATAATCATTTTAATGAGATTAACCCTGCCAGACATCGTCAGTGGAAGCTTACACCAAGTTTTGGATTTGCCCATGACCCACTGCATGGTCGGGTCCAGGTTCAGAGGGACAAAATCAGAAGGGTCGTTAGTTATTTGGATTCCGAGGTATTTAAATTGTATCGTCCAACATAATGGCAGGGGGATTTTGGGAACAGTAGGAGGGGGGCCTATGACTGGCATAATGTATGATTTAGACCAGTTAATTCTAAGACCCGAATGATCACCAAAGCTCTCAATCACACGCAGCAGAATGGGCATTGACTTGGTGTAATCCTGCAAAAACAACAACATGTCATCGGCGTAGAGAGCTATCCTATCCTCACGTGAACCCGTACAGATTCCCACAATATCTGGGTGCGATCTTATCAAACAGGCCAAGGGCTCGATGGCCAAGGCAAACAGTGTGGGGGATAGGGGGCAGCCCTGCCTAGTACCACGGGACAGTTGAAAAGAGGGGGATACATAGCCGTTCACCAAGATCCTGGCACTCGGATGTTGATACAGTAATTTAGTCCATCTGATAAAGTTGGGTCCAAAGCCCATACAGGCCATCACCTCCCATAAATAAGCCCATTCAATGCTGTCAAAAGCCTTGGCCGCGTCCAACGAGACCACAGCCGAGTCAGAAGGGGAATTATGTGGGAGTTGTAAAATGGTATATAGTCTACGTAGGTTAATAGACGTGGACTTCCCTGGCATAAAGCCAGTCTGGTCCGGGTGAATGAGGGAGGTGATCACTGTGTTAAGCCGTACTGCCAATATCTTTGCCAGGACCTTAGCATCGGTGGGAATCAGGGATATCGGCCTATAGGAGTCTGGAGACCCAGGGTCCTTACCGGGCTTTGGAATCCCTATTATAACTGCCTCTGACATAGAGGGGGGAAGTTCGTTATTGGCAAATATAGCTAAGTATAGGGCATGGAGCCTGGGCCCAAAAAAATCGATATGATTTTTGTATACCTCGGAGGGAATTCCGTCACACCCCGGAGCCTTGCCATTAGGGGACATACCAATGGCCGCAGTCACCTCTGCAAGCGTCAGAGGCGCCTCCAGCAGCTCACAGGCCTCAGAGGAGAGTGCGGGCAGCGGAATACCCCCCAGGTAATATGAGAGATCTAGAGTAGAGCATGTCAATTGTGAGCTATATACCTCAGAGTAATAAGATCGGAATAACTGCTGATAAAGCTAAATATTTATCTTATATAATACCCTTTATGAGGTCTAAGAACACTGTACGCTATCTACGTATGAAGTACCGTAAGGGTACGCACGTTGTGTAACAATCGCTTAGCCGTAGTCGAGACGCTCAAGCGTCACGTTCGCTCACGGCCAAGAGATCACAGGCAGGCCCGCTATTGGCTGCTGACTAACTTAATGATTCGCTATAGCGTAGCGGACGCTCGGGACCACGAGGAGATCACCAGCGGTGCTGACGCTCACAATGTTAAACCTTTGTATCTAAACCATAAACAGTGTATTGTGCAGTAAAACCTTAGTGTGATGATAGAGTGTAAATGCAACACAGTATAACCTTATTACCTTTAAAGCTGTTCTAGCGTCACCGACGCTCTGAGAATACTTAACACTATAAGAAATACACAGATACCTGGACTTAGGGTCCAACGCCTAATATATATATATTATGAATGATATACTTGCAAAAGAATTAATACAAATACAAATCATACACTACAATATAACATAGACTACCTAACCAGATAACTACACAGGAAATATAATACAATTACTATTTAAGAGAAAATAAGAGAGAAAGAGGAGAAGAGAGAGAAAGAGAGAGAGAGAAATTGGCCCACAATAACAAGAAGATCAATATAGTTGCGGAGAAACACTTACGCACAAGGGGAAACGATCGCATGCGCCTCGATATCCAGCTCCCGATTATCAGCAATGAGAACCGTTGAAAAGAGTGAACTGGATATGGTCGGCCTGCCTATTTATGCCCCACACACAATACAATTCAATGGTCCCTACAATCTCATTGTTCATTGGACACAGGAATTTGGCTTCGCATTATAACAAAAGGTCATAGGTTGATTCATACAGGTGGGCTGTGACTGCTTCCAACTGTTCAGGTGGGTGGGATACTGGGTTTCCCGCCGCATGACTAAATAAGAACAAATAATAGTAAATGGACATAAACTTCTTATGTCCATAACTATTCGCACGAGCGATTAATCCGCTCCAAACCAACACCGGAATATTGCTATTTAAATACTCTTCCGATGGGTACCAAACACCACTGTATGACCCCTGTTAGACCCTTCGTACAATACAAAGAGGGATCTCTCTGTTCAGGAACATGCTATGTTAACTAAACTTTCAGAATCTATCAAAGGGACCATGATCTACAAAATACATTATATAGTGAAAATATGTAATGATTGAGTCGCACGCTACGATCACATAAACTCTACCGTAAATACGCATACCGTGCGCCTGCGGGTGCCCGCGACTGTGAGTATGCGCACGTACGGGAGAGCGTACGCATGCGCAGCACGGACCTGTGTGAGGTGCAAATATGGTAGTGTGCATAGAGATATTTTTCTGACTTTGACAGTCCACCCTTTGGCAGTCAACAATAACTGCCACCTTCTAAAACATTTCAAAAAGAGAAAAATATATGTCAGGGGTTAATACATTTACATGGTTGGGTAGGGGAGGAGAGGAGAAGGTAGGAAAAGGGTATGACCTAGTGAGATAGCAGAAGCATGTGTGTATGAATCTGTGCTTGGGGGTCATGTATCATCGTGCCGTACGTGTTTTAAATCAAGCTTCGAGGTATTGCGAAGTATACATTTGAATTCCTTCTTATCCCGTGGTACGGGTCTGTGGATGGGCTGTCAAACTTTACCGAGCTCTTTTCGGCTTTGGTTGTAACAAAATGGGGGAGCACATTTTAGTTGATGATACATGAATGGGGGAGATATGTGATTGCTGATATCTGTGCCTGTATTCCCTATCGACTATGTGTGTCATTACCTGAGGGTTGTAGAAATGAAGAAAAGACATAATTACGGTAAATGCGGTGGTATTCTATGTCAGGTAAATGTACATTCGTCGATTGAGGTCTTGTTTGGTGTCTGTTGAATGCAGTCTTCTTTGTGCTTTTGCCCATAAGGTGCGAGCAAAAGCTGTCAATGTCCATAGATTTACAAAAGTGTTGGGCTAGCGTAATTTTAAAATTTCTAGGGAAACTGGGGATCCATGGCATAGTTCATCAAAAATCTGTGTATCAGGTTGTCAAAACTTCTTCTTTAATCCATCTGTTGTCTGTATATCGGCTCATCAAATTCCTCGTCCAAGTGGGTCTTTTTACCTTGGAGGAAACGGAAAAACAGGTGAAAGAAACGGACCGTAGAAATCGCATTTTCATCACATCATTGTTTCTACCGTTGGGTCATAAATCAAATCCATTGGAATTACAGTTTCCTCACTCCTTAAACTCATTACCCTAGTACGACGATTGCACCTCATTAAAGCCTGACCGCATCTAAATATCAAACCGATCGTTATGATAACACCTACGATACATAGGAGAAACTTCCCAACATCCATTATGACTCCTTGAGCCCAGTCTCCTAAACCAGAGAACCAATTTCGCGGGTTCAACCATGACACCCAACCAGTCAGCTCATTACCTACAGCAGCAAGAGTGAGATTGTGTCTCCTGCGAAATTCCCACTTCAGTTGGAGAATATCGTCCATCTTTTGGTCTATGACCTCGACCGGGTCCTCGGTGCTATTCGTAATATATGTGCAACATTTCACGCCGTATTGTGTTGCCAGTGTGACGCAATATCCGCCTGTCACTGCTGTGAGGTAATTAAGAACCATTCTATGCTGTACCAGTTCTGTTTTATAAGCTTGAAGTTCTCTTCCAGTGTCATCATACATTTCAGTGATATTATCTAACAAATTGGCGAGCGCAGATATGTATTTATAATTCAACACTCCTCTAGCGGTGCGAGTGATGTCTAACGCGATTAGAAACTGAATCCCGGTGGATTCATGGATCATGTCAGAGGCCGGATGCTCTGTTCTTTCTATCAGGTGCCGTTTAACTGCGTGCTCGTAATGGGTGTGAGTATAAGGAGTTTGGGCAACACGGTGTATGTCTTTCATTTTGTCATGTGATACAGTCATTACTTCAGGCAGTACTTTTCCAATATAACACAATCCTTCAGAGTTTGGGGCAAGCCACTTATACGCCTTTCTCCCGCATATGAAATATGCATCACCGGGGAGAACATATGGGACGGAGTAGGACATAACCATATTACACACCTTCCATGTGAAATCTCCTAACCCTAATTCTTCCATCTGCTTAGTACACGTATCAGGTTGTACGATATGTGCACAGTATCCTGGTGATACCTCTCCAACTCTCGTAATCCTATTTCCTAAGGTATATCTATACCGGAAAGATTTTCCTCTACTGGCTATGTGGCGTATAAGCTCTGTATCTGTAGGCATTCTATCTGCTCTATGCGAAAAGGTCATGGTTTGATTACTCCATGACACTTCCCAATTTCCCGGCTTTCGGGGATTGGAGATGTTAAAGCATAATAGGGACCTATCCACATGGTATTGGTGGAGCTTCAAACTAGGAGGGCTGGAGATATTAAACCTCCTGTCCACCGGTCTCCCACCACTTAACTCAAGTACCTCCCCTAACGTTAAAGGAAATGGTACTAGCCCTGATTTGCTATGACCTTGAGGTACTTGGGAGCATACCCAACAATCTGTTTTATTTAACACACTACCCACTAAGGAGTGATAGTCACTCAATGGATGCCGGTCCATATGGATATTAAAACTGGATTGGCATTTCTTTATGCACCCATCCTCAATGACATTGTTACAGAGCCGACAGATACAGTTTTCTTCAGCTAACAATCCTTCACAATTCCTTCTATGGTCAATGTTATCGGATCGTTTTCTGATACTCGCCTTTGCTTGTTGATTATGTTGTTCTTGGAAAACTACGCCTCCATCTCTGTCATCAGAACCCATTCCAGAACCTCTCTCGACCTCCATGGTACTCTCGCCGGAACAGACTGCTCTGGTCAACGTCATGGTCAACAGGAAAATCCGGATCACAGTCTCTTGGGGCAAGTCCATCTTGTAGGAGGAAACGGAGAAGAATGAGAAGGGGGAAAAAAATAATTGAGGGAGATGGGATGGGAAGTTGGAGAAAAACAATAAAAGGGAACAGGGGATCGACAACTGCTTTTGGTCTTGTGATTTTCAATGCTCAGGTGCCGCCTCAGTCCTCCTGGAACAGACACTCCAGTGATACAACCTCTACCGTCTGTTCCTTATCACGGGGCCTCTCTGGATCAGCAACCTTTTTACAGTGGGACGAATGAACCCAAGTCTCTCTCTCAGCAACCTTCAATGCTGTAGTGCTAGTCAATAAGACCTGGTATGGTCCTTCCCATCTGTCAATAAGGCAACCTGAGCGTAGAAAATTCCGTATCATTACGTAATCCCCAGGTTCAATGTCATGACAATTACTATCTGGTAAATCGGGAATCACTAACTTCAGATTATCATTTTGATTCCTTAACTGTTTACTCATGTTAATCAAGTATTTTACAGTCACTTCATTGTTACACTTCAAATCATCCTGAGGGTTAATCATAACATGCGGTTGTCGACCAAACAAGATTTCAAAGGGAGACAGATTAAGAGGGGACCTGGGAGTGGTTCTGATGCTGTACAGTACAATGGGTAAAGCTTCTGGCCATGTCAATCCTGTCTCTGCCATCACTTTACTCAGTTTATTTTTAATAGTGCTGTTCACTCTTTCCACTTTCGCACTCGCCTGTGGACGGTATGGAGTGTGCAGCTTGCTATCAATTCCCATCAATTTACACATTCCTTGAAAGACATCACCTGTAAAATGGGTACCCCTATCACTTTCGATAATTCTAGGGATACCATATCTACATACAAATTCCTGCACAATTTTCTTAGCAGTAAACATAGCGGTATTTGTGGCCACTGGAAATGCTTTGACCCAATTTAAGAAAACATCTATACAAACAAGTACATATTTCAAATTTCGACAAGGGGGTAATTGAATAAAGTCAATCTGTATTACCTGGAAAGGGCCGCCGGCAGGTGGGATATGAGATGGTTCTGTAGGTATTGCCTTTCCGATGTTCTTTCTCAGACAGGTAAGGCATGACATTGCTCTTTTACTCGCATGAGATGAAAATCCTGGGGCACACCAATATGCTCTTACCAACTTGCACATCCCTTCCTTGCCCAGATGAGTCAGCCCGTGAGCTGCCTCAGCTAAACATGGAAGGTATGCTCTGGGGGCCACTGGTTTACCGTGTCCATCCGTCCTGAGGACTCCTGACCATATCCTTTTGCCTTCCAGACTGCCTTTTCCTGTGTGGAACACAAATTTTGCATCTCACACAACTTCTGTGTGTTGATGGTATTAAATACCATCAGTTGTGTGGTGTCTGTCTGTCTGGGGGTAGCAGCTGCTAATTTAGCAGCTTCGTCTGCTCGGCTGTTACCAAGTGATGCTGGGTCTTGGCTATATGTGTGTGCTTTACATTTGATAACAGCCACTCTGTCGGGTTCCTGTATCGCTGTTAGAAGCCTTTTTATGTGAGCTGCATGCGCTACCGGTGTACCAGCTGCCGTCATGAAATTTCTGAGGCGCCATAGGGCTCCGAAATCATGGACTACCCCGAATGCGTATCTAGAATCGGTGTAGATATTGGCTGATTTGCCCTTAGCCAATTCACATGCTCTGGTTAGGGCGACCAGTTCAGCAACCTGGGCTGAGTGAGGTGGGCCTAGCGGTTCCGCTTCTATGGTGCCTTGGTCATCTACGACTGCGTATCCAGTACACAAGTCTCCCGAGTCTGACTGTCTAGGACAACTACCGTCCGTGTAGAACGTAAGTTCTACATCTTCCAGTGGGTTGTCACTGATGTCAGGCCTTGCGGTAAAATTTTGGGTCAAATATTCCATACAATCATGTGTGTCTTCCTTTGTATTAAATTCTCCTTCCCCACCACTCTCATCCTCCACCCTTTGTGCCTGTCCAGGCACACCTGGGAGATATGTTGCAGGATTTAATGCACCATCTCCTTATGGTGATGTTTACGGGGGCCATTAGTGCCAATTCCCATCTTGTAAACCGCGCTGATGAGACGTGTCTGGTTTGGGCAGAATTTAACAAGGCTGACACTGCATGTGGTGTATGAATTGTGAGGTTGTGACCTAGCACGACGTCTTCGCTTTTCGTTACTAGCAATGCTATCGCAGCAACGCTTCGCAAGCATGTGGGGAGGGATCGCGCTACCGTATCTAGCTGAGCGCTGTAATATGCTACTGGCCTGCTGGCATCACCGTGCTTTTGGGTTAGTACGCCTGCCGCGCAACCAGCACTTTCTGTTCCGTATAGTTCAAAGGGTTTCCCATAGTCTGGCATACCCAATGCTGGTGCCTGCGTTAGGCACTGTTTAAGTCTCTCAAATGCTGTCTCGGACTCGTTTGTATGCGAAATCCGATCAGGTTTGTTTGAGGAGACCATCTCCTGCAAGGGTAACGCCAGAATGGAAAACCCTGGGATCCAGTTACGGCAATACCCACACATTCCTAAAAATGTTCTGATCTGTTGCTGGGTTTGTGGCAGAGTCATGTCTCTAATTGCTTGAATTCTATCAGCGGTCAGGTGTCTCAGTCCTTGTGTTAGACAGTGTCCCAAATATTTTACCTTAGTTTGGCATAATTGCAACTTGTCTTTGGAAACCTTGTGTCCTGTGTCTGAAAGATGAAACAGGAGCTGTTTCGTATCCTTCAGGGATGCTTCCAATGAATCAGAACACAGTAGTAGATCATCCACGTACTGTATTAATACTGATCCACTCACTGGTTGGAAAGACTGTAAACAATCATGCAAAGCCTGGGAAAATATACTTGGACTATCTATGAATCCTTGTGGTAATCGAGTCCATGTGTATTGGACTCCTCTGTATGTAAATGCAAACAAATATTGACTGTCAGGGTGCAGAGGTACCGAAAAGAAAGCGGAGCAGAGGTCAATAACAGTGAAAAATTTCGCAGTGGGAGGGATTTGCATTAGGATGACAGCTGGATTTGGCACTACGGGGAACTGACTCTCAACTATTTTGTTAATCCCCCTTAGATCCTGCACTAGCCGGTAACCCCTCCCCCCACTCTTTTTAACAGGGAAGATGGGACTATTGGCAGTGCTGGACGTTCTTACCAGAATGCCCTGTTGTAGCAAGCGCTCTATTACTGGGTAAACTCCTAACTCCACCTCTGGCTTCAGAGGGTACTGTGGGATTTTTGGAGCTATCCTACCATCTTTTACTTGTACAACTACCGGAGATACGTTTGCCATTAATCCAGTGTCCTGTCCATCTTTAGTCCAAAGTGACTCTGGTATCTGGGATGTCATTTCTTCTACTTGGGATGGAGTCCTATTTGTCATAATGGTATGTGACATTAATTTTGATGGGGAGTCTAACATGTCTCGTACTTCCTGAGCGTGATTCTCAGGTATGTCCAAGAATACACCTTCAGGAGTACAATAAATGACGCACCCCATTTTACACAGTAAGTCTCTTCCCAGGAGATTAGTCGGTGCCGATGCAGCCAGCAAAAAGGAATGCTTGGTATGTAAAGGCCCTACTGTAATCTCGGCTGGTTTGCTAACAGGGTAGTGCTTGACTACTCCCGTTACCCCTATGGCTGGAATTGTCTTACCAGTGGTTCTCATGCCCACTGTCGAATTTATCACTGATTTGGCCGCCCCTGTGTCTACAAGAAAGTTTAATGATTTACCAGCTACATTGATTGCAATTTCTGGTTCACTTCCAAGGCTTGCAATCAATTTTACTGGCTGCAGATTACAGGTATGGCCACACCCCTATTGGGTATGGTGACCTCCCTGAATCCCGCTGGCAGCAACTACTTGTGATGGAGTTAATTGGGAGCTACCAGAGGCTTGCCAGTCTCTGTTCGGGGGATATCTTTTTGTTTCCCCTGTATGTGGCTCATAACTCCGTTTCTGCGGACCCTGCTCCCAATGTCGTGTGTCGTGTCGTTGTCTAGGGGGTTGGTATGAGTTTCGTGAATTCTTCACTCTACAATCTCGTGCCATGTGTCCCTGTTTATGACAAGAATAACAAGTAACCACACTTGACTTACCCACAGGGTTTGGTGATATAAACAAAGGCTGCCTTGTGGTCAGGGCCTGTATACTTACTGCCATTAACTTATCACCTTGTTGTTCCCTGTGTCTGGTGATGTTCCTATCGTGATCAATAGCAGCCTTTCTCAAAGTAGCTACAGACAGACCTCGCCAACATGGTTGTGTGGTCTGTACCCTAGTCTTCAATGACTCTTTTAAACCATCCATCAGTACCGATACTGCTACTTCTCGATGGTTTATGTTTGTTTTAATGTCCTCTATGCCTGTGTATTTTGCCATTTCTGATAATGCTCTGTGAAAATACTCTGCAGCTGTTTCTGACTCCTTCTGTTTAATGGAGAATATTTTGTTCCATTTAACTACGGCTGGGAAATACTCCTTTAACTGTAAACTTATTCTTTTTACATTGTCTTTGTTGTACACTTCTGTAAGAGGTACATCCTGATCTAATCCACAGTCAGCTAAAAATTGAGCTGCGTCAACATTGGAGGGTAAACATGCTCTCAGCAATATCTGCCAGTCTTTGTTGTTGGGCTCTACAGTGTTACCTAGGTCTCTGATGTATTTTTGGCTGGCAACTAAGTCTTTTCTAGGGTCAGGGAATTCCGACACTATGGTCCTTAATTCCATTCGGGAAAATGGGCTATACATGGCAATGTTCCTAACAGGAGTGACTCCTGAAGTGTCTGTTTTCCCATTTGGAACTACTATTACCTTAACAGGATTAACTCTAACAACCTCATTCTGTGTAGATTCTACAGGCTGTGGTGAAATAGTTTCAGCATAGTGTATGGTGCCGTACTTACCCGTTGATACGACCTCACCTATCCCTCCGCTAGGGGCCTTTGTTACTAATCTCGGGGGTGGAGCTGTGCCTACTGTGGTCTCTGCTATGGTGGCTGCTAGAGAGAGCGCTGAAATTGTTGCCGATTCGTCCTCTTGATCACACTCCTGAGGAAAGTTCAAAACAGGGTACAACTTGCACGGGTTAATACTTGCATTGGTTAATTGGTTAACATTATCTTTAACATTTACACAGTTGCTAAGTGTTTGTGTGTTACACCTTAGTGCGTCATTCTCCGCAACCAATTTTTCTCCCGATATATATGGTGGCGGTGGGGCCGTGGCTATCAGTTTCCTGATCGAGCCAGATCCCGCCGCCTGAGCCAATCCTCTCTGTATGTCACCCTCCTGTTGCCACAACTGTAAATAATCATAATGCTTGATTCGTCTCTTTGCTGATTTAATGAGACATATCCTTCTCCTTAAATTCGTTAACACTTCTGTGCTGAAGCTACCTACTCTTGGGAATTTCTCCCTGTCATGTACCGTCATTCTCTCCCATTCATCACATAAAGCTTCTGTGTGACTTCCGTATTTCTCACACATTACGTACCTTGCCGACCCGACTGGTCGGTTCACTGAATCAACCCGAACCGAGGTTGATCGCCCCCTACCTGAACAAGTGGCCCCCATAGTTCGAAGGTGTTGCTTTATTCAGCCAACCCTTACGCAAACCAAAATGTTCAAAATAGGCTGACGGTGGCGGTTTACCGAGTACCCCACTCACTCGCCCACGCCGACCAATACGACCTGATCACACCGATATGGTGCTGGCGTACTCGACCCAGGGCCCCTGCGACCTGAACCTCTATTTACTGGAACCTGTGAGGGTGATCCGAAGAACACTTACTCTTTCCAGTAACTATTGGTTGTTGGATAGTTCCTGAGTGAGCAGCGAACCTCCCTTAAAATAAAAAAAATTACACAAATCACGTTAGAATGTACAAATAGCGTTTATGACCTTCGTACACAAATAGTACCGGTCAGGTTTACTAATGCACACAATTACGTGCGGTACAATCGTTCAGCACATAAGATTAGTTGCTTATGTACGGAGCGACCAGTGGAATCGAAAATTACGGCTGCGAATTCCTTCAGCCAGAGCTTGTATGGCCTATATGGGTGTTGCACCAACCCTTTTAGGTGTTGTGCCTGTGGACTGTATAGCGGACTTCCTTGTCTGCTGTACCTGAACCTGCTGGTCTGTTATGACCTCCTGGTCTGTTACAGTATGACCTCCTGGTCTGCTACACTCTAATGCTCAAATTGTATGTTTTAACCAGGGATGCCTCCCTAGCCACCATGTACGTCACTTACACGCATGTACCTCACGAGAACTCGACTTTTCTTGTGGTTCAACCTCAAAAATTGAAAAAAAACAAACACTCACTCACCACATATACACTTTTGTTTCTATTTCTATTTCTGCGCAGAAATTTTCTTTAGACCAGATGTGTTACCAATTAGGAGAAGGATCTGTTAATTTAAATTTCGAATGTTAGAATAGATTTGCGCGATTTATCGCCTTGCGTTATTTACCGCGTTGCGCTATTTATCGCGTTGAGGAGAAAAAGAAAAAAAAAACTTGTGATTTGAGTTACGTGGGCGTACCCGGACGCTCCGCTGCGTGATATACGCTGCGTGCGTCGGCCTTTGGTTTGCGTACGCAAGTCTCAGTCCTTTGTTAGAGACACGTGTACGCAAAATAAAGATCCACCGTAACACAATTTATACGTTTATCAATGTAGATGATCCTTTATCATCTACCGCGCACCACACTGACTTCGCCTTGTCTCTCAGGCACAGCTGTGTTTGTCTATACTTTAACTATATTACCTTTTTACTCTTAAACTATAAAATAGCAGCAAATCTCTCTTAGCACGTTTATCAACTATAAAACTGGCAAACAGGAGAGTGATATACGAAAATACACAAATGAAAAAAAGAAATGCAGATATATGTGTGCGTGCGTGTGTACGCCAGACAGAAAAATACAGTTTTAAAAGAGACTTGCGTGTTGTTCTTACCTCCGGTTCCCGGATTCCTTCAGCACCCTTTACTAAGAGAAGCAGACGCTTATCCAAACAGCACTACGAGGAATATGATCTCCCGCCCTTTGCTGCTGGATAATGTCTGCTGAAATTACCTAGTGCAGATATGTGAAGGACAGGACGAGCCCGCAATTGATAAAGCTAAATATTTATCTTATATAATACCCTTTATGAGGTCTAAGAACACTGTACGCTATCTACGTATGAAGTACCGTAAGGGTACGCACGTTGCGTAACAATCGCTTAGCCGTAGTCGAGACGCTCAAGCGTCACGTTCGCTCACGGCCAAGAGATCACAGGCAGGCCCGCTATTGGCTGCTGACTAACTTAATGATTCGCTATAGCGTAGCGGACGCTCGGGACCACGAGGAGATCACCAGCGGCGCTGACGCTCACAATGTTAAACCTTTGTATCTAAACCATAAACAGTGTATTGTGCAGTAAAACCTTAGTGTGATGATAGAGTGTAAATGCAACACAGTATAACCTTATTACCTTTAAAGCTGTTCTAGCGTCACCGACGCTCTGAGAATACTTAACACTATAAGAAATACACAGATACCTGGACTTAGGGTCCAACGCCTAATATATATATATTATGAATGATATACTTGCAAAAGAATTAATACAAATACAAATCATACACTACAATATAACATAGACTACCTAACCAGATAACTACACAGGAAATATAATACAATTACTATTTAAGAGAAAATAAGAGAGAAAGAGGAGAAGAGAGAGAGAGAGAGAGAGAAATTGGCCCACAATAACAAGAAGATCAATATAGTTGCAGAGAAACACTTACGCACAAGGGGAAACGATCGCATGCGCCTCGATATCCAGCTCCCGATTATCAGCAATGAGAACCGTTGAAGAGAGTGAACTGGATATGGTCGGCCTGCCTATTTATGCCCCACACACAATACAATTCAATGGTCCCTACAATCTCATTGTTCATTGGACACAGGAATTCGGCTTCGCATTATAACAAAAGGTCATAGGTTGATTCATACAGGTGGGCTGTGACTGCTTCCAACTGTTCAGGTGGGTGGGATACTGGGTTTCCCGCCGCATGACTAAATAAGAACAAATAATAGTAAATGGACATAAACTTTTTATGTCCATAACTATTCGCACGAGCGATTAATCCGCTCCAAACCAACACCGGAATATTGCTATTTAAATACTCTTCCGATGGGTACCAAACACCACTGTATGACCCCTGTTAGACCCTTCGTACAATACAAAGAGGGATCTCTCTGTTCAGGAACATGCTATGTTAACTAAACTTTCAGAATCTATCAAAGGGACCATGATCTACAAAATACATTATATAGTGAAAATATGTAATGATTGAGTCGCACGCTACGATCACATAAACTCTACCGTAAATACGCATACCGTGCGCCTGCGGGTGCCCGCGACTGTGAGTATGCGCACGTACGGGAGAGCGTACGCATGCGCAGCACGGACCTGTGTGAGGTGCAAATATGGTAGTGTGCATAGAGATATTTTTCTGACTTTGACACTGCGCAATGTCCGGCGTGGTGTCAACAAAGGAGCCATCCCCATCGGACATTTGGGTGATCGTAGTCCCAGGACGATCATAATGTATCAGACGGGCCAGGAGGCCCCCAGTCCTATCAGCCTGCATATAAATATTAGTAGCCTTAAAAAGGAGGGATCGAGAGTTTTTATCAGACATGTGGGCCGACTGAGCCACTAGCCAGCGTGTCTTCGTCGCGGGGGCACCATCCAGCAAATATTGGGACTCCAGTTCCCTGGCGTCGCTTTCAAGGGCCTGTTCTCTCTCCCTTGAGGATATTTTATGAGCTGCTATGCGTCCAATATATGAACCTCTCAAAAACGCCTTAAATGAATCCCAAACTATCGTACCCGGGGCAGACCCTGTATTGTCGTTAAAGTAACCCCCCCACTGAGTCTCCAGGTCACTGCAGCCACCCAGCTGGGTCAGCCAAGAGGGGTGCAGCTTCCAATAAGAGTGCCCCCTCTGACTTTCCACAGCAAGAGTCATCAACAGAGGGGAGTGGTCAGAGACCCCTCGAGCCTCGTAGTGGATGTCAATGATCCCAGGGACGAGGGCGGGGGACACCAGTATCAGGTCAATCCTGGAAAAGGAGCCATGAGTGCTGGAAAAACAGGAGAACTGACGGTCCGCAGGGTGACGAAGCCTCCACACATCTACCCACTGCAAACTATCCAAGAAATCAGCAAACTTTGTAGGACCACCACCCGCCAGCGCAACATTCGGGGAATGCCATCGGTCCAAGGATAAATCTAGGATATTATTAAAATCGCCCAGGCAAATCACTGGGGTGGTAGGAGATGGAGCAATGAAAGAGGCAGCCTGCTGCAGCACAGCATATGAAAAAGGAGGGGGGACATATACCGCTAAAATGTAATAGGGCTGGGAACTCCGTTTACATTCCAGAAATACAAATCTTCCATACGGGTCAGTTTTGATCGATAATAACTCAAATTGCACCGATTTTTTAATCAGAACCGAGACACCCCTAGAAAAGGAGGAATGAGAGGCATGGTAAGCCCATCCCACCCAGGCCCGTCGTAAAGACAGTAACCTATGTCCTTCCAAGTGGGTCTCACTGAGGCATGCAATATCCGGGTCATATTTCTTAATCATATTTAGAACCAAAGATCGTTTGATTTTGTTATTCAGACCTCGGACATTCCATGCCAGAAATTTCAGGTTAATCATGACCCCATGTAGGCTCTATGTGCCACCCGGATAGACATCTCCCAAAATAGAACTGAGAATCAACATTATTAGCAACAGCAGCACATGACTTATACAAGCCCTGCATTGTAAGCCATAGCATCTGATATATTAAACATCCTTGCTTCAGAAAATACATAGATAAGAAAAATAACAAACTAAAGAAAGAAAACCAAAAACAGCAAAAGGAGCCGCAACTAGCAGCTTCCCAACCATCCTTCCCCTCCCCATACACCACCCCGTACACCGGCATACTTATATCCCAAACAATCAACCCAAACTACCAAGTGCTAAGAAGGCCTAGATTCTCAACTAAACCTCTAACCCTCTCTAACCAATACCACTTGGACGTAAAAGTCTTGAGCCACCAATGCAAAGGAGGGGGGCTCCCCGATCTATGATCGTTCCCTCCGGTAGTCAAGGCCCCAGCATCTTCAATGCAGGAGGTCAGTCCGGAGCCAGCTGCCGAGCACCCGGCGCAAATCTGTCCAGCCATTGGGCCGCTTCTCTAGGGGAATTAAAAAACTTGGTCTCCCCATCCGCCACAACCCGGAGCCTTGAAGGAAACAGTATGGAATATGAGATGTTGAGGTCCCGCAGACGCCGTTTAATAGGCATAAACTGGGCTCGGTCCTTCTGGACGTCTGCGGCAAAGTCCGGGAAGGCCGACACCCTGACTCCATTGCGGACCAACGGGCCCTTCGTACGACCTAGGCGGAGAACCGAGTCATGGTCCTTATAATGCAGGAATTTGGCGATGAAGGTGCGAGGAGGGGCACCAGGAGGTAGCGGCCGAGATGGTATCCTATGTGCACGCTCCACCGTGAATTGGGCCGTAAAGGACTCAGCGCCATACATCTCTTTAAGCCAAGATTCGAGGAAGTCCTCCGGCTGCGAGCCTTCTTCTCTTTCAGGCAGGCCCACAAATCTTACATTGTTTCTGCGCAGCCGACCCTCCATGTCTAAAAGCTTGGTCTGGAGGGAGGAAACCTGCTGGGTCACCGTGGATACGGACTGCTTCAGGGGGCCACACATATCTTCCAGGTTGGAGACCCGTGTCTCCGCCTCACCCACTCTCTCACGGATACGTTGAACATCTTGTCGGAGTAGGGAGAGGTCGCACTGCACCTTCTCCATCTTATCGGAGAGACGCTGTTCACTGCCAGCTATAGCCTCCAGCACCTGTTGAATAGACGGCGTCTCCGCTGCCGCTGGGGAATTGGCAACAGACGCAGAGGGGGAGTTCGAGTGGGCCGGAGAGGTTCCCTGAGAAGGAGCCGATGACACTCTGGGATTGGTTTGCCTGGCATATCTTTCTAGTTTGGCCGCGGCCGCACTCTGGCCGTTCTTAACCATATTGGACAGGAGCAGTCACACTCACCCCAGGGTAGGGTTACAGTATAGAAGTGTAATTAGAAGGCGGCAGCAGCAAGGTTGTATATAATCAGTGGCGGGAAACAACCGTGCCCGGTCTTTAGGTCAAAATATCAATGGACAGGAAGTACAAGCTTGTGTAAAAGTAACAATAAGGACTGGAATATTGGGGAGGGAATATCCTGCAGCAAATTCCGGGAGGCAAAGGTAGGATATTGGTGTGCAGTACACTGTAGGATATTAGTGCAGCACAGCAGTTTAGGCAGTTCCAATCTATATGCAGCCCCTGTGTGGTAGATTGGGAGAGCTGTGCAGTGGGAGTAGCTGACTTTGCTTTCCAACAATATGTTTATTTAGCGTAGATATTGAGAAATTGAGACTGGGTGAGAGCAACATGCAGTAAGGTCTCAGAAGGCAGAAACAGTTCACAGGACACAGGAGAATCTTATCAGGCAGCTCTTCAGATGTCCAGGCGTGGGTAGCAGCCTATATAATCTGCTTCTAAAATGGCCGCAGTGCCCCTTCCCCAGGAGTACCTGCTTTTCCACCGATTATCAGGGCCCCAGGCCACAGCCCGACAGGTAGAGGAGAGGCTATCTCCTCTTCTCAATCTTCCCGCGGCGTCTGGCAGCAGCAGCCCGCCGCTCGAGCTCCGGGCTTCCCGCGGCCGAGGGCGCCGAAATCGAGGCCGGGGATCCGGAGGAGGTGCAGGCCGCAGGGCCGGAAGTCAGTTATTGCCGCTCCACGGATCCCGGAGACTGCGGAGAAGGGTGCCCGCCAGTGCCCAGCAGTATGGGGTGGAGAATTCGGCCGGGTAGAGACACCAGAGGGAGTCAGGATGGGTTTTAGGAGTTTGGTAGCCGGGGAGCTCCCGAGACCTGCTGCCTACTCCTCAGCCGTCGTGGCCACGCCCCTAACACTACATCCCTTAAGAGAAAACAAGCACTCGCACACATTGTCTGAGTTCCAACGCTCAGTGATGTATATATTTGATATTAAAAGAATATGCATACAATATAACACATGTACAGTATGTGTGTGTATGTGTGTGTGTATATGTATATATATATATATATATATATATATAGTTACAGATTTACAATTACACAGGAAGCAGTTGTTACAAAAGAATCCATACAGCCAGCATACATTACCCTGTCCCTCAATGCACAGTAATCTCCATCTTTGAATCTGCCTCAACACCAACAAACAGTAGCCGGAAAAACAGCAAACAGAGCTTCTTGTGTGACCGGAATCACCTATATACTGTGTATTTTTGGGGGAGTACATGTCTGGGACTGAGTCTTCTGTTATTGGTCCAGGGAAGGGAACTTTCTCCTTCATTATGTTATTGGGGTCCGTTCATATGCAAGCAACGTCCAGCCTTAAAGAAGACATCATAGGGGTTAGCCACTGGGATCCTGCCCACATGCTTTCTTTCAGGAGATTCCTTTTGTTCACTTTAGAATGTGGCTTCATATTCATACATTCAATCATAACTAATCATTGCAATGTGCTACAATCTAACCACAGGTATCAGAATTAACACACTCATTCCCCTGAGTATTTTGACACCAAGCATGACATGTTTATCTTGTTCCATTCCATTAATACATATACATGATGTTATACTCTATTATATAATTTAATACATTATAATGTCTGGTGCTTGACATGTTTAATTTATGTGTGGTATGAAATATGTGTTGAATATATCTTTGCGGCTTGTCTGTGTGATTGCGTCTTTATGGAGTTTCTCAGTGATTGCTCATTTTCCTTACGCTACCACCGAGAAGCGCCAATCTGTGTGTAGTTTGTATTGTATTTTCCGACTTCGACAGTCCACCCTTTGACAGTGTACAGTAACTGTCACACTAAACATAATTACAAAAAAAATATTTCAAACAATAATCTGTGACCTAGACACACGTATGTATTCATTTCGCAAATCAGACATTGACCATATTTGGGGAAGACAGGGAGGAGGACGGGACATCCTCTATATGCACTCAGCGGTCATGGGACCACTGGTTGGGTGTGAGACAACATTCAACCTATAGAGTATGCTTGGACAGTACTAGGACCTATTATGTCTGATTTGCACGAACGTTGCACACATACATGTACCTTCGTCTTTGCACACTGATGTTCGGATTCGATAGAGGTTTTGCTCCGAACTCCATAACTACTAGACCTTTGGTTTTCTCTGGCTTTAACAAAGTGATAGGCTGATCCTGGGATCCTATAAAGACATCACTCCTTTCTTCAGAACCAGTTCCAGCCCCACACTCAACGACTCATGAAATCTCACAAAAATAGAATGTCCTGAAAAAAAGTTTAACGGGGAAAAAAAAAAAAAAGATCGAACAAAACAAATCTTGCTTATAGCAAATCCATTACAGCGACTGGTCTTTCTGTAATCCTTTAGTACATTCAGGTAATGTTCAACAGTGCCGCCTCTCAGTCTTCACGGAACAGACTCTCGGATGATACTTCTGCGATCTCACTCCATTTACGAGTTCCTTCCGGACTACTGACTTTCCTGCAATGGGAATCGTGGACCCAAGTCTCTCTCGGCTACTTTCACTGGGATCGTGCTGTCAACAAAACTTTGTACGGTCCTTCCCACCTGTCTATTAGGCAACCTGAGCGTAAGAACAATCACACAGTCTTTGTTCACAATCAAGACAGTTAGTAGTTGGTATACCAGGAATCAACAGTTTCAAGTTCTTTTGTTAAGTTCTCAAATGCTGGCTCATCTCGATAAGGTACTGTACTGTCACCTCATTGGTGTATTTCTGATGATGGTGCAGATCGATCATGACATGAGGTTGTCTTCCGAAAGAAAAACCAAAATAAAAATGTCAAAGAGGGTGATTCGTTAAGTAGGGATCTGGGAGTGGTTCCGATGCTACATAACACTAGTGGCAGTGTCTATGACCACAATAGTCCAGTTTCAAGCTATCACTTTGCTCCTACTCCTAAGGATACCATATCTACAAACAAATTTCGGCACAATTTTCTTTGCGGTAAACAGCAGTATTTGTGGCGGCAGGAAATGCCTCTACCCAGTTTGAGAATACATCAGTGCACACCAATACATTTTTCAAATTCCTACAGGGTGTTAACTGTACGAAGTCTATTTGTATTTCCTGAAAAGGTCCGTCTGCAGTAGGAGTATGGGATGGCTCTGTTGGTACTACCTTACCAAATGTTCTTCCTCATGCAAGTAAGACAGGTCATTGCTTTCCTGCTTGCCTGAGAAGAGAACTCTGGTGCACGCCAGTAAGTTCTACCAATTTGCACATACCTTCCTTTCCCTAGGCGAGTCAGACCATGTGCCGCCTCAGCTAGCCTAGGGAGATACGTCCTGGGGGCCACTGGCTTACCTTGTCCGTCTCTCCAGAGTCCTCGGGACTCCTGACCATACCCCTTCGCCTTCCAGACCTCCTTTTCCTGTAGGGAACACAAATTTGCATCTTAATTTTAACTGTTGTGTGTTTGCAATGTAGAGTACCATGAGCATAACTCAAAAAGAAGAAAAAAACATCTCTAGAGGAGAAAAAGAAGAAGAAAATATCAGGTCTGCGTTCACCAACGGGCTGTCACTTATGTCTGGTCTCGTAGTAAAGGTCTGATTCTGATATTCCATACCATCATGCATATTGGTGTCTATACAAAATTTCCCTTCACCAGTATTCTCATCCTCCACCCTTTGTGCATGACAAAGCACACTGCAGTAATATACTGGTGCCATCATGCTGATGAGACATACAGGGTTCGGGCAGAACTTTGAAGGACCAATACGACATGTGGTGTATGAACTGTCAAATTACATACCAGTATTACGTCCCAGGTATTGGACCCTTGTCCTACACAACTGTAGTTTATCCCTTAAAACCTGCTGTCCTGTCTGGAAGATACGAAACAGAAACTGTTTTGTGTCGGCCAGGAACGACTCAAATGAATCGGCGCACAACAACAAGTCATCAACATATTGTATCAGCACTGACCCATTCTCAGGCTGAAAGGACTGTAAACAGTCCATGTAGAGCTTGGGAGAAAATTCTCAGGCTGTCACTGAAAGCTTGGGAGAATTGGGTCCATGTATTGTACCCCCTTGTGTGAACGCAAAAGATGAAGAGGAAACTGTGAAGAAAAACAGAATAGAGGTTGGTGACAGGTAAGTTTGTAGAGGTGGAGAGGATTTTATTAAAATGACAGCTGGATTGGGCACTAAAGGGAATTGATGAAACACTTGGTTTACCCCCCCTTAAAGCTTGTGCTTGCCGTGTCACTACTGGGACTACCTCAGCCATCAATCCAGTGTCCTGTCCATCCTAAATTCATAGGGAACCCCGGTATCTGTGAGATAATTTCCTCTACCTGTGATGGACCTGAATCTAAACAGTGGAATGCAACATTAGTTTTTGAGGAGTATCTAACATACCTTGTGCTTCCTGAGCGGGAGTACAATATATGTATTTCACATTTCAATTTACCTAACAAAATCTCTGATTAAGTTAGTCAGAGGCCACTGCTGCTAGGAAAAAAAAAAGGAAAGGGTTTGGCATCATAGAGGCCCAATCGTAACTTCAGCAGGTTTTGTCAAAGGGTAATGTTACACTTCTCTCGTTCCTCCCATTTGCCGAATTAGTGTTTACCAGTGATCTTATCCTGACGGAGAATTTTCTAGTACTGCAAAAAAAAAAAAAAACAAGCTTCTAGGTCATGCGAAGTATTCAATCCTTCTCATCCCGTATTAAGGGTCTATACATGGTCCAACAAACATTTCTGAGCTTATCTAGACAAGGGCATTCCTAGAAATGGATGATACTTATGTGGTAATTAAAAGAAATACCTGGGGGTTACCCTATCTCTGTCCGCTTTCCTACTGGTAAATACTAATTTGCGGACAGGATATTCTCCATTTATGACATTACTTTCTTGATTTTTATTTTATTTTTGGGTTTTACTATATATGTACTTGAATGACTCCATACTTACCAGTTCCACTGGTCTCAGCCACTTCCCCTGCAGGCTACAGCTCCTCTTTTACCGGTTGGATACTCCTCTGAGTGCATGAGAAATGGCTGAAACCAGTCGGGTCGCCTTCTCCTCCTAAATAAAACTTTGACATTCATTAGTACATATATAGGTTACATTCATATTTTTCATACTTTTATAATTTTCTATAGTTTGTGTGCTGGCTGTAACTGCTTCCACATCTACATATGGCGGTGTACTTGCTTTCTCTTTTTGCTTCTTTATTGTTGCTACAAGTTCAAACGGTTATTATGTTTTCGTTCTTGTCTTATATGACTTTGGTTAAACATACTACCTGCAATACCTCAGGATCAAAACCACCAATCCCTGGAAATGATATTCCACTATTCATACATACTCAATCATTTCAAAAAGTTTCAGTGTAGGGAACGTACTTCCTACTCATATACCGAGCGCACCTTCTTGATCTCTGCTCCTCAGCCTGAACTCTAGCTCCTGAACGCCTCTCGCATGCCCATTTGGCTCCCATGTGGGCTTTTTTCACAACACACCAGATGGCCCACACGAGACGGTGAAAAGTCCCTTTGAGCCGCTCATGCCTCTGCTGGCTAGTACCACGGTCCACTCCAGTAGTGATTCCCCGTGTACCCAGACTAGGTTCCTACCAGACCCCTCAGCACTGGAAGTATTGACGTATTAACAGCAATAAATCAATACACCACCTTTTTCAGTGGAGGTTACAGGCCTGATCCTTTTGGGTTTCTATCCACTGGAATTTTGTTGGATGAGAAATAACTTATCGATCACCCTTTCCAGTTAATGTCCACCAGGAAGATTTCCTGAGCGAGAGTCAGCGAAAAATTCCTTTTACTTTACACAAATCACGTCTGTGTATGCTTTACACAGCGCGTATGACACAATTGCGTGAAATTACGCAAATGGTATCACGTTGCGCCGCGTATCACACACAGACGTGCGGTCCAATCGCACGGCTTATAGATACTTATCTATACGACCTACGATCACGGGAGTCGACTTCACAAGCTGTGCTCCACAGCCGGAGCATAACACCAACCTCTTGGTCAATATATCACGCTCCTCTGCACGTTTTTTACCTTGGGGAAAAAAACACACACTACGTGCCTCAAATACCAATAAAATGTAAGGTCGCTAACCTTCCTGCCACCAAGCCTCTGCTAACTCAGTGTCTCAATGACGAGATCCCGCTTTGTCCTGGTTCAATACACTCACACTTACTTTCAACAACCCACACTTTTACATTTTCTGTACAGAAAAAGTCATTTACCAGTGATTGATAACATCCCCTTAAAGGTATTACACTTTAAACAAAATATTATAGTAATCTGCTTTTAAAATCGGACTAGTTACTTGTTATTTAACTATGTATTGTATCCCACTGTTTAAATGTATTCCTATTGTGTGGTAAAACTTACGCTCGCTACTTCACGCAACCTTGCGCGTAATTGCCCCATGTGCGCGTTCCCGTACGCTTGCCTCACGCACTTTTCCTACCGAACCATGTGTACACCGTGCATACGCAACTGAATATTCCACACTTATCATGATCAATGTAAGCAAAATTCTACTGCTCACTACACAATACACCTTTGTTCCTCACACCCGCTGGAAGTCGCCCACACGGGTAATCTTTCTTTGAGTGCTACCTAAAATTTTAGGCCGGAACTGCGTTTTGTGTTTTTACAATTTCCCACTTAAAGAAATACACCAAATGTATGACAAATAAACGTATCCGATTCTATGAAGATCTATAATGACTATTGACTGTAATTTAAATGCTATGATTCAGATTGGATAGCTATCTTGCAGAACATACGCTGATATAAATATACACACAATAATTTTATATATATATATATATATATATATATATATATATATACTATTTTCTACACTTCTATGAAACCCCTCACCCCTTCAGTGCCTCTAATTTGCATATCAACAGATTGTTCACATGCTTGTTGTTCAGGAGGGTGGTTGAACAGGTTAATTAACATTTCAATGCTTATCTTGTAGCAAACAGAGTTAACAAATCCTGGGAAATAAAAACAAACAACTTTTTAAATCTGTGTGTAATTCTTACATCAAGTATTAATCTCACTATTAACTCTCACTAGGCCCAATTTAAACTATTTGTAATTGACTATGGCATGGGTTTAATAAATTCATTGGTAGCTTTTAAATGGTGATGAATTTGTACATATAAATTGTAAGCTTGCGAGCAGGGCCTTCCTACCTCTGTCTGTCTGTTTTTACCCAGTTTTGTTCTATTACTGTTGTTCTAATTGTAAAGCGCAACGGAATATGCTGCGCTATATAAGAAACTGTTAAACAATTTATTTATTTATTTATTATCTGTGACAAAGGAAACTGTTTAACCGACTGAAAGTCAGCTGTTAGCTAGGTGGATAGAGTGACCTTCCTAAAATGGCCACTGCTCCTTCCCCTTTTCCAAGCCATGTGCATGGACAAAATGGCGGACACCATACGGCCAGAATACAAACACTAGCTCTTTTGTCACAAGTAAATCCCAGTTTATTCAAACACTGGAAGTCTGTTACTTCAGACCTATCTTAGCCGTATGCAAATAGGCCTCTGCATGCTAACACAGCTATATCATACCTATGCACCAACTTCTAAATGCTCTTTAAATTTACTTAACAGATAAACAATCCAATCTGAATCAAACACAATATGACTTATTTGAACTTTGTTTTGCAACAATAAAAATATGCTGTAGCATTTCCAATATTGTGAGAAATAGACTGCTCAAAAAAATAAAGGGAACACTAAAATAACACATCCTAGATCTGAATGAATGAAATATTCTTGTTAAATACTTTGTTCTTTACATAGTTGAATGTGCTGACAACAAAATCACACAAAAATTATCAATGGAAATCAAATTTATTAACCCATGGAGGTCTGGATTTGGAGTCACACTCAAAATTAAAGTAGAAAAACACACTACAGGCTGATCCAACTTTGATGTAATTTCCTTAAAACAAGTCAAAATGAGGCTCAGTAGTGTGTGTGGCCTCCATGTGCCTGTATAACCTCCCTACAACGCCTGGGCATGCTCCTGATGAGGTGGCGGATGGTCTGCTGAGGGATCTCCTCCCAGACCTGGACTAAAGCATCCGCCAAGTCCTGGACAGTCTGGTGCAACGTGGCGTTGGTGGATGGAGCGAGACATGATGTCCCAGATGTGCTCAATTGGATTCAGGTCTGGGGAATGGACGGGCCAGTCCATAGCATCAATGCCTTCGGTTTGCAGGAACTGCTGACACACTCCAGCCACATGAGGTCTAGCATTATCTTGCATTGGGAGGAACTCAGGGCCAACCGCACCAGCATATGGTCTCACAAGGGGTTTGAGGATCTCATCTCGGTACCTAATGGCAGTCAGGCTACCTCTGGTGAGCACATGGAGGGCTCTGCGGCCCCCCAAAGAAATGCCACCCCACACCATAACTGACCCACTGCCAAACCGGTCATGCTGGAGGATGTTGCAGGCAGCAGAACGTTCTCCTTGGCATCTCCAGACTGTCACATGTGCTCAGTAAGAACCTGCTTTCATCTGTGAAGAGCACAGGGCGCCAGTGGCGAATTTGCCAATCTTGGTGTTCTCTGGGATATGCCAAACGTCCTGCACAGTGTTTGGCTGTAAGCACAACCGCCACCTGTGGACGTCGGGCCCTCATACCACCCTCATGGAGTCTGTTTCTGATCGTTTGAGTAGACACACGCACATTTGTGGCTTGCTGGAGGTCATTTTGCAGGGCTCTGGCAATGCTCCTCCTCTTCCTCCTTGCACAAAGACGGAGATAGCGGTCCTGCTGCTGGGTTGTTGCCCTCCTACGGCCTCCTCCACGTCTCCTGATGTGCTGGCCTGTCTCTTGGTAGCGCCTCCATGCTCTGGACACTACGCTGACAGACACAGCAAACCTTGCCACAGCTCACATTGATGTGCCATCCTGGATGAGCTGCACTACCTGAGCCACTTGTGTGGGTTGTAGACTCCGTCTCATGCTACCACTAGAGTGAAAGCACCGCCAGCTTTCAAAAGTGACCAAAACATCAGCCAGAAAGCATAGGAGCTGAGAAGTGGTCTGTGGTCACCACCTGCAGAACAACTCCTTTATTGGGAGTGTCTTGCTAATTGCCTGTAATTCCCACCTGTTGTCTATTCCATTTGCACAACAGCATGTGAAATTGATTGTCAATCAGTGTTGCTTCCTAAGTGGACAGTTTGGTTTCACAGAAGTGTGATTAACTTGGAGTTACATTGTGTTGTTTAAGTGTTCCCTTTATTTTTTTTTAGCATTGTATATTGTCCCTTGAATTTCATATCCGCGCCTTACTGATAACACAAAAAAACAAACGGCATGTGGTTCAGCAGCATCTTGATCCATCGTCACAGCGGCGTCTGTACAGCGCATCATTAAGTACGTGATATCCCGTCTGTGAGCCCCCAACTGAGAAGTTCAGATTATTTCCATTAAATATTTAAAATGCCAGCGTTAATATATGCTGCATCTTATTACCATATACGATAAAAGTGCACTGTAAGTCGCAAACACTACATCCCTTAAGAGAAAACAAGCACTCGCACACACTGTCTGAGTTCCAACGCTCAGTGATGTATATATTTGATATTAAAAGAATATGCATACAATATAACACATGTACAGTGTATATATATATATATATATATATATGTGTGTATATATATATATATATATATGGTTACAGATTTACAATTACACAGGAAGCAGTTGTTACAAAAGAATCCATACAGCCAGCATACATTACCCTGTCCCTCAATGCACAGTAATCTCCATCTTTGAATCTGCCTCAACACCAACAAACAGCAACTACCAGCAGCAGAAAAACAGCAAACAGAGCTTCTTGTGTGACTGGAATCACCTATATACTGTGTATTTTGGGGGAGTACATATCTGGGACTGAGTCTTCTGTTATTGGTCCAGGGGAGGGAACTTTCTGATTTATGATCTGTTATTGGTCCGTTCATATGCAAGCAACGTCCAGCCTTGATGAAGACATCATAGGAGTTAGCCACTGGGATCTTGCCCACATGCTTTCTTTCAGGAGATTCCTTTTGTTCAGTTTAGAATGTGGCTTCATATTCATACATTCAATCATAACTAATCATTGCAATGTGCTACAATCTAACCACAGGTATCAAATTAACACACTCATTCCCCTTATTATTTTGACACCAAGCATGACATGTTTATCTTGTTCCGTTCCATTAATACATATACATGATGTTATACTTTATTATATCATTTAATACATTATAATGGCTGGTGCTTGACATGTTTCATTTATGTGTGGTATGAAATATGTGTTGAATATATCTTTGTGGTTTGTCTGTGTGATTGCGTCTTTATGGCGTATCTCAGTGATTGCGCATTTTGCTTACGCTACCACCGAGAAGCGCCAATCTGTGTGTAGTTTGTATTGTCTTCTTTTTCCGACTTCGACAGTAGGATGTTGGCAACTCCAGGGGTCACAAAGTTGCAGGGAATTAGATGCTAATGTAAGAGAGGGAGGTTAAATACCCCTGCCCCCAGCAGTGGGAAGGAGAGGTGTGACTTTTAGGGAACAAATCCATATGATGCTAAATAATTTGAATAAAACCCGCTGTCTGCGTTATACATATGTATAATTTATCACACATGATAAGACCCATCCGCTGATGTATAGAGGGTTTATCTTCGTACATTTGTCCCCAACAGGTCCGCACGCCTCCTCACACTATCCTGAGAAGACACATCAGTGCTCGGAGTGTCAGCAATGTTTCCCGAATCATTCAGTCCTCGTCACCCATCAGCAGACGCATAGCGCCAGTAATCTGTATAGGTGCTCTGTCTGTGTAGTGCATTTCAGCTCCATATTGGCTCTTACCGCCCAAAAGCGATGTCACACCGAGGATAAACGGTCCCATTGTTACAGTGGGAAATCCTTCCATCAGACGTCGCCTCTTCTGTCACATAAGAGGACTCACACCGGGGAGAGGCCATTTTCATGCCAGGAGTGCAGGAGATGTTTCACCAGAAGGTCTGCCCTTACTACACACCGGCGGATACACTCTGGCGAGAAGCCGTTTACGTGCACAGAGTGCGGAAAATGTTTTGCTTTGAGATCTGGCCTTGTCAAACATCAGCGCACTCACACCGGGGAGAGACCGTTCCCCTGTACTCAGTGTGGCCGCTGCTTTTCCCAGAGCTCAGATCTTGTTCGTCACCGGAAAGTCCACACTAGGGGGAAATCTTTTGTGTTCTAGCGGATTGTGTTCCCATCAGATTATTCTGCAGTTTTCCTTACAAATCTATTGCAGAAACTGGGGCATTGTGTGAAAGTAGCTGGGTGATGTCACACAATTTGCAGTTGCGCCATTCTACAATAAAGTGAGCATGAGTGTTAATTCTTCATATTCCATTAATAATTTTTCTCTCAGAGCTGTTCTCAGACATCCAGATTTGATTCTCTGTATAAATGATCCATAATGACTTTGTCATTGTTCCATGTTGAGAGATGAGCTGACACAGAATGAAGACGTGAGGGAAGCTTACCTAGTGAAAGGGAGGCTGAGGGGGAGGAAACTCAGAGGAACTAAAGCAGAAGCTGTTGGAGGATCCTCACAGGTTACAATTGAAGCGTTTGTAAACTGCCAAGAGGACTCGGGAGATGGCGAGAGAGAAAGCTGGAAGACATGCAGAGAAAAAGCAATGAGTGCAGAAACACCGAACACTCCCAGCAAGAAATCACCGGTGGTGCACAAGTTGATTGATGATGTCCAACCATCACATAACATTTTCCTGAAAAACATTAAACCGATACCACCGAGGTAACAGAAAATAAGTTGGAAAGTAGAACACTTATCATCCGTGATGACATTAGCCACCAGGAGTATGGGATACAAAACCAGTGTTAGCGCCTTCTACTGGTAAACGCACATTGGTTCAGAATAATTACTGCACGTGAAGCTTTCAGCTTAGAGGAATATCCCTGGGTTTACAATGGCGCATGTATACCAGCACCATGCACATTACAGCGTCCTCCCTCAGTCCCTCCACAATAAGCAGTAACAGTGATAGTCTGATTCCAGCTTGTCAGAATTTAGAAACTGGGACATTTACATTAGTTACATTTACAGAAATAATGCAAAGTACCGCTATGTAGCGAGCGGTCTCTCAGTCTGAGGCTGACGCAGATCTGGGATATAGAACTCTGCCTTATATTGTGTAATAAGGGGAAGCAAAGACATTTACAGTATGTGAACACTGAGAAGGGGGTCTGTGATATGACGTGTGACCACTGATAAGGACGTATGTGGTGTGACCGCCGAGAAGGATGTCAGTGATGTGACGCGTGACCACTGAGGACGTCTGCAATGTGACGCGTGACCGCTAAGAAGGACGTCTGTGTTGTGACGCATGACCACTGAGAAGGACGTCGGTGTTGTGACGCGTGACCACTGAGGACGTCTGTGGTGGGACGCGTGACCACTAAGAAGGACGTTTTGTGATGGGACGCGTGACCACTGAGGAAGACATATGTGATGTGACGCGTGACCACTGAGAAGGATGTCTGTGATGGGACGTGTGACCACTGAGCAGGACATCGGTGTTGTGACGCATGACCACTGAGAAGGATTTCGGTTTTGTGACGCCTGACCACTGCGAAGAACGTCTGTGGTGGGACGCGTGACCACTGAGAAGGACATATGTGATGGGACGTGTGACCACTGAGAAGGACGTCTGTGATGGGACACGTGACCACTAACAAGGACGTCTGTGATGGGACGTGTGACCACTGAGGACATGTGATGGGACGTGTGACCACTGAGAAGGACGTCTGTGATGTGACCACTGAGTAGGGCGTCTGTGATGTAACATAGTAACATAGTAATTGTGGTTGAAAAGAGGCAAAATGCCCATCGCGTTCAACCTCTATTTTTTGTATTAAGTTGAGTTGATTTTACTGTACCTGCTGAAGAATGTTTTATGACTAGTTAACAATTACAAATCATGTTACACCCGGATTAACAACTTCAATATTTTAAATGTTGTAACCTTGGATATCCTTTTCAATCAGAAATTCATCCAATCCCCTTTTAAATGCATTTACAGAGTCCACCATTACCACCTTCCCTGGCAAGGAATTCCAAATCCTTATTGCCCTAACAGTGAAGAACCCTTTCCTCCGTTGCGTACGGAATTTTCTCTCCTCCAGCCTCAGCGAGTGCCCACGTGTCCTAAACAGAGTTCTTTTAATAAATAATTCCTCTGATAACTCTTTGTAGTGCACCTTTACATATTTAAAGACATTAATAATGTCTCCTCTTTGACACCTCTTTTCCAGTGTATGCATGTTCAACCTAGTAAACCTTTCCTCATAATCCAGTCCCTGTAGCCCTTTAATCAATTTATTAGCTCACCTTTCAACCCTTTCGAGTTCACCGATATCTTTTTTTTTTTTATACCGTGGTGCCCAAAACTGAACACAATATTCCAGGTGCGGACATACCAATGATTTGTACAGCGGCAGGATTACATCCTCGTCCCTTGTCTCAATTCCCCATTTTATGCACGCTAACACCTTACTTGCCTTCTTTACTGCGCTTTGACATTGTATACGATTATTACGTTTATTATCAATGAGTACTCCCAAATCCTTTTCCAAAACTCTTACTCCTAGACTTTCCCTGTTTAATATGTAGGATGCAAGTTTGTTTTTAGTCCCGAAATGCATAACCTTGCATTGTTCTATATTGAACCTCATTCTCCATTTAGACGCCCAGATTTCAAGTTTAGATAAGTCATGCTGCAGAGACTTCACATCTATTTCTGCATAAATTACCCTACACAGTTTAGTATCATCTGAGAAGATTGACACTGTGCTTTCCAGGCCTATTTCTAGGTCATTGATAAATATGTTGAACAGTAGTGGCCCGAGTACGGACTCCTTTGGTATTCCGCTGACTACTGGTGTCCAGCTTGAGGACTTCCCATTGACCACTACTCGCTGTACCCTGTTGTCCAGCCAGTTACTTATCCATGTACAAACAGTTTTTCCTAGGCCAAGCTCTTTTAATTTGATGAGTAGTCTCCTGTGAGGCACTGTATCGAAGGCTTTTGCAAAATCTAAGTAGACCACATCCACTGCTTTTCCTTGGTCAAGATTGTCGCTCACTTCCTCGTAGAAGTTAACTAAGTTAGTTTCACATGATCTGTCCCTCACAAACCTATTCTGGTTCTTACTAATAATGTTAGTGGTCTGCAGACACTCCTGTATGCTATCCCTTAGAATTCCTTCCAATATTTTCCCCATTTTAGATGTCAAACTAATCAGCCTGTAGTTACCCGGATGATTTTTGGATCCCTTTTTAAATAATGTCACTACCTCTGCTATACACCAATCCTTCGGTACCATGCCAGATCTAATTGAACTATTGAAAATCAAGTATGACGCGTGACCACTGAGAAGGACATATGTGATGGGAAGCGTGACCACTGAGAAGGACGTCTGTGATGGGACGTGTGACCACTGAGAAGGGCATCTGTGATGTGACGTGTGACCGCTGAGAAGTATTTTCTTGATGTGATCACTGAGAAGGGGATCTGTGATGGGACGCGTGACCACTGAGAAGGATGTCTGTGGTGGGACGTGTTACCACTGAAAAGGACGTCTGTGATGGGACGCGTGACCACGGAGAAGGACGTCTGTGGTGGGACACGTGATCACTGAGAAGGACGTCTGTGGTGAGACGCGTGACCACTGAGAAGGACCTATGTGATGGGACGTGTGACCACTGAGAAGAGCGCCTGTGATGTGACGTGTGACCACTGAGAAGAATTATTATTATTATTATTACCAGTTATTTATATAGCGCACACATATTCCGCAGCGCTTTACAGAGAATGTTTAGCCATTCACATCAGTCCCTGCCCCAGTGGAGCTTACAATCTATATTCTCTATCACATGTAGACGCACACACATTCATGCTAGGGTTAATTTTGTTGGAAGCCAATTAACCTACCAGTATATTTTTGGATTGTGGGAGGAAACCGGAGTACCCGGAGGAAACCCACGCAAGTACGGGGAGAATATACAAACTCCACACAGTTAGGGCCATGGTGGGAATTGAACCCATGACCTCAGTGCTGTGAGGCAGTAATGCTAACCATTACACCATCCGTACTGCCCCCAGAAGAACATATGTTATGGGACGTGTGACCGCTGAGAAGAACATATGTGATGGGACGCGTGACCACTGAGAAGGACGTCTGTGATGGGACTCGTGACCACTGAGAAGGACGTCTGTGATGTGACGTGTGACCACCGAGAAGCACGTCTATGAAGTGACGTGTGACCACTGAGAAGGACCTATGTGGTGGAACGTGTGACCACTGAGAAGGACATCTGTGATGTGAGCGTGACCACTAAGGACGTCTGTGATGTGACGTGTGACCACCGAGAAGCACGTCTATGAAGTGACGTGTGACCACTGAGAAGGACCTATGTGGTGGAACGTGTGACCACTGAGGTCTGTGATGTGAGCGTGACCACAGAGAAGGATGTCTGTGATGTGATGTGTGACCAAAGGACGTCTGTGATGTGACACGTGCCCAGTGAAAAGGACATTTGATGTGACGCGTGACCACTGAGAAGGACATTTGTGATGTGATGCGTGACCAGTGAGAAGGATGACTGTGATGCGACATGTGACCATTGAGAAGGACGTCTGTGATGCGACATGTGACCACTGAGAAGGACGTCTCTGATGTGTGACCACTGAGAAGGACGTCTGTGATGTGACGCGTGACCACTGAGAAGGACGTCTGTGATGTGACGTGTGACCACTGAGAAGCACGTCTATGAAGTGACGTGTGACCACTGAGAAGGACCTATGTGGTGGAACGTGTGACCACTGAGAAGGAGGTCTGTGATGTGAGCGTGACTACAGAGAAGGATGTCTGTGATGTGATGTGTGACCAAAAGACGTCTGTGATGTGACACGTGCCCAGTGAGAAGGACATTTGATGTGACACGTGCCCAGTGAGAAGGACATTTGTGATGTGATGCGTGACCAGTGAGAAGGATGACTGTGATGCGACATGTGACCATTGAGAAGGACGTCTGTGATGCGACATGTGACCACTGAGAAGGACGTCTCTGATGTGTGACCACTGAGAAGGACGTCTGTGATGTGATGCGTGACCAGTGAGAAGGACGACTGTGATGCGACATGTGACCACTGAGAAGGACGTTTGTGATGTGACGTGATCACTGAGAAGGACGTCTCTGATGTGTGACCATTGAGAAGGACGTCTCTGATGTGTGACCACTGAGAAGGACGTCTGTGATGTGACGCGTGACCACTGAGAAGGACGTCTGATGTGATATGTGGTCAAATATTAGGAATTACTCCTCGTCCTAAAACTAAAGTGCATTGGAACGCGTGTTTGCTTGGAGTTTTCGTACACTAATGCATTAGCCGTCTGCTTTGTGGTTTCATTATTATCGGACCTCCGTTTATCAAACATTTATCCTAATTATTTCTATGTGATATTTATTATGTCTGCCTTCTGGTGTTATCCAGCGCAAGTTGTTTCATGTGCAACGCAAAAATAACTGAAAGTTAGAATATCGCCAACAGTGTAAACAAATATAGTGTAACATTACAAATGATCCTATAACTTCCATTCGCCATGATTTATCCCATAAGGGTCCCTACAGTATAATAAATAAAGCTGGCCGTACACTGCGTGAATATTGTGCAAAGCAGACAACTAAATGACTGGTGTGAGTGACTGTCGCTCAGTCTGTGTCCTGAACAAAGGCAGATCGTTGTCTATATTGTTTGGTTTTTAAACCTGACTGATCCACGCGATCGCCGTTTGGCCAACTCCAGGCTGTGAATGGAGATCGCCACCATCTACGTCTGTATACTGACCGAAGGTCACGAGATTTCGTTGCCATTATTTGTCAGATGCTAAAGTAGATCAGGAAGTTCCTTTATTCAGTTCTACCGCTCAGTGGGACTGTGTTGCACAGTATAGTCATTTATACTATACGGGGGTACCACATTGCAGCTATGTATCAGGGCACCTTCCAGGGCAGGTAAGTGGCTATGGAAGATAACCGCTGTGGACTTACATATCTTCCTAGCATCACCAGTAGGTGGGCATCGCAGTGTATTTATTGTTTTATCTCTTGTATAAGACAATATCACACTATCCGCTGTTTCCCTGCCTCTCCCGGTCTCTACCCTGATATAAAGTGTAAGGACTGGGGACTCTGCTTTCTCATGGCTGCATGAAAGGAAAGATTCCTAAGCTATCGGGACAAGTGTCACAGCAGATTGGATAGTCGCCGCCTAATACTTTGATACTAATAAAGAGAATTAGGCCTCATACAAGCATATGGTGGCAGCTCGAGATCTTTTTTTTTTTAAATAACTGATTTTTATTGAGGTTTTTCATATATAAGAAATATATAAGACATATGCGTTTGACAATATGACATCAGCATCATAATGTGACAAACCTTAGAACATAGGGAACGTATGAAAAGTGGATCAATACAAGTATATCTAAGCCAAACAGCAATATGTAATAAGAAAATACAGTCAAACAAGGGGGGGGGGGGTGAAAGATCAGAGCGCTGTCGGCCCATCAAAGGCAGAAACACCACATTAGGGTGGGGTTATGAACATACAACCATACATCATTATACATAGTTCCCAATTAAGTTATTGTAACTAAACTGCTGTAATATTACATTAATAAAAATAATAACAAGCTAGGCATGTAGAAGATATGAAAAGACAAGAGAGAAGATGACATCTAGAAGATTGACGAGGAGATAAAGAGGAGGATAGGAGTAGAAGAAGAGAGAAGCCAGATTATCTGGACATTGTCCACTGAGAATTTTCAAAGGTTGCAATTATCGCGGATTGGGTGGTCTGGTCTAGAGTAGCCATATAGGGGCCACATTTTTTGTAGAACCTGGCAAGGTTAGAGGGACCCGTAAGGAGAGTGGACCTACGATCAAAATACAAATATTGTAACATAGTTTTCAGAACTTCAGCTAGGGAGGGGGTCGATCTAACAACCCAATGTTTCAGAATTGCTTTTTTGGATATGGTAAACAACATGGTCAGCATGGGGAAAAGTAGGTTAATCCCTCTCTCCAATCTCCAGGTAGAAAAATTAATGCAAAGACAGGCCAACGGGTCCGGTCTCAATGCTGTATGGAAATGGGTATTTATGAATACAAATAGTTTATTCCAAAAGCGTTGGATCCTAGTACAGCTCCAAAGGCAGTGGTAGAAAGTGGCTCTAGCTCCTTTACATTTAGGGCACCTATTAGGGAATGCAGGATCAATGGGTATCTGTTCATAAGGAGGTAAGTATGCCCTATGGATGGATTTTATATGTACCTCCTGTAGGTACGCAGAACTAAGAATTGACATGGTCCGGTGATGGTGGTCTAAGAGGAGGTCACAGGAGGTCACTCTTGGAATGTCTGCTTGCCAGGAGGCAACCAGTCTGGAAATGAATGGCTTGGATGGGATATTTACAATGAGTGAGTAAATTTGCTTTAATTTGTAGGGATGGGATTCCCAGTGCTTTAGAATCTTAGCTAGTGGGGAAGAAGGAGATGAGAGGATAGAGTCGAGGCGCAATGAATGGAGATAGTGTCTCACTTGTAGATACATATAGAAGTGGGAGGACGGAATAGAGTACCTGTCTCTTAGTGTTGCAAATTGGGCGATATGGCCAGCCGGGTCAAATACTTGTGAAGCAGCGCACAGCCCCCTCTCCCGCCATCGGACAAAAAGCGCATTGTGAAGGGAAGGAGGAAAAGAAGGGTTTCCCCAGAGGGATACATAAGAAGAAACAGTGTGGTCAGATTTGAGTTTTCTATGTAATTTCACCCAACTAAAGTAAGTGTCTCGAAATAAAGGATGTTTCAGGATTGATGGAGGTATGTCAGCTTTTTTGGTGTGTAGAAGGGCGCATGGGGAATAAGGTCGAAAAGCGTTAGTATCTAGAGCCAAGTCAGTATACGTGCTTTTTCCTAAGAGCCAGTCAGCAGCATATCGGAGAAAGATTGTAAGAGAGTAAGAAAGAAAGTCCGGGACTCCCAGTCCACCCATTGATTTGTCCATTACTAGTTTGGCAAAGGCCACTTTTGGTTTCTTCCCGTGCCATATAAATCGAGTCATAGCCTTGCGTAATGTAGAGCCATCCGCTTCTCTGAGGCTGAATGGAAGAGACTGCATAATATAAAAGATTTTGGGAAATATTACAGATTTAAGGACTGCAATCCTTCCTAGCAATGAGAGCGGTAGGGTAGCCCAACCCTCTAGTTTAGAAAGCACGGCCTTAATGGCCGGGGAGAAATTAATCTCGTAGGTACGCAAAATATCACGTGTAATATTAACTCCTAGGTATTTAAAGTGAGACTGAGTGATCGTGAAGGGTGAAGCCTGGGTAAGAGAAGATAGTGTGGAAGGGGGGACGTATATAGGAAGCAATTCTGATTTAGTGACATTGATCTTATAGCCAGCCTTTTCACCAAAGTCCGAAATCAAACGCAGGATTTCCGGGACTGACGTGAGAGGGTTCGAGACAAATAATAACATGTCGTCAGCGAACAGGGCGACTTTAAGCTCAGTGTTGCCGATGGAGATGCCAGTAAAGGAAGGGGAAAGCCTAAGAGCCACTGCAAGAGGTTCTAGAGCGATGGCAAAAAGGAATGGGGAGAGAGGGCAGCCCTGTCTAGTGCCTTTTTCTATATAGAAGGGGTCGGAAAGGAAACCGTTGCAAGAAATTTGAGTGGCCGGGGATGAATATATTGCGTGGATAGCCTTAATAAACGCATCAGGGAATTTAAATCGTGTCATGGTTGCGTAAAGGTGTGGCCATTCGACGAGGTCGAAGGCCTTTTCCGCGTCTAAGGATATGATGGCATATCCTGAAGAAGACATGTTACCGTGGCAGGAATGCATGGCTGCTAACACCCTTCTCACGTTGACCACCGAGTGTCTGCCTGCAATAAAGCCTGTCTGATTGGGGTGGACAATATGGGGGAGTATGAGTTTCAGACGATCGGCCAGTATCTTGGTGAATAACTTGTAATCTAAGTTTAACAAAGATATTGGTCGATAGGAGCCTGGAAGGGATAAATCTCTGCCTGGTTTAGGGAGCAATTTGAGGAGTGCCGAATTAAAGTGGGTTGGGGGGGTCTTAGCTAGCAGTAAGGAGTTGAAAATGTCTACCAGAATGGAGTCGAATTTATGGGAGAGGAGTCTATAGAACTCTCCACTATAGCCATCAGGACCTGGGGCCTTATTGGGTTTTAATTGTTTGATCGCTGACCGGACTTCAGTGATAGTGATCGGGGATAGCAGTTGAGAGGCCATATCATCTGTAAGAGCAGGGTAAGGTAGGGCTTCCCAAAAGAGAGGAGTGTTGGAGGAATTGTCAGCGGGGGTAGGGGGAGGGTATGGTGGTTGAGAGCAGGGTGTCGGGGAATGTAAAGCAGGCGAAGGCGGCTGCGGGGTGTTTGGAAGGGTGGATGAGTATAATTGGGAAAAGTAAGACTGCATGATATGTGCAATCTGCTTGTTTGTGGAAGTCAGTGTGCCTTGTTGTGTGCAGAGAGGGTGAACCACTGCAGGTGAAAATGTGTCACGAAGCAAGTTGGAGAGTAAGCGGCCAGATTTGTTCCCGAATTTGTGGAACTTGTAGTGGACAGAAAAAAGGTATTTATTTCCCATTTCGGAGATGTGTTCGTCAAAGTGGGTTTTAGTAAGCAGATATGCTTGCTTAGTGGCTGGTGAAGGTGCATGTTTGTACGCCTGAAAGGCCACAGTGAGAGCGTTCTGGAGCGTCAGATACTGCTTTGAGAAATTCTTGTTGGAGGCTGCGGTGAAGGACATAATCGCTCCTCTGAGTACGGCTTTCGCCGACATCCAAAACAGAAAGGGATTCGTCTGGAGGTGTTCAGAATTGGTAGTGCAATAGTCGTCCCAAGCAGCCTCCAAGAAGGACCTGAAAGTAGCAGAGCGACAAAATCTAGTTGGGAATTTCCATAACCTAGTCGTGTCCCTGTCATCTGGAAAGTGGATAGTCAATGAAATCATAGCATGGTCTGACAGAGAGATGGGGGCAATAGAGCAGTCCGTGACCTGAGGGAAAAGAGCATGAGAGATGAAGAAATAGTCGATGCGAGAGAGAGAGCCGTGCGCCGCCGAGAGACAGGTGTATTCTCTTTCTGTTGGGTACAGGGCTCTCCACAGGTCTATAACCTGTAGGGTGGAGGTGAAGAGGGGGATGCCAACCTTAGGGAGTGGAGGGGGGGGTCCCACGGGTGTTTGATCTGTCCAGTATGGAGGAAAAGATCAGGTTAAAATCCCCACCAATAATCAAATTGTCACCCATGAAGGGGGTCAGAAGGGTACTCAAGCTCTGGAAGTATGACTTAGAATAGGGAGGGGGGATATATACATTTGCCAGCGTGAGCCTTTTGCCCAGTATATCCACCGAAACCACCACATATCTACCAGTATCGTCAGTAACAACACTGTGAACCTCATGAGCCAGAGTGCGTTTTAACAGGATAACCACTCTTGCCTTGGAGCTGCAGGAAGAGGATGCCAATACAGACCAGCCCAGCATTCCCAGTTTTGCAGATTCAGAGGTAGTCAGATGAGTTTCCTGGAGGAATGCCACGTCCACGCCAGACTTTTGTAAGAAAATCAAAATTTTCCTGCGTTTCGCCGGAGAGTTGATACCTCCAACGTTCCAGGTTGCGTAGCGTAGACTAGGCATCCCTGCAGGAAACAGGGAAAAAAAGGAACATCAGTTTAAAGCATAAAAAGACAAAAAGGGGAACTTTTAGTATAGCGATGTCAAAGGATATCATACATTTTGGCCAAGTTATATAGGGTAGGACAGCGCCCACAGGAGTTGGAGGAGGGTACCAGTCAGTGAGCGAGGGGAGGAGTGTACGGGAGGGGAGGTAGGGAACACAAATGAAAAGAGGCATACAAACGCTAGCATTTGATGCCAGACTTCCAAGCAAAAGCACATAAAGTATCATAACAAAAAGGATAAACATCCAACACGGAGGGGCGTGTCCGCCCCCCGATCCTCAAAGTGCAGCAAAATATTAACGTATAGCTGTAAAACTGGGGCCCGTAGGTCCCGGCAGTGCGCCACACATAAGAACAATAAAATATCATGTAGTTTAGAGAGAATGAGCCACTAAATGTGAAAACAAAAGGTAGCGGTGTAAACTCAGAAATCACGGAACAGACATGAAATCATGCAAAACAGAGAGAACTTAATGAGACAATTTAGAACATGGAGCACAGTCCTTCATTTAGTTGAATCAGAGATGTCTGCATCTTTGGCCTGGGACTGCTCCTGGAGGTAAGCCAAAGCGTCAGGCGGGGTAGAAAAGTCCTTAAATGAAGACCCGTCATAAATGCGAAGCCTGGCAGGATATAGCAGGCCAAATTTGCGCCCTTCAGCGACTAATTGAGAGCAAACAGGGGAAAAGGATTTCCTGGCTCGTGACAATTCAGCGGAGTAGTCTTGAAAAATATATGAAGCTTATGTCCTTCCCATGACAAAGATTTTGCTTTGCGAGGGGCCGACCATATCTCCATTTTGTGTAGGTAATTTAAGCAGCGGAACAGGGTAACGCGGGGTCTCGGCCTGTTAGGGGTCGGAGTCGGGCCCACCCTATGGACCCTCTCTATTACCATGTCCTGGCAAACCGCTTCTATGCCTAAAAGCGAGGGTAGAGTGTTGCGGACAAAATGGGCCAAAGCGGGCCCCTTGATAGATTCAGGGAGGCCGACCAACCTAATATTGTTTCGACACGATCTGTTCTCAATATCGTCTATCTTGTTCCATAGCTGGTAGGAATCGTTAGTGAGGCGCTTCACGGTGTGTTGCAAATCCCCTATATCATGGGAGGCTATATTGATCTGCTGCTCTGTGTTAGAAACCCTGTGGGTCAGATGTTGCAGCTGGCTGGTAATATCAGCCACTGCTTTGGATAGAAGGGGGGTCATGGTAGCTGTAATGGCCGCCACCACCTCTGAGTAAGTCACAGGGGCATCGCAGCCTGCACTCACGTGTCCCCCAGGTCCTTTGGCCACGGTTTTCTTATGCAGGGGGGGTGCACTCTCCACTGCAGAGTCTGCCTGCATGGTCCCTGCAGCCCGCCGCTTCTCCTGGCGTGGAGGCTGCGGCTGGTGCGTCTGGGGCTGCGGCGTCAGCGGCGCTAAAAAGCGGTCCATGTCGGCTGCGGGGAATGTAAGGTCACTGCGGGAGAGCTCCGGGCGCCAAACGAGGCTTTAAAAGCCTAATTAAAAGTGTCTGAAGAGGAGCGGGGGACGGAGCTCAGAACGTAGCTCAGGTCTCCATGAAGCCGGAACCGGAAGTCGCAGCTCGAGATCTTAATGTGTTTATAGATGTGTCGTCCTACACCCAGCGTCAATACTCCGTACAGCGCAGGCCGCCCGGCATGAAGGAGTCGCTCTGAGAGGTATTACATACAGACGGAGCCACGCTCATCTACCCTTCTCTGCTGCACCTAGGTGCACCAAGGATTATTAACATAAGGCTTTCATCTATTGTTCTCGGCTGCAATATATTACAGAGAGAACAATACAGCAGGGGATTAAGTCTGACTGCCCTGGCTCAAAATATACTATTAAAGGGATAGATGAGCATGGCTCCATCTGTAGCATATCTTCCCTATTCTCTGGCTACATTCTCTGCTAGCTTTGTGTCCCCAGTGATAGTGGCTCCCAGATCCCATCCCTCCTCAGTAATAAGTCATATTTTTGTGCCTTTCACACTATAATCCTCTTTTGGGTGTTTGGAAAAACAGGTTAAAATCCATCAATCTTAGATTAAACTATAGTTGTCACATTTTGTCTCATATATACCCACCCATGCATCTACACTGCTGCATATATCACTAGATATTGCATAACACATGTCCTCAGGTCCTGCACTAGCAGTCTCTCCCTCCTCTACATGTTTTCCATGTACTACAAGCTTCTGTTTCTCCTTCGTATATTATATCTATTCAGCCGCCATTGTATTCATGCCCTAGCATTATTGCTGATTATTGAGTCTTCGGTGTGAGATCAGTCCTTACTAATATCTTGGTAATCTCCATCTACTGCTCCATCGCTGTTATTACCTCAGTCACCTGACTACGAGGTAATCACACCCTGATGTGTAGACCTACCAGAGAGGTGTGGCCCTGTCATAGCTCCGGCTAGCATCTGCCCGTCATGGTGCCTGGTGTGCAGGTTTCCTGTTACCCACTCTTGGTGTTTTCCCCTTGTTGCCAGTGAGGGGGAGGAGAAAAATTCAGTAACCTAACAGTGTAAAAAGAAAGATGGCTGCTTCCATTGTGCTGATGTGAGTGGAGTGACAATGTCAGCACTACAGCCCATTTATGTTTTAAATACACAGTCAACTAGATAGTTCTAGACAAACTCCGTTATGTGGGAATGACAGGGTTAACGTATATATAACAGTTGTCAATGGTACTGAATACATTCAATAATATCTGCTATCTACTGTATATCATGCATATGTACTGTGTAACTATGCAGAGTTTATTGCTCATGATGACGTGACCCATCCGCTGATGTACAGAGGGTTTATCTTAGTACTTTTGTCCCCAACAGGTCCGCACGCCTCCTCACCCTATCCTGAGATGACGTATCAGTGCTCGGAGTGTCAGCAATGTTTCCCTAATCATTCAGACCTGTTCACCCATCATCAAACACATAGCACCAGTAATCTGTATAGATGCTCTGTCTGCGGAGTGCGTTTCATATCCAAATTGTCTCTTACCACCCACCAGCGATGTCACACCGAGGACCAACTGTCTCATTGTCACGGTGGGAAATTATCTCATAAGAGGTCACTTCTACTGTCACATAAGGGAGCTCACAACAGGGAGAGACCATTTGCATGCCTGGAGTGCGGGAGATCTTTTACCAGAAGGTATGGCCTTACTATGCACCAACGGCTACACTCTGGCGTGAAACCTTTTCACTGCATGGAATGTAACAAGAGCTTTGTCACAAAATCCAGCCTTGTCAAACATCAGCGCACTCACACTGGTATGAGGCCGTTTTCCTGTATGGAATGCGGGAGATCTTTTACCAGCAGCTCTGCCCTTATTGAACACCAGCAGATTCACTCTGGTGATAAGCCGTTTAAATGCTCAGAGTGCGGCAAATGTTTTGTTCGGAAATTCAACCTTGTCACACATCAGCGCACTCACACCAAGGAGAAGACATTTTCCTGTTTGGATTGCGGGAGATGTTTTACCAGCATGTCTGACCTAACTGAGCACCAGCAGATTCACGCTGGCGAGAAGCCATTTCAGTGCTCAGAATGTGGGAAACGTTTTGTTCGGAAATTCAACTTGGTCACACATCAGCGCACTCACACGAGGGAGACTTTTTCCTGTCTGAAGTGTGGGAGATGTTTTACCAGCAGGTCTGCCCTTACTGTGCACCAGCAGATTCACTCCGGTGAGAAGCCATTTAAGTGCTCAGAGTGCGGCAAATATTTTGCCCGGAAATTCAACCTCGTCACACATCAGCGCACTCACACCAGGGAGAAGACGTTTTCCTGCGTGAGGTGCGGGAGATGTTTTACCAGCAGGTCTGCCCTGACTGTGCACAAGCAGATTCACGCTGGAGAGAAGCCATTTAAGTGCTCAGAGTGCGGCAAATGTTTTGCGCGGAAATTCAACCTTACCACACATCAGCGCACTCACACCAGGTAGAAGCCGTTTTCATGCACGGACTGCTGCAAGTAATTTGTCCAAAGATCCAATCTTGTCAAACATTGGTGCACTCACACCTGGGAGAAGCCATTTGCGAGTTCCCAATGCGACCTCTGCTTTTCTAATGGCTCAAGTCTTGGTTGACATCAGAGTTCACTCCAGTCTAGATGAATAAACTGTCCGTTACATACATAACAAGACTTGTTTTAAGGAACTGGAAAAAATAGGGGAAATCTTTTCCTGCAAAAATGCATAATGAAGGGGCAGGGCTGTGTTTTTAGGTCCTCAGTCCTGCACATGTAGAAGGTGCTGTATCCAGTTATGGGTCCATCTAATAATGCGCATAGTGGATACAGTGAAAACATCACTTGAATAATTTTTTGGGTTTGTGTTATTTTAAGAGTGAAGGGACATCGGAACCGTCTCCATTACTTCTGCGACTTTTTGAGTGTATGAATGTAATGATTACTTTGGGTCATCCTCTCCCTTGAGAAGAACAACTGTAGTATACAAAGTGCACCCATCTTTTCAGAGGAGCTGGAAAAGTCCTCTTGCTGAGCGGAGAGGCTGCATTTTTTTCCACCTCGGGAAATGACACTCTAAAAATACCTTCTCCTCGCCTTCATATTATTCATTGAATCCAGTCCTGTTAAAATACTAATCTGCACCCCTTTCCACCCACCTACTGTCAGATTTATACCGCTTTCAGACCTAATATAGCGGGTTGCAGCCGGGAGCCTGACACGGGTGCTACCCGGCCGCGACCCGCGTCAGCCCCCTTTCACACCGGACTCGCCAGCCCGGCATATTGCCGGGTTGGTGACGTTTCCGGTGACGCGAAGGGGGCGGCGCTTGGAGATCACATGATCTCCAGGCGCCGCCCGCACATAGACTGCAAAACTGGACATTTGTGCAAGAGGAGGACAGGTGATATCACACAACAGCATTAGCACTCATTTTGTTGTGGAACATTAAAAATAATTAAACTTTGTAGTTCAGGCCTGGACAACCTGGGGCTCTCCAGCTGTTGTGAAACTATACACAGGGCCGGTTCAAGGGCGCAGAGCGCCCCGGGCAGGAAAGGGGCGTGGCCTAATACAGGGGGCGTGGTGAGTCACGCCCCCTGTACATTGAAAGCGCCGCTTGAATGCTGAGCGGTGCGCGATGACGTCATCGCGCACCGCACAGCAAAAGGTCCTCTCCACGAAGAGAAACTAGACGCTATGCGTCTAGTTCCCTTCGTGGAGAGGACGTCATCGCGCACCGCTCAGCAGTTACTCTCCACGAAGGGAAACTAGACGCATAGCGTCTAGTTCCCTTCACAGGAGGCGCCGGGGACGGCAGCGGGCAGCGGAGGCGGACGGGGGACACAGCGGGCAGCAGTGGCGGATCTTGCCACGGTGCGGCGCCCTCCGGATGGCGCCAGCGCCCTCCGGAAGGCGGCGCCCCGGGCAAAAGTCCTGCTTGCCCGTGGCAAGAACCGCCACTGCCTATACATCCAAGTATGACCTTACACATTCTCTAATGGCAAAACTGTGGCATTGAATGTTGGGTCTTGTAGTTTCACAACAGGCAGAGAGCCACGGGTTGGCCAGGCCCGCTGAAGCTAGTGAGTTAAAAAAAAAAACACCATTTAATATGTCTTGCTGCTTCTCTTCATTCAGTATATTCTCTGCCATCACATAGTGGTGGCAGCCATTTTCTGGGCAATAGCCCTGACAATGCAGCCAATCAGCTCACTATGAATCGGTGACATCACTGGGGCAGGACACCCATCTTGTGGTCCTAAGAGTGTAGTATATCATGTGATGTTCCTAGTGATACAGAAGAAAAAAAAATCTCTTGCACTGGGAACAGTTGCGAAATAGTTACTATAAGATGGCCACTATTGTATAATAATATCTGGTTATCAACCAGGGGTTTCTACTGAAGACCCAAGTCATTGATGTACACCCACAAGAAGAAAGGAGGAGGTGTGTTTATTGGTTGACAAAGTTAAAATGTTTCCTTTATTTTTTACATTTAAAGTTTGTCCATTCTGAATTTTCAGCAAAATATTTGTTAAAAAAAAAAAAGTAGAGTATAGAATTGTCAACAAAGATAGAAATTGTGCTTAAAATGAGAATTAAATAATATTTTTCATTCAGTACCTCACATGCCTTTAATATTGTTTGTGTTTTATTGCATTAGCGTTGTGCTTACTGCCGATGGATATGTTTCTCACTGAACTCAGTGGTATGCAGGGATAATTGAATATCTGTCACTTTGAAAGTTATATACTGTACAGTATATCCAAGTATTATTAGGTAGTCTTTAAACTCTAATTACAACATATGCTTGGTATGTAGGTAATCATTACCACAAAGTAGATCAACATTAAGGGGGATATTCAATTGTTTGAACAGTCAGTTGGGTGTCTGTTTTTTTCCTAGCTAATAGACCGGTAAAAACAGACACCCAACCAATTTTTTCAAACATTTGAATTCCCCCCCTAAGTGTTAGATTTGCCGCTATGGGTATATAACTTCTCTTAGCCTATGAAATAAAGCATAATTATATGAGTATATCCTTAACCTGGGTTATATTCCCAATAATAGATGTTTCTTCATTTCCCACGCCTACATAGGAAACATGATTTTGATACGTTGCTGTTTTTTTTCAGAAACTCCCTTAGCCCCTATAGGGGCAATTTGTTAATGTATGAGAGTGTTGAAGCACCCAAATAACTTTTCCACAATCAGAGATCTACAGTACTGTGTGTAGACCACTGAATTTTACAGGCAGCAATATTAATCAAAAAGTATTTCTATAGTGACGTTTGTTCGTATAGAGATCTTGTCAAAGTATCATTAATTCAGAGACAGGGGCAATAATTTTAATTTCTCTAAGAACTGTATTTGGTTAATGTCCTCAGAGCATATCTACAGATCTACAGATGTATCCTCTAACATCTTTGCTCATAGCGCGGCATTCAAGCCTCCCAGTAACAGCATGTCATTGTGTGATGTCCCAGTCGCAGCACTTCATGGCGTACTGTACACCACGAGAGAATCCTTGCCACACAATACACGGTTTAACCGCTGGGTGGCAAATGCTCCGTAGACGACAACTACAGTACTGAAAACAATATTGTGTCAATGGACGGTGATCCCTGATAAGCTGGCCAATCACATTCAGGCAGTGTAAACAGTCACTCGGCTCGGCACCTCCCCCTAAACTTTAATTCCTATGCTACAGTATGCCACCGATCTGCATTGGACTCGCCTGAATGTTACGTGGTGCAAAGCCCTTGGAGTCCCTCCATACTGTTTTTCCATAGTGATTACGCCTACTGCTGGACTGCATGGGCTAGTGGTTAAGGCGATGCTTTACATAGCCGTCCTGCTGGGTTTAAATCCCGCTACGGCGCAACATCGTTTTGCAAACTATGTATATTAATAGAGATTTTCATGAGTGACTTATTTCTATGATGCTGTTGTCTGAGCAGGACACATCATATACCAAATGAAAGCTCTTGGTCCGTGGATTTACAGAATTGGCGTTGCGATTGGTTGCTTAATTCATTCCACCTGGCCAATTACAATGCTCTAAAAATGTGACAGTTGGTTAACTCTCCCTATCCACCTATCAGGTGGTCTGGAAACTGACAGTTATGTGCATCCGCCCACTAAGCAGGGATATTATGGGGTATCGACTCTTAAGAGGGTGAAAAGGGGTCAAATGTTCCGCCCCGCAAACCTTTGCCTGGTTGAAACCGGACACATCAGCTAGTATATATTTATTTTAGCTCTCATTTTAAATTGTTTGCTTAGAGCAGTGGTTCCCAAATTGTGTATCTAGGCACCATGGGGTGATGTGAGATACTTGCAGGGTGTTTTGGGTTGGTGGTCCAGGACCTAAACAAATTATGGTCAAAGTGATAGGCAAAACCAGTGCTCGTGGCTGCCAATCATAAAACATGTGGACAGTCAAAAGCTCGGCTGTATGTCACCACAGGGTATGGGTCATTGGGTCGACCACTGTTGGTCGTCATGCATTAGGTCGACATGGTCCCTAGGTCGACGTGAGATCTTACATTTTTTGGTGTCATTTTTTTCGTAGAGTGACCGGGAACCCCAATTAGTGCACCGCTACCCTCCGCACAGGTTACAGTTCCCAATTGTAGTCCACGTGGATCGTAAAGTATGAAAAAGTTCAAAAAATGAAAAAATATTGTGATAAACGCATGTCGATCTTTTGTCATGTCGACCTAGAAACCCTGTCGACCTAATGACCGTATTCCGTCACCACATAACTGACAGGTAAGCACAATTTACCTTCAGTTTTTCCCCAAGTATATCAATAAGAAACTATGAGGCAGATGTATTAACCTGGAGAAGGCATAAGGAAGTGATAAACCAGTGGTATGTGCAAGGTGATAAATGCACCAGCCAATCAGCTCCAATATGTAAATTAACAGTAAGGATCTGATTGGCTGGTGCGTGTATCACCTTGCACATATCACTGGTTTATCACTTCCTTATGCCTTCTCCAGGTTAATACATCTGCCCCTATTTAACTAGTGGTGCCTTAAAAAAAAGTTTGGGAACCACTGGCTAAGAGTATAAAGCTGGATACACACTGACGCCAAATGTAGCCAACCGATATGTTGACCCCGCGGGCATTGTGCTGTAACACCTGACGAACGTTTCGCAGAAGCTTTATCAAGGAAGCCAGAGTCCGGGAGCCTGGAGTCAATTTGTATGTCCAAAGGACAAACAGTATTCACCTCCTCATGACCGCACACATTGGGGCGGGGGGTTACTTGCTCTCTGTCATCATTTGAGCGCTCTGGTACGTTTCGCTCTGAGATCATTCATACTGATATACCTATTCGGGCATAGGTAGTGTGGGTTATCTACAAGGTGTAAATATTGAATAAAAATTGTTTCAATAAAATAGAATTCCAATACATAATACAGTGCATGGACAGGATGTAATGGAGTCTGAGTGCGCCCGCCAAACTCTGATGGTTTTTTTTGTTTCTTGCTTTTTAAAGGGGCAATCATTTACAAGGCATGGTGCCTTTGTAATTTTTTTTTTTTTTTAAAGTCAGAGTTCGGCCGGCATCACGCTTGTTGGGCAAACTCGGACTCCATTACATTCCGCCCCAGGTTTCTATTGTGTATATTTATATATTATTATAAATTAAACATAATATATATTACCCTACTGTGTGAAAATCAGATATACAAAATGTGTCCAAGGATGATATCCTCATCCTATAAAAGGTAAGTAAATAAAGTCACCAGTGCTCTGATTCCATAGCTGAAGAGTTCCGAACTTCCACTGGCCTTAATGTAAGCACAAAATCTGCGGCGGGAGATTAATGGACTGGGTTTCCATGGCCGAGCAGTTGCATGCAAGATTCACATCACCAATGCCATGCGTCGGATGGAGCGTTTAAAGCCCACGACACTGGACTGTGGAGCAGTGGAAACGTGTTCTGTGGAGTGATGAATCACGCTTCTCGGTTTGGCAGTCAGATGGGCGAGTCTGGATTTGGCAGATGCCGGGAGAATGTTACCTGTCTGACTGCATTATGCCGGCTGTGAAGTTTGGTGGGGCGGAGGGATAATGGTATAGGGCTGTTTTTCAGGGTTTGGGCTCCTTATCTCCAGTTAAGGGCAGATCTTAATGTTTCAGCACACCAAGACATTTTGGACAATGCTATTCTTCCAATTTTGTGGCAGTAGTTTGGGGATGGCCCTTTTCTATTCCAACATGACTGTGCCCCAGTGCACAAAGCAAGGACTATAAAGACATGGTTTGATATGTTCGGTGTGGAAGAACTTGACTGGCCCGCACAGAGCCCTGACCTCAACCCCATTGAGCACCTTTGGGATGAACTGGAACAGAGATTGCGAGTCAGGCCTACTCATCCAACATCATTACCTGACCTCATAAATGCTAATACAAATTCCCACAGAAACACTCCCACATCTTGTTGAAGCTGTTATAGCTGCAAAAGAAGGGCCAGCTCCATATTAAAGTATATGTATTTGAATACAATGTCATTACAGTCCCTGTAGGTGTAATGGTCGGGCATCCGAGTACTTTTGTCCATATAGTGTGGGCTGCAATTGAGGTACCTTTGGCACAAAAACATACATATATACAGTCTAGCACTGTATATATGTAAAACCCCCCGCCATTTTTTACATGAAATGTGGGACAGAAGCCCGCCACTGAGGGGGCGGGGCCTTCTTCCTCAGCACACCAGCGCCATTTTCCCTTCACAGCTCCGCTGGAAGCAGCTCCCCAGGCCCTCCCCTGCAGTATCCAGGTACAAGATGGGTTAAAAAGAGAGGGGGGGCACATAAATTTAGGCGCAAATCAATACAAAAAAGCAGCTATTGGGAAAATCACTTATTAGCAGTGAAAATCCCTGTGTTATATAGCGCTGTGGTGTGTGCTGGCATACTCTCTCTCTGTCTCCCCAAAGGACTTTGTGGGGTCCTGTTCTCAGTCTGAGCATTCCCTGTGTGTGTGCGGTGTGTCGGTACGGCTGTGTCGACATGTTTGAGGAAGGTTACGTGGAGGCGGAGCAAGGGCAGATAAGTGTGGTGTCGCCCCCGTCGGGGCCGACACCTGATTGGATGGATATGTGGAAGGTCTTAAATGACAATGTAAACTCCTTACATAAAAGGTTTGATGACGCTGCAGCCTTGGGACAGCCGGGGTCTCAGCCCGCGCCTGCCCAGGCGTCTCAGAAGCCGTCAGGGGCTCATAAACGCCCTCTATCTCAGATGGTTGACACAGATGCCGACACGGAGTCCGACTCCAGTGTCGACGATGATGAGGCACATTTACAGTCTAAAATGACCAGGGCCATCCGATACATGATTATTGCAATGAAAGATGTATTACACATTTCTGAGAGTAACCCGGTTAATACCAAGAGGGTTTATATGTTTGGGGAGAAAAAGCAGCCAGTGACTTTTCCCCCATCTGATGAATTAAATGAATTGTGTGAAGAAGCGTGGAGTTCCCCTGATAAGAAATTAGTGATTTCTAAGAGGTTACTAATGGCGTACCCTTTCCCTCTAACGGACAGGTTACGTTGGGAAACATCCCCTAGGGTGGACAAGGCGCTGACACGCTTATCTAAAAAGGTGGCCCTGCCGTCTCAGGATACGGCCGCCTTAAAGGAGCCTGCGGATAGAAAGCAGGAAGCTATCCTGAAGTCAGTGTATACACACTCTGGTACTCTACTGAGACCTGCTATTGCTTCAGCCTGGATGTGTAGTGCTGTAGCAGCGTGGACAGATACTCTGTTAGACGACATAGATTCCCTCGACAGAGATACTGTTTTGCTAACCCTGGGCCATATCAAAGACGTCGTCTTATATATGCGAGATGCTCAGAGGGACATTTGCCTGCTGGGCTCTAGAATTAATGCTATGTTCATTTCTGCCAGGAGGGTCTTATGGACTCGGCAATGGACAGGAGATGCTGATTCTAAAAAACACATGGAGGTTTTGCCTTATAAGGGTGAGGAGTTGTTTGGGGACGGTCTGTCGGACCTCGTGTCTACAGCGACAGCTGGAAAGTCCACTTTCTTACCTCAGGTTTCCTCACAGCCTAAGAAAGCACCGTATTATCAAATGCAGTCCTTTCGTTCCCAAAAAGGCAAGAGGGTCAGGGGTGCATCCTTTCTTGCCAGAGGCAGGGGTAGAGGTAAGAAGCTGCACCACGCAGCAAGTTCCCAGGAACAAAAGTCCTCCCCTGCTTCCACTAAGTCCACCGCATGACGTTGGGGCTCCACAGGCGGAGCCAGGTGCGGTGGGGGCGCGTCTCCGAAACTTCAGCAGCCAGTGGATTCGTTCACAGGTGGATCTCTGGGCTATACAAATTGTATCTCAGGGATACAAGCTGGAATTCGAAGCGACTCCCCACCGCCGTTACCTCAAATCAGCCTTGCCAGCTTCCCCCATGGAAAGGGAGGTAGTGCTGGCGGCAATTCACAAGCTGTACCTCCAGCAAGTGATTGTCAGGGTCCCCCTCCTTCAACAGGGAAGGGGTTACTATTCCACAATGTTTGTGGTACCGAAACCGGACGGTTCGGTGAGACCCATTCTGAATCTAAAGTCCTTGAACACTTATATAAAGAAATTCAAGTTCAAAATGGAATCGCTCAGAGCGGTTATTGCAAGCCTGGAAGAGAGGGATTTTATGGTGTCGCTGGACATCAAAGATGCTTACTTGTATGTCCCCATTTACCCACCTCACCAGGAGTACCTCAGATTTGTGGTACAGGACTGTCATTACCAGTTCCAGACGTTGCCGTTTGGCCTGTCCACGGCACCGAGAATATTTACCAAGGTAATGGCCGAAATGATGATACTCCTACGGCAGAAGGGAGTTATAATTATCCCATACTTGGACGATCTCCTCATAAAGGCGAGGTCCAGGGAGCAGTTGTTGATCAGCGTAACACTCTCTCAGGAAGTGTTACTACAGCACGGCTGGATTCTGAATGTTCCAAAGTCGCAGCTGATTCCTACGACGCGTCTGCTTTTCCTGGGCATGATTCTGGACACAGAACAGAAGAAGGTGTTTCTCCCGGTGGAGAAGGCCCAGGAATTAGCATCTCTGGTCAGGGACCTCCTGAAACCAAAACAGGTATCGGTGCATCACTGCACGCGAGTCCTAGGAAAGATGGTGGCTTCATACGAAGCCATTCCCTTCAGCAGGTTCCATGCAAGGATCTTTCAGTGGGATCTGTTGGACAAGTGGTCCGGATCGCATCTTCAGATGCATCGGCTGATCACCCTGTCCCCCAGGGCCAGGGTGTCTCTTCTGTGGTGGCTGCAGAGTGCTCACCTTCGCGAGGGCCGCAGGTGCGGCATACAGGACTGGGTCCTGGTGACCACGGATACAAGCCTCCGAGGGTGGGGGGCAGTCACTCAGGGAAGAAACTTCCAAGGGCTGTGGTCAAGTCTGGAGACTTCTCTACACATAAATATACTGGAATTAAGGGCCATTTACAACGCCCTGAGTCAAGCAGAGCCCCTGCTTCGAAACCGGCCAGTGCTGATTCAGTCAGACAACATCACGGCGGTCGCCCATGTAAACCGCCAGGGCGGCACAAGAAGCAGGATGGCAATGGCGGAAGCCACAAAGATTCTTCGATGGGCGGAGAATCACGTGCAAGCACTGTCGGCAGTGTTCATTCCGGGAGTGGACAACTGGGAAGCAGACTTCCTCAGCAGACACGACCTCCACCCGGGAGAGTGGGGACTTCATCAGGAAGTCTTCCAACTGATTGCAAACCGATGGGAACTGCCACAGGTGGACATGATGGCGTCCCGCCTCAACAAAAAGCTAAAAAGATATTGCGCCAGGTCAAGGGACCCTCAGGCGATAGCTGTGGACGCCCTAGTGACACCGTGGGTGTACCAGTCGGTATATGTGTTTCCTCCTCTTCCTCTCATACCAAAAGTACTGAGAATAGTAAGAAAGAGAGGAATAAGAACAATACTCATTGTTCCGGACTGGCCAAGAAGGACTTGGTACCCGGAACTGCAAGAAATGCGCAAAGAGGACCCATGGCCTCTGCCTCTCAGACAGGACTTGCTGCAACAAGGGCCCTGTCTGTTCCAAGACTTACCGCGGCTGCGTTTGACGGCATGGCGGTTGAACGCCGGATCCTAGCGGAAGAAGGCATTCCGGATGAAGTTATTCCTACGCTGATAAAAGCTAGGAAAGACGTGACAGCAAAACATTATCACCGTATATGGCGGAAGTATGTTGCTTGGTGTGAGGCCAGGAAGGCCCCTACAGAGGAATTCCAGCTGGGTCGATTCCTGCACTTTCTACAGTCAGGGGTGACTATGGGCCTAAAATTGGGGTCCATAAAGGTCCAGATTTCGGCCCTATCCATTTTCTTTCAAAAAGAACTGGCTTCACTGCCTGAGGTTCAGACATTTGTTAAGGGAGTGCTGCATATTCAGCCCCCTTTTGTGCCACCAGTGGCACCCTGGGATCTTAACGTTGTGTTGGATTTCCTGAAATCCCACTGGTTTGAGCCACTTAAGACCGTGGAACTAAAGTATCTCACGTGGAAAGTGGTCATGCTGTTGGCCTTAGCATCTGCTAGGCGTGTGTCGGAATTGGCGGCTTTGTCATGTAAAAGCCCTTATCTGATCTTCCATATGGACAGGGCAGAATTGAGGACTCGTCCCCAATTTCTCCCAAAGGTGGTGTCTTCGTTTCATTTGAACCAACCTATTGTGGTGCCTGCGGCTACTCGGGACTTGGAGGACTCCAAGTTGCTGGACGTAGTCAGGGCTTTGAAAATATGTTTCCAGAACGGCTGGAGTCAGGAAGACTGACTCGCTGTTTATCTTGCATGCACCCAACAAGCTGGGTGCTCCTGCTTCAAAGCAAACTATTGCTCGCTGGATCTGTAGCACGATTCAGCAGGCTCATTCTGCGGCTGGATTGCCGCATCCAAAATCGGTAAAAGCCCATTCCACAAGGAAGGTGGGCTCTTCTTGGGCGGCTGCCCGAGGGGTCTCGGCATTACAGCTTTGCCGAGCTGCTACTTGGTCGGGTTCAAACACATTTGCAAAGTTCTACAAGTTTGATACCCTGGCTGAGGAGGACCTTGTGTTTGCTCATTCGGTGCTGCAGAGTCATCCGCACTCTCCCGCCCGTTTGGGAGCTTTGGTATAATCCCCATGGTCCTTACGGAGTTCCCAGCATCCACTAGGACGTCAGATAAAATAAGAATTTACTCACCGGTAATTCTATTTCTCGTAGTCCGTAGTGGATGCTGGGCGCCCGTCCCAAGTGCGGACTCTCTGCAATACGTGTATATAGTTATTGCTTAAATAAGGGTTATTGTTATGAGCCATCCGTTGAGTGAGGCTCAGTTGTTGTTCATACTGTTAACTGGGTAAGGTTATCACAAGTTGTACGGTGTGATTGGTGTGGCTGGTATGAGTCTTACCCTGGATTCAAAATTTCCTTTCCTTGTAATGTCAGCTCTTCCGGGCACAGTTTCCCTAACTGAGGTCTGGAGAAGGGGCATAGAGGGAGGAGCCAGTGCACACCAGATAGTACCTAATCTTTTTTTAGAGTGCCCAGTCTCCTGCGGAGCCCGTCTATTCCCCATGGTCCTTACGGAGTTCCCAGCATCCACTACGGACTACGAGAAATAGAATTACCGGTGAGTAAATTCTTATTATTTTTTCCACCTCTATATTCTTCCATTTAGGTTGCCGTTGTTCGCTGCATAGCGATCAGTGAAAAAAGGCTTATCTGCACATGCGTATGCACCGCAATACGCACGCGCGTCGTACGGGTACAAAGTCCTTTGTGGTTTTGCACAGGTTCTAGCGATGATTCCGTACGCACAGCCGATCGCAAGGAGATTGACAGGAAGTTGGAGTTTCTGGGTGGCAACTGACCGTTTTCTGCGAGTGTTTGGAAAAACGCAGGCGTGGCCGGGCGTTTGCTGGGCGGGTATCTGATGTCATTACCGTGTCACTCGTCGCAGCAATCATCGCACAGGATAAGTAACTACAGGGCTGGTCTTGTTTTGCACAAAACATGTTTGCAGGCGCTCTGCTGCACAGGCGTTCGTACTCCTACAAAGCGAAAATACACTCCCCCGTGGGCGGCTATGCGTTTGCACGGCTGCTAAAAACTGCTAGCGAGCGATCAACTCGGAATGACCCCCATTGTTCTATCTCTTGTTTACGTATATAGGGGGTAATTCAGACCTGATCACTGCTGCAAATTTATTAGCAGTTTGGCAAAACCATGTGCACTGCAGGGGGGCAAATGTAACATGTGCAGAGAGAGTTAGATTTGGGTGGGTTATATTGTTTCTGTGCAGAGTAAATACTGGCTGCTTTATTTTTACACTGCAATTTAGATTGCAGATTGAACACACCACACCCAAATCTCTCTCTCTCTGCACATGTTACATCTGCCCCGCCTGCAGTGCACATGGGGTCATTCCGAGTTGTTCGCTCGCAAGCTGCTTTTAGCAGCTTTGCACACGCTAAGCCGCCACCTACTGGAAGTGAATCTTAGCTTATCAAAATTGCGAACGAAAGATTAGCAGAATTGCGAATAGACACTTCTTAGCAGTTTCTGAGTAGCTCCAGACTTACTCGGCATCTGCGATCAGTTCAGTCAGTTTCGTTCCTGGTTTGACGTCACAAACACACCCAGCGTTCGCCCAGACACTCCTCCATTTCTCCAGCCACTCCCGCGTTTTTCCCAGAAACGGTAGCGTTTTTTCGCACACACCCATAAAACGGCCAGTTTCCGCCCAGAAACACCCACTTCCTGTCAATCACATTACGATCACCAGAACGAAGAAAAAAACTCGTAATACCGTGAGTAAAATACCTTACTGCATAACAAATTTACTTGGTGCAGTCGCACTGCGGACATTGCGCATGCGCATTAGCGACTAATCGCTCCGTTGCGACAAAAAAATAACGAGCGAACAACTCGGAATGACCCCCATGGTTTTGCCCATCTACTAACAAAGTTACTGCTATGATTAAGTCCGAATTACCTCCATAGTATAGTTACAGGAGGTTCAGATAGTTGATGTTTTCATTTAGTCTTCCTGGTGTTAAACTTCCCACTTTTCCAGCTTGTCTCTTTTCAGTAGCTCTCCATCAAGATATCTTCTGATACCCAAAATTAGCAAAAGCTTTAAGCCCTCTCACTGAGTTATTGTGTCTTTTGAAAGGCTTTACTACTGGTGTGAAATTCTTAAAGTTAACAAGATACATAGCTGCATTTTTTTTTGACCCAATATGTTCAAGCAATCAATTTTTGAATGATCTGATGGTTTTGTCAACATAGACATATGATAAACTACACCAGATGTTTTACAAATGATGTATTCCTGAATGGTCCAGTTCTTTTGGAATTTATCTTGAAATGAGGTTGTACTGGACTCATGCTTTTATATGTACCTCATCTATATGAGTCTTGTGATAAGGAGTCTGGATATTGTTGGGAGGAATTTGATTTAGATCTATATCTGTTTGTAGGAACATGGCAGTGTTTTTGTAAAATTTCTTGGATTGGTTTCCATGCCTTTTAGAATGCCCCAATATATCTAACACAGCTTTAATTGGAGTCCATTTCTTTCTTTGGGATAAGAGGTGTGTCTCTTGTACATTCATTATTTTCTTCAACAGATCTCCAAATGGTACCGTTAATGTAGCCCCTAGATTTGAATCTCTTTGACATTTGATCCTGTCTTTTAATATATATTAGTAGATCTGAGCAATTTCTTTTCACGGCAGTTCTCCTTTTGATGGTAGATGACAGGTGTGCACTACTGGTATGCAAGATGCTATTGGTTGCTGTAATTTTGCGGTATAGATCTGTAGATATGGTGCCAACCACCTTGATTTTACTCTTTTTAAATCAAGAAAATTAACCTCTTCCTGGCACATTTTTATGGTTAATCTTAGATTGAAATTGTTTGTAATAAACAATGCTATGAACTCCTCAAAGACTGTTTTATCAGCTTTCCAAATTCTGAGAATATCATTTATGTATTGGAGCCTCAAAATGATATGTTCCATATACATATCGTTGATGTAATTAAAAACAAACTCCCTCTCCCACCATCACAGTTAAAGGATTGCATTATTAGAGACACAAGTCGTCCCCATTGCAGTTCCCCCAACCTGAAGGTAGAAGAATTCGTTGCACACAAAATAGTTCTGGTAAGAACAAATCTGAGAAGTAGCAGAACAAAGTCATTCTTTTGAGACATTTTATATTCATGAAATATTTTGCTGTCACTATTCCTAACTCATATTTAATGCTGCTGTACAGACTTTCCATGTCACAGCTGGCCAGCCACACATTGAGATTAAGTAAACCTAAAAATAGACACATAGAATGTGATGGCAGATAAGAGTCGCTGGGCCATTTAGTCTTCCCCATTTTTACCATATTTTTACCTCAAACTGTATTTGATCCTTATTTCTTTGAAAGGCTGTCCTTATGTCTATCCCATGCATGTTTTAATTGCTCCACTGTCTTAGTCTCTACCACCTCTGATGGGAGGCTATTCCACTTGTCCACTACTCTTTCTGTGAAGTAATTTTTCCTCAAATTTCTGCTGAACCTACCTCACTCCGGTCTCAGCGCATGTCCTCGTGTCCTTTTGCTTCTATTCATTTGGAGAATGTTTCCCTCCTGGACTTTGTTAAAACCCTTGATATATGTGAAAGTTTCTATCATGTCCCCCCTTTCCCTTCTGTGCTCCACACTATACATATTGAGAGTGAGGGAAGTGAGATCACATATTTTCTGAGGTGGTGGTCTGTGAACATACTCGCCTCTTCAGTAAGGTTTTGCCTAGTGGTTTCTTTGTATTCTTGTGTATTTTTGGCAATCGATATAGGGTAGGTATTTTAGGATTACTCGCTCTCAGACATGCAATATCATGTTTGGTGATAGTGCCCTGTTGAAAAGGCACCTGTATTCTACTGTGCCCTGCTAAAGTATTCACCACCCCTTGGCTTTTTACCTATTTTATTACATTACAACCTGTAATTTAATGTTTTTTTAATCTGAATTTTATGTGATGGATCTGCACAAAATATTCTAAATTGATGAAGTTAAATGAGAAAAATGTATATAAAAAAATAATTTTTATAAATAAAAATCTGAAAATTTGTATGTGCGTATGTATTCACCCCCTTTGCTATGAAGCCCCTCAAAAGTTCTGGTGCAACCAATTACCTTCAGAAGTCACATAATTAGTGCAATGAAGTCCACCTGTGTGCCATCTAAGTGTCACATGATCTGTCAGTATAAACACACCTTTTCTCATCATTAAGTTTTTATTATTTTTTTCAACAACAAAAAGGGGCAGGGTACAAAAAGAAAGAGGGAGGGGGGGAATTAATAAACATTTATAAACAATTAGGGGGGGAGGGAAACATCTATGATAACAGATTCACTTTGCATCCAATTAGAACATGACATCTGCATATAAATACACAAACATATACCAGCACTGAGAGATTGGAGTGTTTATGGACTAATGTCAGGGGGATCATTTGGTTCGTTTAAAGGGAACTGGCTGGAGTTAGGACTGGAGATAATCGGTAAAGGTTGGGGCCGGCCTCTACTTGACTCATATTCCCGCCATAATGACCAATCTGGTAGTTTCGCAGGAGGGAGAATTGACATTGCCACAAATTGTGTTTCCATCTCACAATGAAATTAAATTTTTTTAATAACTTTCGAAATATGAGGTAATGTAGACTGTTTCCAGTTTTGTGCCAGAGCTGCTCTTGCTGCTATAAGGATGTGACCCAATACATATTTGTGTCGGGAGGATAGAGTATTCGGCATCAAATGAAGCAACGCTATACTAGGAGAGGGGCTTAAGGACATATGAAGAACGTTATTGATTAAGTCAAATACAGCCGCCCAGAAGGGGGCCAGTAAGGGACAGGTCCAAAAGATGTGGAAGATATCACCTACTTCCCCACAGTTCCGCCAACAAAATTTTGAACATGAGGGCCAAAACACATGGAGTCTATCTGGGGTAAGATAAAGTCTGTACAGCAGCTTTGTGTGCATCTCAGTGTGGTTAATACACTTAGACATAGTGTGTGTAGATAGATAGATGGTACTCCATTGGGAATCGGACAGTCTGAGGTCCAAGTCCCTCTCCCACTTAATCTGTGCTTTGACCTTAGGGTTGGGCAGTAAGGCCACAAGAACGTTGTACCAAAAAGATATGTCTCCCTTAGAGTCTGTCACATTCAGTCTAGCGTAAACCCGGTGAGTGTATGGATGAACATCTCTAGTAGTAATAGGAAGCGAGCTCCACCAATGACTAATTTGGTAATAGCTCAGTCGTGAGGAATCAGGTAAGGAAAATTGAGATTGCAGGGCAGGGAAGGGTATCATTACTAACCCGTCTAATAGATCACTCAGTTTGGAGAGGCCACATAAATGCCATCGGGAAATATTCAAATTTGGGATTAGTTTCATCAGAGCATGGAGAGAAATAGAATTAAAGGTGGGTGGTGTAGCAGTCAGTTTCGCAGTTAGTTTGTCCCATGTTTGTAGTGAAGTACGTGTAGATGGAAGTGTTGATAGAGAAGGTGGGCGAAGGCTCTTAGGGGTATGTAAGATGTCCCCCAACGGGTAAGCCGTACAGTTTAATCCAGCTGCCCCAAACATCCTTACATGTGCTAATGTACACGCCTCATGGTAAAGTACAAGATCTGGCATCGCCAGTCCTCCCAAAGCCTTGGGTAGGACCATTCGAGTGCGTGCTATTTTAGGGGCCCGGGTTGCCCATATATACTTTACCATAATGGCCGTAAATTTGTCAAGGTATCGGTTGGGGAAAGAGTAAGGTATCGTTCGGAAAAGATACATCAACTTGGGAAGGAGGGACATTTTGAACGCAGCTAAGCGTCCAAGCCAAGAGATATCATATAGCGCCCAGGATCTAGTTAAAAGTGTGAGTGAGATAAGGAGGGGTTTGAGATTTTCCTCCAGTACTGTTTCTATTTTAGGGGATATAGAAACACCTAAATAGGTAAGGGACGAAGTTTGCCAGTTATAGGGATATTTTGATTGAAGAATGGCAAGAGAATCAGAAAGGTTAATTGGCAGAGCATCTGTCTTTGCAGTATTAAGCTTATAATAAGAGGCTCTACTATAATCATCTAACAAGGAGTGTAAGTGGGGTAGGGATTCCATGGGATCTGTGACAAATAGCAAAACGTCATCAGCGAAAAGACACATTTTATGCGACTGGGACCCAAGGGAGACACCAGGGAACAGGGGACTGAGGCGGATTTTCGCTGCCAAAGGTTCTATAGCGAGCGCAAAGATTAGCGGGGACAGGGGGCAGCCCTGTCTCGTGCCGTTAGTTATGGGAAATACATCTGATAAGAAGCCATTGCTAAATACCCGAGCCGAGGGGCAGTGGTACAGCGCAAGCATGCCGGATAGAATGCGCCCGCTGAAGCCAAATTTAGATAGGACAGATTTCATATATGGCCAACCCAACCGATCGAATGCCTTCTCCGCATCCAAGGATAGCAGGAGAAGACCCCGATCAGACGGCAAAGAATCGAGAATATTAAAGACTCTGCGGGTGTTGTCCGACGCCTGCCTTCCCGGTACAAACCCCACTTGGTCCTGGTGAATCAAGGTAGGCAAGAAGAGTTTCACTCGGGTGGCAATAAGCTTGGCAAATAATTTAATGTCACCATTCAATAACGCTATGGGGCGGTAATTCTGGCATGAAGAGAGGTCCTTCCCTGGTTTAGGTAACGTCACCACCTGTGCCTCCAGCATCTCCCCGGGGGGGGAACCCGTCTCAGTTATGTCATTAAAAACGTTGGCCAATGTAGGTGTTAGAAGTCCCTGATACATTTTATAAAAATCGTTTATGAAACCGTCCGGTCCCGGAGCTTTACCTGAGGGCAGCGACCGTATTGCCTCAACAACTTCCTCCAAGGCCCAGGGAGCATTCAAAAGCTCTACCTGGGCCTCCGACAAAGAAGGGAGGTGCAAGGAACTTAAAAAACTATCAATGGACGATGCTGTAGGTTGTTGGGTGGTAGGGTCCGACGAGAGATTATACAGTCGGGCATAATAATGGGCACATTGATTTGAGATATCCAGAGGATTGGATACTTTTAAACCGGAGGGGGACATCAAGAATTTAATTTTATTCCGAGCTTGTTGGGATCGTAATCTTCGGGCCAGTAGTCTGCCCGGCCTATTACCCGCTATATAAAATCTCTTGCGCAATCTATTCAAAGCTTGCTGTGTTCGGGCCATTAAGAGTTTCTGCAATTGGCCCCGTACAATGGCAAGCTCTTTTCTAACAGACAAAGACGGGGTTTGTTTGTTTTGGTCTTCCAAACATTTTAATTTAGCTTCCAGATCACTTTGCAATTGAGCAGATTGACGCTTTAGTAATGCCCCAGCTTGGATAGCCGCTCCCCGAACTACAGCTTTTAAGGCACACCAGTGATTACATGTGGACGTGTCAGAAGGGGCATTGGACAGTAAATAGCCTGATATACTATCCTCAATCATCTTTTTAGATACATGGTTGGAGAGCAGGTGAGGGGATAGTCGCCATGGGTGGGGGGGTAGGAACTGTCTATCAAGATCCCACCGGCAAAGTATCGGGGCGTGGTCTGACCATGTTATGGGAAGGATGTCCACTGAGCGGATGTGTTGCAGAGTCCATTTGTCACAGAAAGTGATATCAATGCGTGAGTATGAGTTATGTACCGGTGAATAAAAGGTGTAATCCCTTGCTGAAGGATTCTGGACTCTCCAAATGTCATACAAATCAAATTCGTTCACTAACGTCTTAAACCCAGTGGAAGCTGGAGAGGGGGGGGGGCGAGCGTAATGGAACACCTCTCGGAGATCTATCTAAGGTTGGGTCTAATACTAGGTTGAAGTCTCCCAGAACCATCAAGGAACCTTTACGAATTGCTTGAATTTTGGTGAATACTTTACGCAAAAAGGGAAGTTGGTTGGTATTAGGGGCATACACCGATACTATCGTCACCAGTTTATCAGCTAATAGACCTTGCACAATCAGGTATCTGCCATTTTTGTCAGACGCTTGAGCTTGCAACACAGAGGGTGTCTTTGCACCAATTAGAATCGCCACCCCATTACGCTTAAACGGGCCATTTGCAAAAAAGCGCTGGGGATATCTTTGGTCGCCAAAGACCGGGGGTTTCAAAGATGAGAAGTGGGTTTCTTGTACTGCAGCTATATCCACCTTCTGTTTAAAAAAGTATGTAAGGGCCAATCTCCTCTTATTAGGGGAGTTTAACCCCTTAACATTTAGTGACAGAACCCGAACCATATTTTATATAAATGAAATGCATGTCAGCAGTCTCCACCAATCGTACAGTGAACCACCGGCCTAACACATTACCAAATAGTAGATGTTTCCCAGAAAAAAATATCTGACAGAAAAGAAAAAGGGGAAGAAAGGTACATGGGTATGAACTAAAACTGGGCATAGGTAAAAGGGGAATAAACCAAGAGGCCCCGTATATCGGGCCTGCGTAGCTACTGCAAGGGGAAGAACAGGTGCAGTAGAATAGCAAGAGGAAGGGGGTGATGTGGCCTGATGCCACCACTCATGCCACTCATTTATATACTATTAAAACAATTCCGATTTATCACATTCGGGACAGCTAATCAACCGAGGCGCTTAGGATTTATATGCAACATAACCTAAACAGCAATTAAGCAAAACATTTAGGCAGAGAGAGAACGTAAAAACTCAACACATAAATCACAGTGACATATCAAAAATTACTGTGTGCACAATTGGGACGTCATATAACTCACATAGTCCCAGGGGATAGTCCCAATCGAAAGGTATAGTCCTGAACAAGAAACAACCAGCAACCCGGTGTAATCAAGATATTTTAGCCATCAGAAGGGACCAAGGGATTCAATGAGCAGACCACTCGGCTCGTATTCCAGGGCGACTGCCAAGGCTCTGGGGCTGTTTAACGGAGATGTCCCAGTCCGACAGTAGCTTGATTCCGGCATCCAGGGAGGAAACGACATAAAAGGATCCGTCGCTAGTGATGATCAGCTCCACCGGAAAACCCCATCTGTAGGGTATGTCGTTAGCACGGAGTGCTGTCGTTATCGGAGCCAGGTTCCTTCTTTTCGCCATTGTTACAGCTGAGAAGTCTTGGAAGATTTGGAGTCCTCCCAGAACATCAGAATCTCCTACATTCCTTGCCGCTTTGAGAATCTTTTCTTTGGTAGAAAAGAAGTGGACGCGTAGTAGAGTGTCTCTGGGAAGATCGTTGGAGACCGTACGCGGACGAGGCAAGCGGTGTATACGGTCGATAAGTAAATCACGAGTGTCAGCGTCCGGCAACAGCTTGCGAAAAACGGTCATGGTGTAGCCTTCCAATTCCGAGTTAGTCACCGAGTCCGGAATGCCTCTTATTTTAACGTTATTCCGGCGGGAACGGTCCTCCATATCCGCCATTTTATCTCGTAGCGCGTCCAGATCGGCCCTCTGCTGGTCATGTGCAGTGATGAGATCGTTGTGGGACGACACAAGTTCCTCCATCTTATGCTCCAAATGATCTGTACGGTTTCCAACCTCAGTTAAGTCTGTCTTGACTTCTCTAATAGCCGCTGTAAGATCGGTAGTTAAATCAGATTTAAATGCTACCAGAATCTGACATAGAGATTTCACCGTCAGGGGCGCCTCAGAGTCCACGTCTATGCCAGCAATCGACATGGTGCCCAGTGAATTACTTGATTTCAGAGGGGTCGAGGCAGTAGCTGGACGTTCTCCCCGCGGGGAAGATGGGGTCGAAGGTGATTTCTGTTTAGGAAAGGACACTTTATATGGCAGTGCTCCTTTTACCTTTTTAGGGGCCATGATAGAGGAGCACAGAGGTAGTTGTAAAAGACCAGGGTAGGCGTAACGATAGGTTACTTTATTCACAGAGATGCGGGACACGGAGGACCGTCAGGTGTTAGACACAATTAAGCATGAGTGGTGGGGGAGGGCAAGAGAGGATCACATCAAAGATTCACTGCAGCATCCCACCAAGCTGCCTGCAGCAGAGCCAGGTTGTAGCAGATGTTGATAAAAGGTGCACTCACCCAGCCCCTGAGCCCAGAGGTGTCGAGGATGCAAATGATAATAAATGCCAGCTCCAGGGTCAGCAGGGATATTCCAAGATGGCCGCCACGGCCTCCAAGTGCTGGATCTGCTGCTTTAGTAGCCCCCTGTGTGGACTTCTTCAGGGCAGGTATTCCACCTCCAGCTCCGTGCCCAGGGGCCCAGGGGTGTTTGCAGGCCCTGCAGGTAGTCTGGGAGGCGTCCGCGACCATTCCCCTCCGGTGCGCGACTCGCGCGTCTTCCGGAGCTCGAATCCCGGGTGCGGCGCGCACTCGAGCCCCCGGCTTCCGGACCCGGCTAGGCCGCAACCTGCAGAGACGTACAGGGACGTCTCCCGGCTCCGCGGCTCCTCAAGTCAGGTACAGGGGGGCCCTAGGGGGGAGAATATGCAGCTGTGGTGGCACAATAAGGGGTTAGGGCAGGAATAAAGCCCGTAGTTAATCAGCTGAGGTGGGAGCCCAGTGCAAGAGCTTCCAGTCACCTCACAGGCCACGCCCCCTCCTCTAAACACACCTTTTCTGAAAGGCACCAGAGGCTGCAACACCACTAAGCAAGAGGCATCACACCATGAAGACCAAGGAGCTCTCCAAACAAGTCAGGGACAAAGTTGTTGAAGTACAAGTCAGGGTTGGGTTATAAAAAAAATATCCAAATCTTTGATGATCCCCCGGAGCACCATCAAATTCATCATCTTCAAATGGAAAGAACATGGTACCACAACAAACCTGCCAAGAGAGGGCCGGCCACCAAAACTCACAGACCGGGCAAGGAGGGCATTGATCAGGGAGACAGCACAGAAACCAAAGGTAACCCTGAAGGAGCTGTAGAGTTCCACAGCAGAGACTGGTGTATCTGCGCATGTGACCACAATAAGCCAAACACTCCATAGAGCTGGGCTTTATGGAAGAGTGGCCAGAAAAAAGCCATTACTTAGTGTTAAAAATAAGAAGGCACGTTTTGAGTTTGCCAAAAGGCATGTGGACGACTCCCCAAATGTATGGAGGAAGGTGCTCTGTTCAGATGAGACTAAAATGTAACTTTTTGGCCACCAAGGAAAACCCTATGTCTGGCGCAAACCCAACACATCCCATCTCCCCAAGAACACCATCACCCAGTGAAACATGGTGGTGGCAGCATCATGCTGTCAGGATGTTTTTCAGCAGCAGGGACTGGGAAACTGTTTCAAGTTGAGGGAAAGATGGATGGTGCTAAATACAGAGATATTCTTGAGCAAAACCTGTTTCAGTCTGCCTGTGATTTGTGACTGGGACGGAGGTCACCTTTCAGCAGGACAATGACCCGAAGCATACTGCTAAAGCAACACTCGAGTTGTTTAAGGGGAAACATTTAAATGTGTTGGAATGGCCTAGTCAAAGCCCAGATCTCAATCCGATTGAGAATCTGTGGTCAGACTTGAAGATCGCTGTTCATAAGTGGAAACCATCCAACATGAAAGAACTGATAATGTCGATATTATCTTAGACCGAAAAGCTATACCTCTAGATACACTATTACCGTGGAGCCGCTATGGCTGCTAGACTGAATACACGTGCTACGCACTTTGTACGCTATTTGCGTACAGAGTCCTGCACGTGGTACGCACTTGGCGTACACACGACGCGCTGAGTGTACAGAAGACACACAGCGAGCGCTCACACAATTGATAACCTTTAAACCTTGTTAATGATACAATGCAATGATATGATTATACTTTAAACCCTTAGCAGCAAAGTACTGCAACGATGTTATACCTTAAATCTTAAGTAGCGCTGACGGTATAAAGTACCCGCAGTGCGTACACCTTATCAATACCTATACACTTTTTACAGATAAATACACTTTAAAACCCTTGCAGGAAAGTGAAGACCCAACACAGATTTGTAGTTGAAACCACAGGGTTCTAAGGCCACAGTGGATTAATTCCAAAAGGTAAAACAGTACAAATCATACACTACAGGCTAACAAGATAAATCTAAACAGAATAATGGCTACAGAGAATGTACATACGTGAGAATGTTCACAAGCGCAAACCGGCCGGTCCTCCGCTAGTCAGATAGAAAGCGTTCAGAGTCTTCTGACCGGCCAGGCAACAATGGGCTTTTTATACACAACATGCATACACAATACAATGGTCACTGTAATCTCATTGTCCATTGGACACAGGGATGTGTCTTTACATTACAGAAGAGGTCATAGGTGGATTTGAATAGATGGGCGATGTCTTTCCCCAACTGCTCTTGTGTGTGGTATCCTCTGGAATCCCGCCGCATACATAATATACAGTAAATACAGTGAATGTCTATATTCTACTTTTGCACATAACTATACGCAGGAACATGCAATCTTTCTCTAACCAACACCGGAATGTTACCCTCAAAATACCCTACAGCTGGATACTAGACATCACCTTCCAACCTTTATCTGACCCTTCCTATCATGCAAAGGCGAATCCCTTAGTCCTGGAACTGTTTAAACTATTAATACTCGCTGATGTGGCGAAAGGGAACTATGGGTACAAAATGCACTATTTGGGTTAAATATGTAATGTTCTAATAACCCTCTATGCGTTCACAAACTCTACCGTAAATGCGCATACCAAGCGCTAAGGCGCATGGCCGTGGAAAGCTCCTTTATGCAAATTGCGGATATGTGCATACACGGCAGACTGAGTGCACGCGCAGCGGGCATGTGCATGGGGTTAGTACGTGGGGCATGCATTACAATATTTTTCGACTTTGACAGAACTGGAGCAGTTTTGCCATGAGGAATGGGCAAAAATCCCAGTGGCAAGATGTGGCAATTATAGGTACCCGTACATCTGCGATCAATTGTGACAATTCTCCATTCTGGAATCGGAATCGCCAAAGCATGATTTTTAAGCATGCTTAAAAATCATTTTTTATTGTGGGTTTTCTTTTGCAAATGTATGAACTAGGATCGCTCAACTGACCCTCCCATGAATTATCTACACTGGGCAGGGCTTGACAAAGGGCGGTGGTAGCGGGGTGTGGGTCCTCATCTTTTGCAGCGCTAGGTAGGAGGGTGCGGATGAGTGCCGTGGCAGGTAGTAGGCTGCAGGGTTTGGTGATGTTTGCAGTGTCAGGTTGTAGGCTGTGGGGGGATGGGGGTGTAGGTCCCATCTGTAGTGGTGCCAACTGGAATTTACCTTTTCATTGGCCCCTTTCTTTTTGCTGCCTTGTGGGTGTTCAAAGGTGAGGTCTCCTGGTTGGTCAGCATGCCCTGTTTATAATTGGCTCGCTTGCGGTGCCATTTTTTAAAATTTTAAGATGGACACTGCTAGCTAATCCTGGTGCGCCGCATCATTTGCACCGCCTCCTTAAGCTGGTATATATTACAGTGCGAGGCAGGGGGCAGGCAGTCTGACAGCAGAGGAGGAGCTGGCAAGTGCTCCTGAAGACAAGAGTACTAAGTGGTCAGCGGCCAATGCAAAAAAGCTTAAATGGCTGCCGCCCTCTGGTGCAGATCACTGATAAAGACGCCGGAGGAAGCCCTAGGGAGGTGGCAGCCATGCAAAAGAGCTTAAATGTCTGCCGCCCCCAGGTGCTGATCCATGCTAAAGACTGCGCAGGAAACCCTGGGGAGGTGGCGGTCATGCAAAAGAGCTTAAATGTCTGCCGCCCCCAGGTGCTGATCCATGCTAAAGACTGCGCAGGAAGCCCTGGGGAAGTGGCTGTCATGCAAAAGAGCTTAAAGGCCACTGCCCCCAGGTGAAGGTGCAGATAGATAATTTAATCTGTCGTGGGGTTTTTTTTTTTTATATTTCCTTTACAGGTGGACTATAGGTACCAGTGCGCCCTTAATGCCCTGCATGCTGGTACATGTGTTTCTCCAAAAAAACAGCATGTGGGGAGGTTTTCTGGGTCCAGCTGTAAAGGACATGATTATTTTTAACACGGTCAATAGCTATCAACTCGGCATCCACTGTCCAGGGGAGTCGGGAATAAGCCCGGGCTCCGGCCCAGGCATTAGGTGCCTTGGAGAGGGGGGACCCCACTGCCCCAGGAATCCATGGCTTGGACTGACTAGTAAGGGGGTGAATCCTTTGGCCAGGGTGACCCCGTCAAGCGTGTTTTACCCCCTTGCTAGTGGAGCCTACTGCTGGTTTTAAAAATATTGGGGACCACTACTTGTTTTGTTCCCCATATTTTTAGAACCATGGCCGGCTCCAAGAGCCCAGTGCTGGTTAATTAAATATAGGGGAACTACACACATTTTCTGTTGATAACTCTCCAGATTTTCATATTTTTCATTAAATCCCCTAATGTGGATATTTCCTGGTTACACTTGATCAGAGTCAGTTCATTATGTTTAATGCAGATATTGATCAGTTCCCTTGAGCATTATGTTAGTGTCATTGACAAGTTCAAATGATGGGAAAATCCTCGGCCTTTTAGAGAGTCTTCTATGGTGGCTTTGTTCCACCAGGTTGTTACCTGTTTCATGAGCACCAGTTTCAAAAAGTGGAGATCTTCTGAGCAATCTTTAGAGCCAGGATCTTGATTTTCACAAAACACATTCTCCGTATACAGTAGTTCTTAAGTTTCTTCTGTAGTCCAAATCATGGCAGATGCTTGACATATTAGGACTGTGGTTTCCTTGTCCGATAGAGGGTATCCGTTCACATGGTCGACCATGTTATGGTCGACAGTTATTAGGTCGACCACTATTGGTCGACATTGACATGGTCGACATGGACACATGGTCGACGCATGAAAATGGTCGACACATGAAAGGTCAACACATGAAAAGGTTGACATGAGTTTTTGAACTTTTTTTTCTTTTGGGGAACTTTTCCATACTTTACGATCCACATGGACTACGATTGCAACGGTAAAGTGTGCCGAGCGAAGCAGTAGCGGAGCGAAGGCACCATGCCCGAAGCATGGCGAGCGAAGCGGTGCACTAATTGGGGTGCCCAGTCACTTTACGCAAAAAACGACACCAAAAAAAGTTAAAAAACTCATGTCGACCTTTTCACATGTCGACCTTTCATGTGTCGACAATTTTCATGTGTCGACCATGTGTCCATGTCGACCATGTCAATGTCGACCAATAGTGGTCGACCTAATGACTGTCGACCATAACATGGTCGACCATTCATACCGGAATCCCGATAGAGCATATAATTTATTATTTCTAAATATCAATATTATGTTAACCCATGCTAACAGATGAAATGCTTGAGCCCAACCATATAGCCGTACCACTAGGTTAAGGAATAGTTTCTTCCCTTGTGTGATTGTTGGTTTGAATTCTCAACTTTGCTAAACCTATGTGATGTATTTTATCTGGTGTATATGACATGAGAACTGTATGTAATTTCGCTATACATGTCTATGTACAGTGACAGTAAATTATTCTATTATTCTATAGTTATTATGGAAGAAAAATAAAAAAATCTGTTGCACTGGAAACATTTGGGAAATAATAACTATAAGGACTGCCCCTATTGTATAGTAATATCTTGATATCTTATCGTTTTATTAACTTATTATTTGGTTTGTGAGTGAAGGGCCATCGGGACTGTCTGTCAGATCTATGAGGTTTTGTGTGGCCGTCTGTGACCTTGGGGTCTATTTACTAAGCCTTGAATGGAGATAAAGTCCCAACAACTAGCTCCTGTCATTTTTCAAACACAACCTGTGACATGGTAGTTAGGAGCTGATTGGCTGATGCTATATCTCCATCCAAAGCTTAGTAAATAGACCCCTTGGTGGGCCAGTATTGGATACTGAGAAGTGGAAATTCAGAGCAGAAAATAGAAAAAGTAGGGATTGATGCTTGCAGATTAGTAACTGAAGCTGGATGGTGAGGACACAAACGGGTACTAGGGAATTGACAAAATACCCAGAACAGAGTGTAACCTGCTGGTGGTCTTCTCCAGGGACCCCTGGAAGGGGATTTGAGTTTCGCTGCAACCAACGAGCAGGTCACTGCCCTCTGCCTGGGTTTCCCATTACTGACGCCTGTGTACCTCTGATTACTAAGATTCTGAGGGTGCTAGTTAAGAATTAGACAGATGGTACATGTTATAAAACTAAAACCAACGTCACAGAGTGTCACACTAGAACCAATGACACAAGTGATTGAACTGGAACCAATGGCACTGGTTATCGGATTGTATCGATGGCACAGGTAATGGGGCTGAAACCGATTGGCACAGGTAGTTGAACTGGAACTGATGGCACAGGATTATCGGCTGGAACTGATGGCACACGATTATCGGACTGGAACCGATGATGCTTCTTATATCAGGCTGGAACCGATGATGTTTCTTATATCCAACTGGAACTGATGATGCTTCTAATATCGGGCTGGAACCAATGATGCTTTCAATATCGACCTTGAACTAATGCTAAAGAGTACTACCACAAGCTGCAGGAGGTCAGAGTCGGGAGTCCAGGTATGTACAGTAGCTCAGTGAAGAGACGTTGTTCAAGGCTGATGCTTACCTGTAATCCATATCATCCCCCTGGAGACTGGTGATTGGAGGACCAAGTCAGATGACCACTGCCAGGCCCGGGATTGGTAAAGCAGAGAACAGCAGTGGATTGGTGTGCAGAGTCAGGTGACTGCTGCAGAGTCTGTGGTTGGGGAATTAGCTGATCGCAAAGTGTCTTGAGTTTTGAACGGGTATCTGGCATGGAGGAAGTAGGACTGAATGCTCGGAAAGTGGAGAGTGAGCAGAACACAGTGGAAAGCTGGGATTGGAATTAGCAAGCCATGTTGGGTTTGCTGTGTGGGGACAGCATGGGCAGACTTCACTGCTGAATTCAGAACTCTACAGATTAATAACACAGGTGGATAATCAGAAGATTGAGCAGACCCTCAGATAATGGACTCGGCAACACAGGATATACTTGGTTCTGATGAGCTGGACTAAACCCAGCAAGCAGGACCCTCTTGGGATTCAGGACTGATGGCAGAGGTAAGTCACAAAACAAGAGCGATAAAGGCAGGATCGTGACACTGTCTGTTACTTCTGTGACTTTTGTGTGAATGAACGTAGTGATCACTTTGGTTCTTCATCCCCCTAGAGAACAACAGCTGGACGGTACAAAGTGCGCACACATCAGAAGTGTAGAATGAGGCCTGATCTCCACCATTTAGAGGAGCTGGAAAAGTCATGTCATCCAGCTGAGCGGAAAATGCTGTGCTCCTTTCCAGCGCGGGGAATGACATTATAAACATATCTTCTCTCCTTCATATTATTAATTTCATTGAGTACCATTAAACAGGAGCCTGCATCCAATTCCACCCACCTACTGACAGATTTTGTCATTTCCTCTATAACCTCTAGGTGTCAGTGTTGCTATTACTGCCCATGTAGAGGGATAGGCTGGGACCAGACACGCTTCATAGTAACATATTAAAGAGGATAAACATAAGATCTACCCATCACCATGTATGTTTCCATGATCAGATAGTATGCAATGTGCTGTTCTATTCCATATGACTCCACATGTAACCTGATTATGTTCATGGTTTCTGTTTTGCTTCCAAATGACTATTTATTTTGCACTGATGCAGGGGCGGATCTAGACTTCTCTTATAGGGGGGGCTGTTTCAAAATTCTGACTCCTCCTCTCACTACTAATTTTTCCAGATTCCAGTCCTGACTCCTCCCATTTTCAGAGCATACTGTATATTATCCTTTAATTTATATGGCGATCACATGGGATCTGCAGCATCCAATTACTGAAGCTATATACCTGAGAAGTGAGGGAAAGGATTGATGGGAGATATTACAATAATACTCCTACACACCTTAACACGTATATTACGCTAAGTACTCCACTCCTCACAACAAAATCCAAATAATGTAAACTGTCACAGGCAACCAATCCAGTATGTACTGAGTACTGTATAAGCTTGCCTGCAATATAGTGCGTGAGCAGGAGCCAATGACGGCAGAAGGTGGGAGGCCTGGAGGAGGAGCTGATGACAGCAGAAGGTGGGAGCAGGAGCCGATGACCGTGCAGGAGCTGATGACTGCAGAGGCGGGAGAAGGAGCTGATGCCGGCTGGAGGTGGGAGTGGCGGTAGCGCATCATGCATTTCAGCAGGCGCCCGGCAAATGAGCTTGCAGGGCTGCCTGAGAGAGAGCGTACTGGGGCAATATTCCGGCCTTTGGCCACTTCATTCCGAAAGGCTCCGGTGCAATGCACCGGTAGCACTGCCGGTAGTTTTTTTCCCTTGGTCAGGTCATCAGTGGCTGTGTTATGGGGGTGATCTCCCTATTCCCCCCCCCCCCCAGATCCGCAAGTAAACTGATGAACAGGTTTCCCTTTTATCATCCACAGTTGTAGATCAGACACAGTATAAAGGTGCAGACTGTTTATATTCCAGCAGTGATGGATGAAGTCACAGTTCATCCTCTCCCCAGATTGAGAGAGGTCGCCCCAGTAGCTTTAACCTGTATCATCAAATCTGTCAGAGTAGCGCTGTTCAGTGACTGTCACTCATCCCACTGACTCCCTCCTCTGTATATAATACCCCTCACCTGTGACCAGGGTGTTGGTATCGGTATACTGGCGCCCGTCATCCCGGCGGTCAGAATCCCGACCGTGGGATGCTGGGTGCCGGAATGCCGGCAGCAGGGCGAGCGCAAAAGAGCCCCTTGTGGGCACGATGGCGCGCTATGTGCGCCATGCTATTTATTCACCCTCCAGGGGTGTCGTGGACACCCCAAGTGGGAGAATAGTTGTTGGGATCGCAGTGCCGGTATGCTGAGCGCCGGGATCCCGACAGCTGGGATATTGAATGCATCCCGCGGCCAGGTGTTACGTAGTAATTGGTTGCCCTATTGCCAGGGGAATCTGTATATCCCTGAGTCAGGGAGCTGTGGACAGGATATGTTTCCTCCATGCCTCTAACCATCCCACAGCCCACCACAATCCAGCGCTGCGTCACACTGCCGCCGTCACCCTGATTCACAGCCCAAATGCTCTGACAGTGCTGGGATTGGTAATCCCTAAAATACTGTAGGGCAGGAGGAGGAACAGTTTCCACTCACCATTGCCTGGTGCAAGCCAAACCGCAGACAGGTGGTAGTGTAATATAGAGCTGGGTGTGATATCACAGGTGTTCCCTGGACAGGTTAAATATACAAATGTAAAGTAATTATGGAATCCGTCAAACATCTCTTCTGTGCCAGAATAATTTATTTTATGCTATTGTTTACTTTTCTAATACGGTCCTGGCCTCTTCTGTTAGGTTCTTTTTTTACGCAATCAGTGTTTATAGAAACACAAGTGGTTCAGGTTGGACATAATAGCAGAGAACAGGGATATCAAAAGAAGATAGTCCCAAAGGTAATATGATTATGTAAGTACGAAATGTCCCAAAATGACAACATTCCACTTTACTGCATTAAAGAGACACAAACATAAAACAATAACAATAAAAAGATAGAACGATAAGGAAAATAAAGAGATGGAAATATACAAGAAAGGAGGAAAGAGAGGACAGAAGACATTGGTCTACAGCAGCATAAGAAGCATAGTCTGAGGTCTCCTTAAAGCATAGCCAAGGTGGTAGTAAATTCAGAGGAGGACAATTTCGAGGAGGACGTAAGGTCTTCCATTAGTATGTATCGTTCTATTCTCTGGAACCACTGAGAGGAGGACGAGTCGAGGATCTCCAAAAGCAAGGTATGGTTGCCCTTGCAGCATTCATCAGATGTTGGAGCAATGATTTTTTTAACTTTGAAATGGGCATGTCCGTAAGATTAAGCAGCCAAAACTCTGAAGTATCTGGCAAGGGAAGACCAGTGATTATCATTGATAACCTCCTGATTGGCTGCCAGTATTCGGTCAATTCTGGACAAAGCCACCAGATGGAGCGGAGAGCCCTGTGACTGGTTGCACTGCCAATTTCAGTTAATTTCGGAAACATCTGATGACCATGCACTGGGCACCTATACTAGCTGGACTGAATTTTGTATTGAGTTACTAAAACTTGGTTAGAGTTCGAGCTAGCAAATGTATATTGAAATATTTGAGACCAATGGTCATCTGATAATTTGCTCATTAACTCTGTCTGCCAGGCATTTACATAAGAGGGTAGACCAATAATTAGGGCCTCTAGACATAATTGGTATAATAGATACTAAATGCCTAGATGGGGCCTCTGTCAAGCACAACTGTTAAAATTTGGTTGGGGTCCACCTGGGACTATTGGTGTTGAAAGAGAAAATGAAATGTTGGAGTTGCAGATAAGCCCAAAATGACCAGGGTGGAACGAGATAAGTCTGTTGAAGATCCGTAAAGGATCGCAATCCCGCCTTGGAAACTAACTGAGATATGCGCAAGACCAGCTGAGGAACAGCGCATTAGGGAGGGTTTGGAGATGCCTGGATGGAAATCAGGATTGCCAAAAAGAGGCGTGGGCAGTGAGATTCCAGGACTAAATGAGACAGGATTTCTTCATTTCTGCCAACAATTGAGTGTGGGTCCCAGTGTGGGATGTGAAAGGTACATTTAGGAACCCAGGGAAGAAAAGATGGTGGGATATCAGTGGCATGATTTACAATACATTTCCATTGTTTAACTGCAAGCAATATGGACATCTCGACTATTCTAGCCACATGTACCAAGTAGTAGTAACTAAGAAAATGGGGATGCTGAAGGCCCCCTCTAGTACGGACCTGTATCAGAACTGACTGAGAAAGTCGAGACCTGCCAGGCCCCCCAAAAAAATATCCCATTAGGCCTTGAAATATCCTAAAGAAGGAGATCTGGATCAAAATTGGCAATGTTTGCAAGAGGTAAAGACCGTTAGGTAAAATGTTAATTTTTATAGTATTGATCCTCCCTATCCAGGAAAGCTTTAAAATGGACCATTTTTGAAAATCTGCTGTAAACCTTATAAGAAGAGGTAGGAAATTGACTTGAAATAAATTACTAGTGTTTGGGGATCTTATGACCGCCAAGTATTTAAGATGGGAGTGATACCAAAGGAACTGAAAAGAATCCTTAAGGCATGCCACAGTACTCACAGGGGTTGAGATGTTAAGGGCAACTGATTAAGCATAGTTCATCTTAAAATGACATACAAGGCTAAATCTGTTAAACTCGTGTATAAGAGCAGGAAGAGTAGTCACATGGTCAAAGATTGTAGCAAGGAGATCGTTAGCAAATAGTGCCAGTTTGTATTCACGATCTCCCACCCAGTGGTCGAAGTGGAAATTTTGAAGTGGGGGTATGGCAAAGTGAAGGTTGAAATTATGGGTGTGACCACTCAAAAGGGGCGTGTCCTTTAGTGTAGTAGATTCCCTTATACTATCTAGAACTGGTGCCCCTTTCACATTATAGCACACAGTATGAGCCGAAATTCACATTATAGCACATGGTATGAGCCGAAATTCACATTATAGCACATGGTATGAACCGAAATTCACATTATAGCACACAGTATGAGACGAAATTCACATATAGCACATGGTATGAGCCGAAATTCACATTATAGCACACAGTATGAGCCAAAATTCACATTATAGCACACGGTATGAGCCGAAATTCACATTATAGCAGCCCTGAGTGGAGCCTACCCCCTTAATTAAAAAGGCCTGCGGGGCACTGTGGTGAGGGAATCCTACCCCCTTAAGTGACTAATTGCAGAGTTCTGGTAGCTGAAGGGTTAAATCAGGGCAGCGTTTAGCAGCAGAAGGGTTGCAGCGATTTCTCACCCCAAGCTGCTGCGCTTCTGCCACTTCCGACACTCCACGTCTTCGGCGCCACCCAGGATGCAGAGCACCACACCGGGGATGCACCCTTTTCAGTGTGGCCTGCTGCGCTCCGAAGGGGGATCTTCTTTCCTGCTGCAGCAGCCCGACCTGCACCATCCTCCCCGCTGCTCTGCGCCGTCTTCTTTAAGCCAGTGGTGTGTTCTGCGGGTCCTTGCTCCGGTAAGCTCCCATCGCTGGTGAGTCTCCTCCCTTGCTGCAGGGTCCCGGTCCGCTGAAGGTTGGATGTCCTTCCCCAGTCCTGCGGCTGGCTGGACTCATCTTCTGCGTCATCTTCTCCACTCAGTGCAGACGGCTCTGGTCACTCCGGTGACAGGCGCAGGTGTGGGCAGCTCCTCCCTAGCATTGGTCCTCTCCTGGTCCTGCGGCTCGCTCCCTCGCTTCTCTTCTGCCGTTACGCAGGTCTCCGCTCCTCCTCCGGTCTTCGGTGTGTCCCAGCACGGTTTTCCCACAGCGAAGTCCACTCGCAGGGTGCGGGACCAACTCCTTCTTCCTGGGTGAGTCCTCCAGGACCTCTGGTCTCCTTCCTACATGCTGCTGCTCTCTGCACACTGCTAATTAAAAAAATATATATATACTTACGGGTCTGTGGAGAAGTGCCAGTATGCCATACCGCCGCATACCGGCCCACTTCGACCACTGCTCCCACCTTTATACCCTTAATAAATCTGTTGGCTCGGATTGCCCTTGTCAAAGCCTCCATGCACAGTAACAAAAATAAGGGTGGACAGGGTGCAACCATGGCGAGTACCGCTGCAAATCAGGAAAGGATTGAAAAGAGCCCCGTAAATCCGTACCCTTGCAGAGGGGAAGCAATATAAAGCAAGTATGTGATGGAGACCGTGAGAGCCTAATCCCGTAGCGGAGAAGACCTTCCATAAACCGTCAATCACTCCTATCAAAGGCCTTTTCTGCGTCTGTGGATAAAGGAATCACAGGCTGTTTCCCACTTTTGGCATGATGAATTAGGTCAATAATTTTAGACGTGTTGTTCCCCCTCCCCCTAACAAAACCTATTTGATCATTGTGGATCAAATAGGGAAGAAGAGAACCCAATCGATTAGCCAGGAGTTTGGCAATTTCACGTTATTTAGCAAGGAGATAGGCCTGGAGCTAGCGCACTGGGTGGGGTCCTTATCTTCTTTGAGAATTATTATGTGGGCTTCAAGAGTTTAAGGAGAAACCCCATCCTTATCAGAAACTGCATTACAAGCCTTCAAGAAGAGGGGCAAGAGAGAGGTGCGAAATGTTTTATAACAGCCAACAGGGAATCCGTCCGGACCTGGATTCTTCCCAGTCGCCGTGGCTGTTAATGCCCCTTACAACTGCTCAATAGTAACCAGCTGTTCTAGAGAAGACATATCTTCCTCTGTTATCTGCGGGAAATGAACAGAAGAAAGATAGTTTCCAGTCGCCTCTTGGAGTACAGGGAGAGCCTGATCTTTATTTAATTTATATAAATTCGTATAATCTTGAAAGGCTGCAGCACTTTGAGGAAAAGTATGGGCTTTGTACCCTTCTTTTTTTTTTATAGTCATTTTTATTGAAAATTGAAAGTTATGGGGTGGGAAGTGAGGAACAAAAATAAAAAGGAAAGGGTATAGGGAAATACACATAATTAAGCAGGGCCGAAACTAGGATTTTCATCACCCAGGGCAAGGCAGTAATTTGGCACCCCCCACCCACCCAAAACAATAAATCTAAGAAAAAACCCTGTCAGACTAAAATAATCAGATTATCAAAAAATTTGAAAAAAAGGGGATACTATTGGACAATAAGCCCCAAATGCCCTAAGCATCACATACCCTTATGGGCCATTACTTCAAAAAATAACTACAAGTTTAAACAAAATTTCGACGTTACACCGACGTTAAACCAAATGTAAACAGAAGGACAACAATCAATCCATAATCAGGACCACTAAAGGACAGCTTTCAAACAAATGTGAGTCCAAATCCTCTACACATCAAACTACTCCAGCCTGAGTAACCCAGACACTTATAACTTAAATCTGTGATAGGAACGCTGCAAGACCTTTCCACTTCATCCGCAACTACTCAAATTTTTGCTTATAGCTTAACAAAAACATCTGAATTCTCACCTGTACCAATATTATCTGTCTTTTTAAACTATGAAAAGACATCCCCAATCTGTTCACTACAGCTCTCTCTTATGTAAAATCATGTATGTTTTTTTATGTCATGATTGGCTTGTAATTGGCATTGCATGTGTGGGGAAGTTGCACAGTGAAACATAGTTTATTATTGCATGCTCTCTGGTGTTTACCTCCTTTGATCATTTGGCTATTGTGGTCAGGTGTACTATATCTTTATATTTATTGAGGTGTAGTCGTGGTGTAGAGGGCAGAGTGTGATCCCTGATTAGTTATAAAAAAAAAAAAACACTGAGCAACATCCCCAAACAGGTCATTTCAACTTGAAACTTGTAATTTATGTTGTACGGTCTAGACATGGCTACTAATAACAAATGCCCAGACAAAATTTTTAAAGCTATGTGTGCAAATGCTAGGAGCTTAGGAGACAAAATTCCAGAGCTAATTGCGATAATGACAAGGGATAACCTGGATTTTGTGGCAATTACAGAGTCATGGTGCAATGAGAATCATGACTGGGACATAACTATACCAGGATACAATTTATTTAGAAAGGATAGAATAGGAAGAATAGGAGGAGAGGTAGTAATGTATGTGAAAAAAAGCATAAATGCTACTTTAATACAAAATATTGAAGACAAAACTGAGGCCCTTTGGGTCACCATAGAAACCAGGGGGAAGGACATTATTCGCATTGGGGTGATCTATAGACCACCAGGCCAGGGGCAGGATTTGGACAGGAACCTTTTGTTGGACATCACTAAAATGGCTTTAAAGGGAGAAGTCATAATCATGGGAGACTTTAATTTACCTGATGTAAATTGGGAGGGGTCTTTTGCAAGTTCAGCTACAAGTGGCAAATTTATACATTCCTTACAGGGAGCATCTCTCAAGCAATTGGTGAGGGAGCCCACTCCGCAAAGACTCAATATTAGATTTAATTCTTACAAATGGTGATAGGATATCCGACATATATGTGGGTGAGCACCTGGGATCCAGTGATCATCAAGCAGTATGGTGTAGTATAAAGACAGGATCCAACTTCTGTCACACAAAAACAAATGTGTTGGATTTTAGAAATGCTGACTTTGCAAAATAGGAAGATGTTTAAGTGATTCTTTGGTGGACTGGAGGAACTTGGAAAAAGTGCAGGAGAGGTGGGAAAAACTGAAAAGTGCAATACTAAGTGCAACTGACCTTTGTATCAAAATAGTTAGGAAAAGCACCAGAAAAAGGAAGCCAGTGTGGTTCACAAAAGAAGTATCAACTAGTGTGAAAGCAAAAAAGATAGCTTTTAGGAAATACAAACAGACTCAAAATAATAATGACAAAGAGGTGTATCCTGACAAATGGAAGGATGCTAAGAAAGTGATTAGACGTGCAAAGGCAGAAGCTGAGGAGAAAATGGCCCAGTCAGTAGATAAAGGGGGCAAAACTTTTTTTAAGTATATAAGTGAAAGGAGAAAATCAAATGGAGGAATAATAAGACAAGACAAAGAGTGAGCATTTGGTGGAGGGAGACAAGGCAATAGCAGATCACCTAAATAATTATTTTTGCTCAGTATTTACTACAGAAGAAGGGATGGGGCCACTGTTAAGTTGCAAGGACATTCATAAAAATAAGGTAGATGAAAATACATTTACAGAGGAGAAGGTCCTAACAGAACTTTCAAAACTAAAAGTGGATAAATCAATGGGACCAGATGGGATACACCCAAGGATACTCAAAGATCTAAAAGATGTGCTGGTTACACCTTTAACAGAATTATTTAACCAGTCACTAAATACAGGTGCTATTCCAGAGGACTGGAAAAGAGCAAATGTAGTTCCACTGCACAAAAGTGGAAGCAGGGAAGAAGCAAGTAACTACAGACGAGTACGCCTTACATGAGTAGTAGGGAAAGTAATGGAAAAACTATTAAAAGAAAGAGTTATGGAATATCTTAAATCAAACAACTTACAGGATCCAAAACAGCATGGATTTACTGGTGGGAGATCATGCCAAACAAATCTTATTTACTTTTTTGACTCTGTGACGAAAATAATAGATCAAGGGGGAGCTGTAGATGTAGCATATCTAGACTTTAGTAAGGCATTTGACACTGCCCCACATCGCACACTGCTAAATAAACTTGAAAGCGTGGGGGTGGATTATAAAACAGTTAAATGGATAAGAACCTGGTTGCAGGATAGGAAACAGACAGTTGTAGTTAATGGAGTGCAATCTATGGAGGGAAATGTTACCTGTGGAGTACCCCAGGGATCTGTACTTGGTCCAGTTCTCTTTAATATCTTTGTTGGTGACATTGCAGATGGCGTTGAAGGGAAGGTATGCCTTTTTGCAGATGATACAAAGATATGCAACAGGGTAGACACACCAGGAGGGGTAAAACAAATGATTGATGACCTAGGTAGGCTTGAGAAATGGTCAAGAACGTGGCAACTACAGTTTAATGCTAAAAAAAATGCAAAATCATGCACTTGGGTCTCAAAAACCCAAAGGCTAAATATAGTATCAAGGGTACTATAATGGAAACTACTGAGGAGGAAAGGGATTTATGAGTCACTATTTCAAGCGACTTGAAGGCAGGAAAGCAATGCAACAAAGCAATGAGAAAGGCAAGTCAGATGCTTGGTTGTATAGGGAGAGGAATCAGTAGCAGGAAAAAAAGAAGTGATAATGCCACTGTATAGGTCATTGGTGCGGCCCCATCTGGAATACTGTGTCCAGTTCTGGAGACCATATCTCCAGAAAGATATAAATACATTAGAGAGCGTACAAAGAAGGGCAACTAAAATGGTGCATGGCTTACATCACAAAACTTTCCCGGAAAGGCTAAAAGATCTTAACATGTATAGTTTGGAGGAGAGAAGGGAAAGGGGGGACATGATAGAAACTTTCAAATATATCAAGGGTCTTAACAAAGTTCAGGAGGGAAACATTCTTCAAAGGAAGAGAAGTATTAGAACTCGAGGACATACACTGAGACTGGAGGGGGGGAGGTTCAGGGGAAATTTAAGGAAAAATTACTTCACAGAAAGGGTAGTGGATAAGTGGAATAGCCTCCCATCAGAGGTGGTAGAGGCTAAGACTGTAGAGCAATTTAAACATGCTTGGGATAGGCATATGAATATCCTTACAAAGAATTAAGGTTCAAAAAGGGTTGAGATTGCCTAAAGGATTAAAAAAAGGGGCAGACTAGATGGGCCAAGTGGTTCTTATCTGCTGTCAAATTCTATGTTTCTATGTTACCCACCAAGCAGCGTGTTCCACAACTCCCCCCCCCCTGTGTGTCCCCATACATTGCATTTTATCACTGCACTATATCATAACACTTCATCACTGTACTACATTCCTCTAACCACTGCACTTCATCACTATACTATACCCCCTACACGCTGAACTACATCACTACACTACATGCCCCTATACACTGTACTACATACCATATATGCTACACTACATCACTACATTACATCCCCTTATATGCTACACCACATCAGTACACTACATGCCCCTATATACTGCAGTACATTACTACACTACATACCCTATATGGTACACTACATCACTACACTACATCCCCTTATATGTTACACCACATCAGTGCACTACATGCCCCTATATACTGCAGTACATTACTACACTACATACCCTATATGGTACACTACATCACTACACTACATCCCCTTATATGTTACACCACATAAGTGCACCACATGCCCGCATATACTGCACTACATTCCATCCCCCTACACGCTGAACTACATCACTACACTACATACCCCTATACATTGCACTACATTACATCCCCCTACAAGCTGAACTACATCACTACACTACATCCCCTTATATGCTGCGCCACATCAGTGCACCACATACCCCCATATACTGCAATACATTACTACACTACCTACCCTATATGGTACACTATATCACTGCACTACCCCCCCCCCCCCCTCCCCCCTATAAGCAACACCAAATCCCCCCATTTGGAAGGCAAACGGAGGTTGATGCTGCTAACTGGGAGCACAGTGCCGATAATAAAGTCTGTCTTTAAACTCACCACAATGCTGCTGTAGTGATACTCGGTGAGAGTTGGAGGTTGTCCAGGCTCTTAGTTTCCACTGTCAAGGGAATAGCTAGCAAAGTGAGCCTTTTATTGCTGTAACATCGGTGACTGCACCTGTTAAGCAAAAGCCTGGGGCAGCGTGTCCTCTCAGTGGTGTGTAGGCGGCAGCTTGTTATCGGTTGGTGCTGTGCACACAGCCGGGATCATGGCCTACTGAAAAACACAGCACCAACAGCTCGCTTCTGTAGCTTGCACGGTGCATCGCACGCTAGTCACAGCACTGCATGGTAAAGAAGAGAATTTAAGACAGTAGCCGACAAAGGAGAGATTCCAGGTACTGGAGTTCACCCGCACAGTCAGACAGGTGGGTCTGAGACTGCCCCGGTAGCCATCTGCTGTCCCACTGGAGCAGCACTGCACTGCCAGTAAAAAAAAAAAGCACCTGGTCCTTTGTAACTCCACAGTGTCTCCTCAAATCCTGCACCCGGGGCACATGCCCCCTTAGGCCACACACACACACACACAGTTGCGGCCCTGAATTAAGGTACATTTATGCAGTTGGGTAAACATTAATTGAGCAAAAATGAATAATGCTCCAAACACAACACTGAATAGAGTGAAATAGTAGGTGAAACGTCTTTCCAGACTAAAGAAACAAAACATAATGTAAAGTAAGGTCATGACTCAGTAATATCTGCAGAAACGCACGAGGGCTTAAAAAAGTTAAAAACTAATAGGAGGAGAATGAGAGTGTGCGAGTCTAACCTGTGTTTTAGAGGTCCAGTATTCACTCCAATGGAACCATCATATAAATGGATTTGAGGCTGAGTATGTATAGGAGACTCTCACTGTTTCAAATTCGTAGTGGGATTGAACTTTTTTTTTTAAATAAAATCTAGCTCTTCCTCACCGGGTTTGCGGCGCATGATAAGGTGACCATCGCCAAACAAGGAAAACAAAAGAAAACAGCAGCGCTCAAGGGAACAGAAATAATTAATGAATGGAGAGCTGAAATGTTTGTCTAAAAATTATATTATTGTGTTTTATGTATTATGAGCATGTATAAAAAAACACAGAAAAACATGTAATTACATATTAAAAAATGAAAAATTGGTGCTATGTTAGTCACCAGGTTGGGTGGTATGCATGTGACCGCCGGTCAGCTGACCGACAGTCACATGACCTCCTCCACCAGACTGACGGGTCACTGTCCCGATGGTCGGCATGCCGACCAACAGGGACTATTTCCACTCGTGGGTGTCCACGACACCCATAGAGTGGGAATAGAACCCGTGGCGACCGCAGGTCGCCACCGAGCCCGCAGCGTGGCGAGCGCAGCGAGCCCACAAGGGGCTTGCTGCACTCGCCCCTTCCCGCCGGGATCCCGGCGTCCGTATGCTGCTGGGATCCCGGCGTCGGTAAGCTGACCGGCAGTCAGGAGACCGCCGGTCAGCCGTACTACACCCCACCAGGTTACCGCAGCTTAATAATGTGTAGCTGATGGCATATAACGGGTGTCAGTCCTTTAAGCTGGAAAGCCTTCTTTTTTTTCAAATAGTATTTATTGATTTTTCGGAAATAAAGTAACACACGTGTAATAAACAGTATACAGACCTACATGGTCAAATACGCTGGCAGCAATTGCAACATAGGTAGCGAAGCCAACAGTAAGTACATCAAGGAGGTAATTAGCAAACATGCCATATGGTTTCCAGATATATATATACGGGATGCTGCAGGTCCATATACCGCAAATATAGATAGCAACTGTTAACAAGTTAGAACAGAGTTGAAAGGAGAGAAGAAATGGGGAATAGAGGGGAGGAGAGGGAAGATGGGGGAAGGGTGATCTATGCCTAACTATGCAAGCATCTGACATATAGTGAACCGAATGGAAAGCCTTCTTATTCAGCTAGTAAGTATGGACAGGTTCCGTATGCAGCCAAACTGAGACAAAGTCTGTTAGCAATTGTAGCTAATTCATGAATTAAGCTGTAAAAATGTTACAATGTCTCTCAGCACAAGATATTGTATCGATTATACCTAAAAAGTAGTTCAGCAGCAAAGCTCCCAATAGCGGTGGTAGATAGCAATAATTAATCCACTGAGGCTGGTGTCTGCCGCGACACTAATGATAAATGCTGTCCGGTGTGATATTACAGATGGGTCCATGTTTATCTTGACCTTTAATAGGATTATCTGAGACTGGCCAGTCGGACTTAATCCCCTGCTGTAATGACTTAATCCCCTGCTGTATTGTTCTCTGTATTGTATTGCAGCTGAGAACAATAGATGAAGGGTTTATGTTAATAAACCATGTTGTACCTAGGTGCAGCAAACTAGCCAAGATAACTGTGGACCCATCTGTACCTCTCCTGTGGGCTGGCCGACCCAAGCGTCCTCGGGTGAAGTCCAATTGGGTGCCCACTTTTATGCGTGTCGGTGAGAGTGAAACCTGTAGCAGGCTCGCCAGGATGCGCCGCGGGACAGAAGCGCTGTCTGCTTCCCAGTGAACCGGAGCGGCTGCCTCAGTGTTAGAAAGACGGATGATAAAAGCTGCAGGGAATCGTGCGGTGACCCAGTGTCATAGTGGGAGGAGTCCTGATGCGTTTCGTCACGGATCACGTGACCTTTTCCAAGGAATACCTCCCAGACTAACGGTCATCGAATATATAGCGGCTGACCGCAGATTAACCCTACTCAGATCAGCTCTCCATTCTAATAAAATAAGACCAACATAATGTTTATAAATAAGCCTTAATATGGAGAGATCCATATACAAAAGCGATAATACATATAAATAATGTTTAACCTCCATACTTAAAAACATTTTTATAAATGAAAAAATATAAAACAATGATAAACAGAACGTAAATGATTCAAACACAAGACACAGAGGAAAAAGTTGTTTCTGATGTTAATATTTAGAAACATTGATAACTGAGCTAATGATTGCTCAGGATTACAAAACACTATCATATGAAATGGACGTTAGTTCCTAAATATTTTATAAAGCATTCTTTTATTAATTTCTTTTTTATTTTATTATGTCTTTATTTTCATGTGTATTTATATATGTAGATTTTTATCTAATGTGGCTATATAGCTTACTAGTGGCCATAAGTAATTAAATCTACATAATTAAGGTGCCACAAATAAAGCCAACATTATAAGATATTATACACTTATATTTGTTCACAGATACAACGAGCTCTATGGACACAGTTAACAACAATATCTAATTTATACATGGACATATAAGAAATCCATATATTTCATATACACTTGTTGACGACAAATCCGCATATAAATTAATTCAAGGTCAACAAAAGGCGGAGTGTCAGTCAAATAGGCATCGGTCATGACACGTAATGATGAAAACTAAGATCACCCATATTATCGGGTGATCAGTGGTACCCAATTGGACTTCACCCGAGGACGCTCGGGTCGACCAGACAACAGGAGAGGTACAGATGGGTCAACAGTTATCTTGGCTAGTTTGCTGCACCTAGGCACAACATGGTTTATTAACATAAACCCTTCATCTATTGTTCTCCGCTGCAATACAATACAGAGAACAATACAGCAGGGGATTAAGTCATTACAGCAGGGGATTAAATCCGACTGGCCAGTCTCCGTTAATCCTATTAAAGGTCAAGATAAACATGGACCCATCTGTAATATCACACCGGACAGCATTTATCATCAGTGTCGCGGCAGACACCAGCCTCAGTGGATTAATTATTGCTATCTACCACCGCTATTGGGAGCTTTGCTGCTGAACTCAAGAAAAATAGAACAAGCCAACCTAGGTTGGAAAGGGCGCTATGGGTGTAATTCCAATTAAAGTGTACAGCAGCTGCCTGGATAGGTTAGTTACACCTATAAAGAATTACGAACTAAATACAACAACAATAAGGCTGCGCTTAGAGATGAATTGTCGGAATAACCAATAAAAATTTATTATACTTAAAATCTGTCAGTTAGACAATTAAAAAATGAGTATACACTGTTGAGAATAGCCTCTAATCACCATTTAAACAATACATAAGCCTGTTCCAAATTGGCCGTGGAACCCTATATACTTAGAACCAGATAGATCCTGGGGCTATAGCATAGTCCCTGGGCTGGAAGAATATGTCCCAACGCTGGAGGATTAGCAGTTCCAATAATGAAGCATGATTTATGGAAAGTCCTCACCAGTTGTGCGTGTTGATGAACAAAAGTCCAGTCCTTAATTGCGGATGTGGTTCAAATAGAGCAGTTTGTGGGGTCCACAGTGGTCCAAGCTGAGGTGATAGGCTGTAGTGGGATGATCAGAAGGCTCACACCTGACGCGTTTCACAGCTTTCTGCTGCTTTCTCAAAGGTGACTGTAGTTCACAACTGACAGTGTATTTATACTATAGTTAATTACCTCATTCAAAATATGTGTGTGGACAATTCATCTCTTTATATGTACAAAAACTTAAAAAATAAACCTTTTTTTCTTGCTCTAATTAGACTCAGAGGCATAGTGATTAAAAATTAATTATGTTTGTTTATTAAAAATAGTTTAAATTGATCATATACCGGAGCCGCGGGTGTTGGAACGCACGCGAGTCCTCTTGCTTCCGGTCTATGGAACGCAACTGTTGTTATAGTAACGGAGCTTGTTATCCTCACCAATCTTACAGTGCCGATGTAGTCACGTGACCTGTATAGCTTAGCGGGATATCCGTGTGTTGAACCGCATGATGACTCTCCTACTTCCGGTCTATGACCCGCAATTGTTACCATGGCGATGAGGTGTGTTTCCACCCCATCGTCATGGTTCCGTGCGGTCATGTGATCGGACTTTCCGGACATCTTAAATGAGTGGCAGGCATACCTATTTAAATGACGTTCTACCTTTTATAACATATAGAGCACTACCTGGCTGTTATACTTTAAAAAGATCAATACAGAACTTACATCTTATCTCTATTTAGTTTTATCATGAACTTTTACAATCCAACAGTTAGTCCTTATTATATGAATTTAACGACAACAATTATATCAATATCTATATCATTAGGCATATGAAGGAGACATTATAACTTATAGATCATATCCAATAAAATGTTAATATTGCACCATAGTTCAATCTTAACTTATTGTTATATAAATTATTATGCATGTTACCTCTATATACAAATAGGTAAGAGGGATAAGTTACTTGCAGATGGTTTGATTTGGGGACAATTCATAGAGATACAAGGTTTGGTAGGATTAGTACCCAAAAAAACTGCCCAAGGTGCTATTGTATTCCTATGTGATGATAATTTGGGCGGCTTTTCTTTTTATATTATCCTAAAGAAAAAAAAAAAATATATATATATATATATATATATATATATATATATATATATATATATATATTCATACCTAACCTGATATGTACATATATATATTTTTATTCATATTTTTATGTTTTTGATTTTTATTTTTATTATTATTATTTATTAATTCTTACACTCAGGGGAATTTTAAATATGCTTGGTATTTATTGGTTCTGAGATGGTTCACTTAAATGACACAATTAAGTTCTACTGATTCATTTAGGCCTGCTGGAAATATGCTGTTCATTTTCAGCATCCAATAGACTTCCTGTCTACATAAAGTTTTGTAACGGTCTCCACCACGTGGAGTTCTGGGTATGAATTCTAAGCCTAATACCTTAAGGCAATTAGGATTGCCGTGATGATTATCAGCATAGTGTTTTGACACACTATGTGTGTAAATTTTCTTAATAATATTTCTACGGTGCTCAAGAAATCTCGTTCTCAATGGGCGGGTGGTTCTGCCAATATACTTCAGACCACAACCACATGTTAACATGTAAATTATATAAGAAGTATTACAATTCATGTATGTTTTTAGCTCATAAAAATTCTCCCCCTCATCACTATTAATCCTGAGTGTATGATCAGCCGTATATTTACAGGTCAAACATCTGTTCCCTCCGCATTTATAGAATCCCTTTATTTTCATATTATGTTGTGATAACCAATTGGTGTTTGCAGAGCTATCCTTTTCTTTAATTCCTTTTAGATAGCTTGGTGCTAAAATGTTTTTGAAAGACCTATTTTTACGAAAAACAAAATTCGGTTCTTTAGGGAGAAAGTTTATCAGTATATTATCTTGTTTGAAGATGTCATAGTTCTTGGTGACAATCTTCTTGATATCTATATAACAACTGTTATAGGTGGAAATAAATGACATATCTGTCTTTATATTACCATCGTTTTTATTTAGTTTCCTTTCTGAAGGATTGAGGAGTTCATCTCTGTTTAGCTCCCTAACTTCTTTCAACGCTTTTTGTACTAAGTGACCTGGATACCCTCTGTCTACAAATGAGTCTACCATAGTTTTAGCTTGATTATCAAAAGTGTGTAGATCTGAACAATTTCTCCTAATGCGGAGTAGTTGACTCTTGGGAATACTCCTTTTCCATGCTGAATGATGTGCACTGTTGAAGTGTAAATAAGAATTCGTGTCTGTTTCCTTAATATAGTTACTTGTAGTGAGTTCCTGATCTATAATTTCCAACGAAATGTCCAAAAAATTTATGCGGGAAGTGCTATAAGAGTGAGTTAAAGTGAGATTGAAAGGATTTTTGTTCAAGTGAGAAACAAATGAAAGGGCAGAAGTGTAATCCCCATCCCAAATAATAAACAAATCATCTATATAGCGCCCGTAGAGGACCAGGTTCGCGCCGAACCCGCCCCCCCACACGAGCTGGTCCTCGCCCATGTAGAGGTTGGCGTAGCTCGGCGCGAACCTGGTCCCCATCGCCGTTCCCATCACCTGGAGATAAAGTGTCCAAAAATAAAAAATAATTGTGTGTCAGTATAAATGAAATAGAATCCAAAAGAAATTGCTTGTGTCTCTCCCTGAGGTCCCCATCTCTTGTTAGTCTATTTGCAATAGTACATGTCCCTAAATAATGGGGTATGTTAGAGTACAAACTTTGTACATCGAGTGTTAAAAATGCGTAAGAATCCTTCCACTTAATTTCACTAATTAAATTTAGGAAATGGGTGGTATCTTTGATGTGTGACCTCAGGGTAGAGACACGTGACTGTAAAAAGGAATCAACATAATGGGATAAATTAGATGTGAGAGAGTCAACACCGGAAATGATAGGACGGCCAGGGGGTGACGTGAGGGACTTGTGTATCTTGGGGAGGTGATAATAAATGGGTACCATTGGGTGAGGGCAAAATAAAAATCTGAACTCTTCTTTCGTAATGATATCATCCTTAACTGCTTCTGAAAGTAAGTTCTGAAGCTCTGAGAGATATTTTTCTGTTGGATCACTGGATAATGTTGTATAGAAATTTTTATCTCCTAATTGTCTTTTGGCTTCTGTAATGTAATCTGTGCGGTCTTGTATAATGAGTCCCCCCCCCCCCCCCCCTTATCTGCAGCTTTAATAACAATGGAGCTATCTTTAGTGAGTTTCAACAGAGCTTTTTTCTCCCATTTATTAAGATTGCTTTTATTTTAATTAGTGGTTTTGGAATTTTCACTACATAGTTTTTTTAAATCATCCAAAGTGGTTTTGTAAAAACTCTCTATACTTGCTCCTTTAGATTTTATCGGGTAGAAATCTGACTTGTTCTTAAAACATTTAGGTTCACTACTGATATCATAGACCTTAATCTCTTGTAATTTTTCAACTGATCCTTCCTCTAAAAGTTCTGTAAGGATATTTATTGCTGTCATGTCTCCTGTATCTAGTAAGATGGGGTATGCTTCCTCCGCCTTCTTAGATAATGTCTGTTTTGCGAAATATTTCTTCCTACACAAAGTTCTTACAAAACGGTTTAATTCCACAAACAAATCAAAAATGTTAGGGGGTGCAGTGGGGGAGAATTTTAAACCTTTTGCTAGTAATTGTATTTCACTCTCTGTCAATTTTTTTGAGGATAAGTTGAATATATTTTTTGCTGAGGTTTTTCTCCTAAGTGTTTTTAATCTTTTTGATGTTTCTTTCTTCCCTCCCCTTCTTCCTCTAGGCTTGAAATTCTTCCTCTTTTTTTCCTCCACTCCCTGTCCCTGTCTCGGGCTCCCTGCTGTCGTTGGTCTAAAAAATCCCCTGTTGTGATGTGATGCGCTAAGTCTTTTGATCTGGCTCCTAATTCTGTCGATGTTCTTCTTTGATCTAATGCTCCTGCTTTATTGAATTTATCGGTCTCTTGTTCTTTATTTGTGTGGTTGTGAGTATATGGTGATTGGTAATGTTGTCTCCCTTTGTTCCCATAATTTCTAGGGCTATCTGATGTCGAATTTCTGTACTTAAACTGTTCTATATTCTTACGAGTGTCTATCCTGAAATTTTGACTTCTCTCTTTGATTTTTCTATACGTTCTAACATTCCCTGACCTGTAATCTTCCAGGTCGCGTTGAAATTTTTTGCATTTAACATTCATCAGAGATTGTTCAAATTTAGACACCTGTTCTGTCACGAACGAGTCTCTTTCCTTGTATTCTTTATCATGACAAAAAGGCTCCAATTCAATTTTTAGAGCCTCAATTTCCCTTTCTAAATTCATAACTTTAGTACTCCTATACTCTACAACAAGCTCCATAAGGGAAAAGGAACACTTATCCAAGATGGCTTCCCATCTAGTTTGAAATTCAGATACATCTTGGAAGATGGAGGGCTTGAAAAGTCAGTCCTCTTGGTATTAGTTTTTTGTCAAGATATTTCTGTATATTGACACTGTCCAACCAGTGTCTGGACTCAGACTTTAACAGGTCCTCCAACCTTCGGAAATCATCTTTTAATTTAACATTTGTTCTTTCCTCTTTGCCTCTCTCCATGGGAGTATCCCATTTTGAGAGGTAAAGTTGCCTCCTACTGAGTCTATCATTATAATTGGAAAAACAACTCATGCTGCCCCTTGAAAACTATGTGTTGAGTGCAAGAAAAATAGAACAAGCCAACCTAGGTTGGAAAGGGCGCTATGGGTGTAATTCCAATTAAAGTGTACAGCAGCTGCCTGGATAGGTTAGTTACACCTATAAAGAATTACGAACTAAATACAACAACAATAAGGCTGCGCTTAGAGATGAATTGTCGGAATAACCAATAAAAATGTATTATACTTAAAATCTGTCAGTTAGACAATTAAAAAATGAGTATACACTGTTGAGAATAGCCTCTAATCACCATTTAAACAATACATAAGCCTGTTCCAAATTGGCCGTGGAACCCTATATACTTAGAACCAGATAGATCCTGGGGCTATAGCATAGTCCCTGGGCTGGAAGAATATGTCCCAACGCTGGAGGATTAGCAGTTCCAATAATGAAGCATGATTTATGGAAAGTCCTCACCAGTTGTGCGTGTTGATGAACAAAAGTCCAGTCCTTAATTGCGGATGTGGTTCAAATAGAGCAGTTTGTGGGGTCCACAGTGGTCCAAGCTGAGGTGATAGGCTGTAGTGGGATGATCAGAAGGCTCACACCTGACGCGTTTCACAGCTTTCTGCTGCTTTCTCAAAGGTGACTGTAGTTCACAACTGACAGTGTATTTATACTATAGTTAATTACCTCATTCAAAACGTGTGTGGACAATTCATCTCTTTATATGTACAAAAACTTAAAAAATAAACCTTTTTTCTTGCTCTAATTAGACTCAGAGGCATAGTGATTAAAAATTAATTATGTTTGTTTATTAAAAATAGTTTAAATTGATCATATACCGGAGCCGCGGGTGTTGGAACGCACGCGAGTCCTCTTGCTTCCGGTCTATGGAACGCAACTGTTGTTATAGTAACGGAGCTTGTTATCCTCACCAATCTTACAGTGCCGATGTAGTCACGTGACCTGTATAGCTTAGCGGGATATCCGTGTGTTGAACCGCATGATGACTCTCCTACTTCCGGTCTATGACCCGCAATTGTTACCATGGCGATGAGGTGTGTTTCCACCCCATCGTCATGGTTCCGTGCGGTCATGTGATCGGACTTTCCGGACATCTTAAATGAGTGGCAGGCATACCTATTTAAATGACGTTCTACCTTTTATAACATATAGAGCACTACCTGGCTGTTATACTTTAAAAAGATCAATACAGAACTTACATCTTATCTCTATTTAGTTTTATCATGAACTTTTACAATCCAACAGTTAGTCCTTATTATATGAACTTAACGACAACAATTATATCAATATCTATATCATTAGGCATATGAAGGAGACATTATAACTTATAGATCATATCCAATAAAATGTTAATATTGCACCATAGTTCAATCTTAACTTATTGTTATATAAATTATTATGCATGTTACCTCTATATACAAATAGGTAAGAGGGATAAGTTACTTGCAGATGGTTTGATTTGGGGACAATTCATAGAGATACAAGGTTTGGTAGGATTAGTACCCAAAAAAACTGCCCAAGGTGCTATTGTATTCCTATGTGATGATAATTTGGGCGGCTTTTCTTTTTATATTATCCTAAAGAAAAAAAAAAATATATATATATATATATATATATATATATATATATATATATTCATACCTAACCTGATATGTACATATATATATTTTTATTCATATTTTTATGTTTTTGATTTTTATTTTTATTATTATTATTTATTCATTCTTACACTCAGGGGAATTTTAAATATGCTTGGTATTTATTGGTTCTGAGATGGTTCACTTAAATGACACAATTAAGTTCTACTGATTCATTTAGGCCTGCTGGAAATATGCTGTTCATTTTCAGCATCCAATAGACTTCCTGTCTACATAAAGTTTTGTAACGGTCTCCACCACGTGGAGTTCTGGGTATGAATTCTAAGCCTAATACCTTAAGGCAATTAGGATTGCCGTGATGATTATCAGCATAGTGTTTTGACACACTATGTGTGTAAATTTTCTTAATAATATTTCTACGGTGCTCAAGAAATCTCGTTCTCAATGGGCGGGTGGTTCTGCCAATATACTTCAGACCACAACCACATGTTAACATGTAAATTATATAAGAAGTATTACAATTCATGTATGTTTTTAGCTCATAAAAATTCTCCCCCTCATCACTATTAATCCTGAGTGTATGATCAGCCGTATATTTACAGGTCAAACATCTGTTCCCTCCGCATTTATAGAATCCCTTTATTTTCATATTATGTTGTGATAACCAATTGGTGTTTGCAGAGCTATCCTTTTCTTTAATTCCTTTTAGATAGCTTGGTGCTAAAATGTTTTTGAAAGACCTATTTTTACGAAAAACAAAATTCGGTTCTTTAGGGAGAAAGTTTATCAGTATATTATCTTGTTTGAAGATGTCATAGTTCTTGGTGACAATCTTCTTGATATCTATATAACAACTGTTATAGGTGGAAATAAATGACATATCTGTCTTTATATTACCATCGTTTTTATTTAGTTTCCTTTCTGAAGGATTGAGGAGTTCATCTCTGTTTAGCTCCCTAACTTCTTTCAACGCTTTTTGTACTAAGTGACCTGGATACCCTCTGTCTACAAATGAGTCTACCATAGTTTTAGCTTGATTATCAAAAGTGTGTAGATCTGAACAATTTCTCCTAATGCGGAGTAGTTGACTCTTGGGAATACTCCTTTTCCATGCTGAATGATGTGCACTGTTGAAGTGTAAATAAGAATTCGTGTCTGTTTCCTTAATATAGTTACTTGTAGTGAGTTCCTGATCTATAATTTCCAACGAAATGTCCAAAAAATTTATGCGGGAAGTGCTATAAGAGTGAGTGAAAGTGAGATTGAAAGGATTTTTGTTCAAGTGAGAAACAAATGAAAGGGCAGAAGTGTAATCCCCATCCCAAATAATAAACAAATCATCTATATAGCGCCCGTAGAGGACCAGGTTCGCGCCGAACCCGCCCCCCCACACGAGCTGGTCCTCGCCCATGTAGAGGTTGGCGTAGCTCGGCGCGAACCTGGTCCCCATCGCCGTTCCCATCACCTGGAGATAAAGTGTCCAAAAATAAAAAATAATTGTGTGTCAGTATAAATGAAATAGAATCCAAAAGAAATTGCTTGTGTCTCTCCCTGAGGTCCCCATCTCTTGTTAGTCTATTTGCAATAGTACATGTCCCTAAATCATGGGGTATGTTAGAGTACAAACTTTGTACATCGAGTGTTAAAAATGCGTAAGAATCCTTCCACTTAATTTCACTAATTAAATTTAGGAAATGGGTGGTATCTTTGATGTGTGACCTCAGGGTAGAGACACGTGACTGTAAAAAGGAATCAACATAATGGGATAAATTAGATGTGAGAGAGTCAACACCGGAAATGATAGGACGGCCAGGGGGTGACGTGAGGGACTTGTGTATCTTGGGGAGGTGATAATAAATGGGTACCATTGGGTGAGGGCAAAATAAAAATCTGAACTCTTCTTTCGTAATGATATCATCCTTAACTGCTTCTGAAAGTAAGTTCTGAAGCTCTGAGAGATATTTTTCTGTTGGATCACTGGATAATGTTGTATAGAAATTTTTATCTCCTAATTGTCTTTTGGCTTCTGTAATGTAATCTGTGCGGTCTTGTATAATGAGTCCCCCCCCCCCCCCCCCTTATCTGCAGCTTTAATAACAATGGAGCTATCTTTAGTGAGTTTCAACAGAGCTTTTTTCTCCCATTTATTAAGATTGCTTTTATTTTAATTAGTGGTTTTGGAATTTTCACTACATAGTTTTTTGAAATCATCCAAAGTGGTTTTGTAAAAACTCTCTATACTTGCTCCTTTAGATTTTATCGGGTAGAAATCTGACTTGTTCTTAAAACATTTAGGTTCACTACTGATATCATAGACCTTAATCTCTTGTAATTTTTCAACTGATCCTTCCTCTAAAAGTTCTGTAAGGATATTTATTGCTGTCATGTCTCCTGTATCTAGTAAGATGGGGTATGCTTCCTCCGCCTTCTTAGATAATGTCTGTTTTGCGAAATATTTCTTCCTACACAAAGTTCTTACAAAACGGTTTAATTCCACAAACAAATCAAAAATGTTAGGGGGTGCAGTGGGGGAGAATTTTAAACCTTTTGCTAGTAATTGTATTTCACTCTCTGTCAATTTTTTTGAGGATAAGTTGAATATATTTTTTGCTGAGGTTTTTCTCCTAAGTGTTTTTAATCTTTTTGATGTTTCTTTCTTCCCTCCCCTTCTTCCTCTAGGCTTGAAATTCTTCCTCTTTTTTTCCTCCATTCCCTGTCCCTGTCTCGGGCTCCCTGCTGTCGTTGGTCTAAAAAATCCCCTGTTGTGATGTGATGCGCTAAGTCTTTTGATCTGGCTCCTAATTCTGTCGATGTTCTTCTTTGATCTAATGCTCCTGCTTTATTGAATTTATCGGTCTCTTGTTCTTTATTTGTGTGGTTGTGAGTATATGGTGATTGGTAATGTTGTCTCCCTTTGTTCCCATAATTTCTAGGGCTATCTGATGTCGAATTTCTGTACTTAAACTGTTCTATATTCTTACGAGTGTCTATCCTGAAATTTTGACTTCTCTCTTTGATTTTTCTATACGTTCTAACATTCCCTGACCTGTAATCTTCCAGGTCGCGTTGAAATTTTTTGCATTTAACATTCATCAGAGATTGTTCAAATTTAGACACCTGTTCTGTCACGAACGAGTCTCTTTCCTTGTATTCTTTATCATGACAAAAAGGCTCCAATTCAATTTTTAGAGCCTCAATTTCCCTTTCTAAATTCATAACTTTAGTACTCCTATACTCTACAACAAGCTCCATAAGGGAAAAGGAACACTTATCCAAGATGGCTTCCCATCTAGTTTGAAATTCAGATACATCTTGGAAGATGGAGGGCTTGAAAAGTCTGAGTCCTCTTGGTATTAGTTTTTTGTCAAGATATTTCTGTATATTGACACTGTCCAACCAGTGTCTGGACTCAGACTTTAACAGGTCCTCCAACCTTCGGAAATCATCTTTTAATTTAACATTTGTTCTTTCCTCTTTGCCTCTCTCCATGGGAGTATCCCATTTTGAGAGGTAAAGTTGCCTCCTACTGAGTCTATCATTATAATTGGAAAAACAACTCATGCTGCCCCTTGAAAACTGTGTGTTGAGTGCAAGAAAAATAGAACAAGCCAACCTAGGTTGGAAAGGGCGCTATGGGTGTAATTCCAATTAAAGTGTACAGCAGCTGCCTGGATAGGTTAGTTACACCTATAAAGAGTTACGAACTAAATACAACAACAATAAGGCTGCGCTTAGAGATGAATTGTCGGAATAACCAATAAAAATGTATTATACTTAAAATCTGTCAGTTAGACAATTAAAAAATGAGTATACACTGTTGAGAATAGCCTCTAATCACCATTTAAACAATACATAAGCCTGTTCCAAATTGGCCGTGGAACCCTATATACTTAGAACCAGATAGATCCTGGGGCTATAGCATAGTCCCTGGGCTGGAAGAATATGTCCCAACGCTGGAGGATTAGCAGTTCCAATAATGAAGCATGATTTATGGAAAGTCCTCACCAGTTGTGCGTGTTGATGAACAAAAGTCCAGTCCTTAATTGCGGATGTGGTTCAAATAGAGCAGTTTGTGGGGTCCACAGTGGTCCAAGCTGAGGTGATAGGCTGTAGTGGGATGATCAGAAGGCTCACACCTGACGCGTTTCACAGCTTGCTGCTGCTTTCTCAAAGGTGACTGTAGTTCACAACTGACAGTGTATTTATACTATAGTTAATTACCTCATTCAAAACGTGTGTGGACAATTCATCTCTTTATATGTACAAAAACTTAAAAAATAAACCTTTTTTCTTGCTCTAATTAGACTCAGAGGCATAGTGATTAAAAATTAATTATGTTTGTTTATTAAAAATAGTTTAAATTGATCATATACCGGAGCCGCGGGTGTTGGAACGCACGCGAGTCCTCTTGCTTCCGGTCTATGGAACGCAACTGTTGTTATAGTAACGGAGCTTGTTATCCTCACCAATCTTACAGTGCCGATGTAGTCACGTGACCTGTATAGCTTAGCGGGATATCCGTGTGTTGAACCGCATGATGACTCTCCTACTTCCGGTCTATGACCCGCAATTGTTACCATGGCGATGAGGTGTGTTTCCACCCCATCGTCATGGTTCCGTGCGGTCATGTGATCGGACTTTCCGGACATCTTAAATGAGTGGCAGGCATACCTATTTAAATGACGTTCTACCTTTTATAACATATAGAGCACTACCTGGCTGTTATACTTTAAAAAGATCAATACAGAACTTACATCTTATCTCTATTTAGTTTTATCATGAACTTTTACAATCCAACAGTTAGTCCTTATTATATGAACTTAACGACAACAATTATATCAATATCTATATCATTAGGCATATGAAGGAGACATTATAACTTATAGATCATATCCAATAAAATGTTAATATTGCACCATAGTTCAATCTTAACTTATTGTTATATAAATTATTATGCATGTTACCTCTATATACAAATAGGTAAGAGGGATAAGTTACTTGCAGATGGTTTGATTTGGGGACAATTCATAGAGATACAAGGTTTGGTAGGATTAGTACCCAAAAAAACTGCCCAAGGTGCTATTGTATTCCTATGTGATGATAATTTGGGCGGCTTTTCTTTTTATATTATCCTAAAGAAAAAAAAAAAAAATATATATATATATATATATATATATATATTCATACCTAACCTGATATGTACATATATATATTTTTATTCATATTTTTATGTTTTTGATTTTTATTTTTATTATTATTATTTATTCATTCTTACACTCAGGGGAATTTTAAATATGCTTGGTATTTATTGGTTCTGAGATGGTTCACTTAAATGACACAATTAAGTTCTACTGATTCATTTAGGCCTGCTGGAAATATGCTGTTCATTTTCAGCATCCAATAGACTTCCTGTCTACATAAAGTTTTGTAACGGTCTCCACCACGTGGAGTTCTGGGTATGAATTCTAAGCCTAATACCTTAAGGCAATTAGGATTGCCGTGATGATTATCAGCATAGTGTTTTGACACACTATGTGTGTAAATTTTCTTAATAATATTTCTACGGTGCTCAAGAAATCTCGTTCTCAATGGGCGGGTGGTTCTGCCAATATACTTCAGACCACAACCACATGTTAACATGTAAATTATATAAGAAGTATTACAATTCATGTATGTTTTTAGCTCATAAAAATTCTCCCCCTCATCACTATTAATCCTGAGTGTATGATCAGCCGTATATTTACAGGTCAAACATCTGTTCCCTCCGCATTTATAGAATCCCTTTATTTTCATATTATGTTGTGATAACCAATTGGTGTTTGCAGAGCTATCCTTTTCTTTAATTCCTTTTAGATAGCTTGGTGCTAAAATGTTTTTGAAAGACCTATTTTTACGAAAAACAAAATTCGGTTCTTTAGGGAGAAAGTTTATCAGTATATTATCTTGTTTGAAGATGTCATAGTTCTTGGTGACAATCTTCTTGATATCTATATAACAACTGTTATAGGTGGAAATAAATGACATATCTGTCTTTATATTACCATCGTTTTTATTTAGTTTCCTTTCTGAAGGATTGAGGAGTTCATCTCTGTTTAGCTCCCTAACTTCTTTCAACGCTTTTTGTACTAAGTGACCTGGATACCCTCTGTCTACAAATGAGTCTACCATAGTTTTAGCTTGATTATCAAAAGTGTGTAGATCTGAACAATTTCTCCTAATGCGGAGTAGTTGACTCTTGGGAATACTCCTTTTCCATGCTGAATGATGTGCACTGTTGAAGTGTAAATAAGAATTCGTGTCTGTTTCCTTAATATAGTTACTTGTAGTGAGTTCCTGATCTATAATTTCCAACGAAATGTCCAAAAAATTTATGCGGGAAGTGCTATAAGAGTGAGTGAAAGTGAGATTGAAAGGATTTTTGTTCAAGTGAGAAACAAATGAAAGGGCAGAAGTGTAATCCCCATCCCAAATAATAAACAAATCATCTATATAGCGCCCGTAGAGGACCAGGTTCGCGCCGAACCCGCCCCCCCACACGAGCTGGTCCTCGCCCATGTAGAGGTTGGCGTAGCTCGGCGCGAACCTGGTCCCCATCGCCGTTCCCATCACCTGGAGATAAAGTGTCCAAAAATAAAAAATAATTGTGTGTCAGTATAAATGAAATAGAATCCAAAAGAAATTGCTTGTGTCTCTCCCTGAGGTCCCCATCTCTTGTTAGTCTATTTGCAATAGTACATGTCCCTAAATCATGGGGTATGTTAGAGTACAAACTTTGTACATCGAGTGTTAAAAATGCGTAAGAATCCTTCCACTTAATTTCACTAATTAAATTTAGGAAATGGGTGGTATCTTTGATGTGTGACCTCAGGGTAGAGACACGTGACTGTAAAAAGGAATCAACATAATGGGATAAATTAGATGTGAGAGAGTCAACACCGGAAATGATAGGACGGCCAGGGGGTGACGTGAGGGACTTGTGTATCTTGGGGAGGTGATAATAAATGGGTACCATTGGGTGAGGGCAAAATAAAAATCTGAACTCTTCTTTCGTAATGATATCATCCTTAACTGCTTCTGAAAGTAAGTTCTGAAGCTCTGAGAGATATTTTTCTGTTGGATCACTGGATAATGTTGTATAGAAATTTTTATCTCCTAATTGTCTTTTGGCTTCTGTAATGTAATCTGTGCGGTCTTGTATAATGAGTCCCCCCCCCCACCCCCTTATCTGCAGCTTTAATAACAATGGAGCTATCTTTAGTGAGTTTCAACAGAGCTTTTTTCTCCCATTTATTAAGATTGCTTTTATTTTAATTAGTGGTTTTGGAATTTTCACTACATAGTTTTTTGAAATCATCCAAAGTGGTTTTGTAAAAACTCTCTATACTTGCTCCTTTAGATTTTATCGGGTAGAAATCTGACTTGTTCTTAAAACATTTAGGTTCACTACTGATATCATAGACCTTAATCTCTTGTAATTTTTCAACTGATCCTTCCTCTAAAAGTTCTGTAAGGATATTTATTGCTGTCATGTCTCCTGTATCTAGTAAGATGGGGTATGCTTCCTCCGCCTTCTTAGATAATGTCTGTTTTGCGAAATATTTCTTCCTACACAAAGTTCTTACAAAACGGTTTAATTCCACAAACAAATCAAAAATGTTAGGGGGTGCAGTGGGGGAGAATTTTAAACCTTTTGCTAGTAATTGTATTTCACTCTCTGTCAATTTTTTTGAGGATAAGTTGAATATATTTTTTGCTGAGGTTTTTCTCCTAAGTGTTTTTAATCTTTTTGATGTTTCTTTCTTCCCTCCCCTTCTTCCTCTAGGCTTGAAATTCTTCCTCTTTTTTTCCTCCATTCCCTGTCCCTGTCTCGGGCTCCCTGCTGTCGTTGGTCTAAAAAATCCCCTGTTGCGATGTGATGCGCTAAGTCTTTTGATCTGGCTCCTAATTCTGTCGATGTTCTTCTTTGATCTAATGCTCCTGCTTTATTGAATTTATCGGTCTCTTGTTCTTTATTTGTGTGGTTGTGAGTATATGGTGATTGGTAATGTTGTCTCCCTTTGTTCCCATAATTTCTAGGGCTATCTGATGTCGAATTTCTGTACTTAAACTGTTCTATATTCTTACGAGTGTCTATCCTGAAATTTTGACTTCTCTCTTTGATTTTTCTATACGTTCTAACATTCCCTGACCTGTAATCTTCCAGGTCGCGTTGAAATTTTTTGCATTTAACATTCATCAGAGATTGTTCAAATTTAGACACCTGTTCTGTCACGAACGAGTCTCTTTCCTTGTATTCTTTATCATGACAAAAAGGCTCCAATTCAATTTTTAGAGCCTCAATTTCCCTTTCTAAATTCATAACTTTAGTACTCCTATACTCTACAACAAGCTCCATAAGGGAAAAGGAACACTTATCCAAGATGGCTTCCCATCTAGTTTGAAATTCAGATACATCTTGGAAGATGGAGGGCTTGAAAAGTCTGAGTCCTCTTGGTATTAGTTTTTTGTCAAGATATTTCTGTATATTGACACTGTCCAACCAGTGTCTGGACTCAGACTTTAACAGGTCCTCCAACCTTCGGAAATCATCTTTTAATTTAACATTTGTTCTTTCCTCTTTGCCTCTCTCCATGGGAGTATCCCATTTTGAGAGGTAAAGTTGCCTCCTACTGAGTCTATCATTATAATTGGAAAAACAACTCATGCTGCCCCTTGAAAACTATGTGTTGAGTGCAAGAAAAATAGAACTAGCCAACCTAGGTTGGAAAGGGCGCTATGGGTGTAATTCCAATTAAAGTGTACAGCAGCTGCCTGGATAGGTTAGTTACACCTATAAAGAATTACGAACTAAATACAACAACAATAAGGCTGCGCTTAGAGATGAATTGTCGGAATAACCAATAAAAATGTATTATACTTAAAATCTGTCAGTTAGACAATTAAAAAATGAGTATACACTGTTGAGAATAGCCTCTAATCACCATTTAAACAATACATAAGCCTGTTCCAAATTGGCCGTGGAACCCTATATACTTAGAACCAGATAGATCCTGGGGCTATAGCATAGTCCCTGGGCTGGAAGAATATGTCCCAACGCTGGAGGATTAGCAGTTCCAATAATGAAGCATGATTTATGGAAAGTCCTCACCAGTTGTGCGTGTTGATGAACAAAAGTCCAGTCCTTAATTGCGGATGTGGTTCAAATAGAGCAGTTTGTGGGGTCCACAGTGGTCCAAGCTGAGGTGATAGGCTGTAGTGGGATGATCAGAAGGCTCACACCTGACGCGTTTCACAGCTTTCTGCTGCTTTCTCAAAGGTGACTGTAGTTCACAACTGACAGTGTATTTATACTATAGTTAATTACCTCATTCAAAACGTGTGTGGACAATTCATCTCTTTATATGTACAAAAACTTAAAAAATAAACCTTTTTTCTTGCTCTAATTAGACTCAGAGGCATAGTGATTAAAAATTAATTATGTTTGTTTATTAAAAATAGTTTAAATTGATCATATACCGGAGCCGCGGGTGTTGGAACGCACGCGAGTCCTCTTGCTTCCGGTCTATGGAACGCAACTGTTGTTATAGTAACGGAGCTTGTTATCCTCACCAATCTTACAGTGCCGATGTAGTCACGTGACCTGTATAGCTTAGCGGGATATCCGTGTGTTGAACCGCATGATGACTCTCCTACTTCCGGTCTATGACCCGCAATTGTTACCATGGCGATGAGGTGTGTTTCCACCCCATCGTCATGGTTCCGTGCGGTCATGTGATCGGACTTTCCGGACATCTTAAATGAGTGGCAGGCATACCTATTTAAATGACGTTCTACCTTTTATAACATATAGAGCACTACCTGGCTGTTATACTTTAAAAAGATCAATACAGAACTTACATCTTATCTCTATTTAGTTTTATCATGAACTTTTACAATCCAACAGTTAGTCCTTATTATATGAACTTAACGACAACAATTATATCAATATCTATATCATTAGGCATATGAAGGAGACATTATAACTTATAGATCATATCCAATAAAATGTTAATATTGCACCATAGTTCAATCTTAACTTATTGTTATATAAATTATTATGCATGTTACCTCTATATACAAATAGGTAAGAGGGATAAGTTACTTGCAGATGGTTTGATTTGGGGACAATTCATAGAGATACAAGGTTTGGTAGGATTAGTACCCAAAAAAACTGCCCAAGGGGCTATTGTATTCCTATGTGATGATAATTTGGGCGGCTTTTCTTTTTATATTATCCTAAAGAGAAAAAAAAGAAGGAAAAAAAAAAATATATATATATATATATATATTCATACCTAACCTGATATGTACATATATATTTTTATTCATATTTTTATGTTTTTTTTTCTCTGACGTCCTAGTGGATGCTGGGAACTCCGTAAGGACCATGGGGAATAGCGGCTCCGCAGGAGACTGGGCACAAAAGTAAAGCTTTAGGACTACCTGGTGTGCACTGGCTCCTCCCCCTATGACCCTCCTCCAAGCCTCAGTTAGATTTTTGTGCCCGGCCGAGAAGGGTGCACACTAGGGGCTCTCCTGAGCTTCTTGGTGAAAGTTTAGTTTTAGGTTTTTTATTTTCAGTGAGACCTGCTGGCAACAGGCTCACTGCATCGAGGGACTAAGGGGAGAAGAAGCGAACCTGCCTGCTTGCAGCCAGCTTGGGCTTCTTAGGCTACTGGACACCATTAGCTCCAGAGGGACCGAACACAGGCCCAGCCTCGGAGCTCGGTCCCAGAGCCGCGCCGCCGGCCCCCTTACAGAGCCAGAAGCAAGAAGAGGTCCGGAAAAATCGGCGGCAGAAGACATCAGTCTTCAACAAGGTAGCGCACAGCACTGCAGCTGTGCGCCATTGTTACTCAGGCACACTTCACACTTCGGTCACTGAGGGTGCAGGGCGCTAGGGGGGGGCGCCCTGAGCAGCAATGTAAACACCTTGGCTGGCATAAATACACCACATATAACCCCCAGGGCTATATGGATGTATTTTAACCCCTGCCAGAACTCACCAAAAAGCGGGAGAAAAGGCCGCCGAGAAGGGGGCGGAGCCTATCTCCTCAGCACACGGGCGCCATTTTCCATCACAGCTCCGCTGGAAGGACGTCTCCCTGACTCTCCCCTGCAGTCCTGCACTACAGAAAAGGGTAAAAAAGAGAGGGGGGCACTAATTTGGCGCAGTTTTAATACTAACAGCAGCTATAAAGGGAAAAGCACATTTTATAGTGGTATTCCTGTCTATATATAGCGCTCTGGTGTGTGCTGGCATACTCTCCCTCTGTCTCCCCAAAGGGCTAGTGGGGTCCTGTCCTCTATCAGAGCATTCCCTGGGTGTGTGCGGTGTGTCGGTACGATTGTGTCGACATGTTTGAGGAGGAAAATGAGATGGAGGCGGAGCAATTGCCTATTATAGAGTTGTCACCCCCTAGGGAGTCGACACCTGAGTGGATGAGCTTATGGAAGGAATTGCGTGACAGTGTCAGCTCTTTACGACAGACAGTTGACGACATGAGACAGCCGGCTACTCAGCTTGTGCCTGTCCAGGGGTCTCAAACGCCATCAGGGGCTTTAAAACGCCCGTTACCTCAAATGGCAGACACAGACACGGATACTGACTCCAGTGTCGATGATGAGGAGACAAACGTGACTTCCACTAGGGCCACACGTTACATGATTGAAGCAATGAAAAATGTATTGCATATCTCTGATAATACAAGTACCACTAAAAAGGGTATTATGTTTGGTGAGAAAAAACTGCCTGTAGTTTTTCCTGTATCCGAGGAATTAAATGAAGTGTGTGATGAGGCGTGGGTTTCCCCCGATAAAAAACTGATAATTCCTAAAAGGTTATTGGCATCGTACCCTTTCCCGCCAGAGGATAGGGCACGTTGGGAAACACCCCCTAGGGTGGATAAAGCGCTCACACGCTTGTCTAAACAGGTAGCACTACCCTCTCCTGATACGGCCGCCCTAAAGGAACCTGCCGATAGAAAGCTGGAGAATATCCTAAAATGTATATACACTCACACGGGTGTTATACTGCGACCAGCAATCGCCTCAGCCTGGATGTGCAGTGCGGGCCTGGCGTGGTCGGATTCCCTGACTGAAAATATTGATACCCTAGATAGGGACAGTATATTACTGACTATAGAGCATTTGAAGGATGCATTTCTATATATGCGTGATGCACAGAGGGATATTTGCCGACTGGCATCAAGAGTTAGCGCGCTGTCCATTTCTGCAAGAAGAGGTTTATGGACGCGGCAGTGGTCAGGTGATGCGGATTCTAAAAGGCACATGGAAGTATTGCCTTATAAGGGGGAGGAGTTATTTGGGGTAGGTCTATCAGACCTGGTAGCCACGGCAACTGCTGGAAAATCCAAATTTTTACCCCAGGTAGCTTCTCAACCTAAGAAGACGCCGTATTATCAGGCGCAGTCCTTTCGGCCCCATAAGGGCAAGCGGGCAAAAGGCGCCTCATTTCTGCCCCGTGGCAGAGGGAGAGGAAAAAGGCTGCAACAAACAGCCAGTTCCCAGGAACAAAAGCCCTCTCCCGCCTCCGCAAAGTCCTCAGCATGACGCTGGGGCTTTACAAGCGGACTCAGGCACGGTGGGGGCCCGTCTCAAGAAGTTCAGTGCGCAGTGGGCCCACTCGCAAGTGGACCCCTGGATCCTTCAGGTGGTATCTCAGGGGTACAAATTGGAATTCGAGACGTCTCCCCCTCGCCGTTTTCTAAAGTCTGCTTTACCGACGTCTCCCTCAGACAGGGAGGCAGTATTGGAAGCCATTCACAAGCTATATTCCCAGCAGGTGATAATCAAGGTACCCCTCCTACAACAGGGAAAGGGGTACTATTCCACACTATTTGTGGTACCGAAGCCGGATGGCTCGGTGAGACCAATTTTAAACCTAAAATCCTTGAACAAAGGTTCAAATTCAAGATGGAGTCACTCAGGGCAGTGATTGCAAACCTGGAAGAAGGGGACTATATGGTGTCTCTGGACATCAAAGATGCTTACCTACATGTCCCAATTTACCCTTCTCACCAAGGGTACCACAGGTTTGTGGTACAGAACTGTCACTATCAGTTTCAGACGCTGCCGTTTGGATTGTCCACGGCACCCCGGGTCTTTACCAAGGTAATGGCCGAAATGATGATACTCCTTCGAAGGGAGTTTTAGTTATCCCTTACTTGGACGATCTCCTGATAAGGGCAAGATCCAGGGAACAGTTGGAAATCGGAGTAGCACTATCTCAGATAGTGCTGCGCCAGCACGGTTGGATTCTCAATATTCCAAAATCGCAGCTGATCCCGACGACACGACTTCTATTCCTAGGGATGATCCTGGACACAGTCCAGAAAAAGGTGTTTCTCCCGGAGGAGAAAGCCAGGGAGTTATCCGAACTAGTCAGAAATCTCCTAAAACCAGGCCAAGTCTCAGTGCATCAATGCACAAGGGTCCTGGGAAAGATGGTGGCTTCTTACGAAGCAATCCCATTCGGCAGATTCCACGCAAGAACCTTCCAGTGGGATCTGCTAGACAAATGGTCCGGGTCGCATCTTCAGATGCATCAGCGGATAATCTTGTCACCAAGGACAAGGGTGTCTCTCCTGTGGTGGTTGCAGAGTGCTCATCTTCTAGAGGGCCGCAGATTCGGCATTCAGGACTGGGTCCTGGTGACCACGGATGCCAGCCTGAGAGGCTGGGGAGCAGTCACACAGGGAAGAAATTTCCAGGGCTTGTGGTCAAGCCTGGAGACATCACTTCACATAAATATCCTGGAGCTAAGGGCCATCTACAATGCTCTAAGCCTAGCAAGACCTCTGCTTCAAGGTCAGCCGGTGCTGATCCAGTCAGACAACATCACGGCAGTCGCCCACGTAAACAGACAGGGCGGCACAAGAAGCAGGAGGGCAATGGCAGAAGTTGCAAGGATTCTTCGCTGGGCGGAAAATCATGTGATAGCAGTGTTCATTCCGGGAGTGGACAACTGGGAAGCAGACTTCCTCAGCAGACACGACCTCCACCCGGGAGAGTGGGGACTTCACCCAGAAGTCTTCCACATGATTGTGAACCGTTGGGAAAAACCAAAGGTGGACATGATGGCGTCCCGCCTCAACAAAAAACTAGACAGGTATTGCGCCAGGTCAAGGGACCCTCAGGCAATAGCTGTGGACGCTCTGGTAACACCGTGGGTGTACCAGTCAGTGTATGTGTTCCCTCCTCTGCCTCTCATTCCCAAGGTACTGAGAATCATAAGAAGGAGAGGAGTAAGGACTATACTCGTGGCTCCGGATTGGCCAAGAAGGACTTGGTACCCGGAACTTCAAGAGATGCTCACAGAGGACCCGTGGCCTCTACCTCTAAGAAAGGACCTGCTCCAGCAGGGACCCTGTCTGTTCCAAGACTTACCGCGGCTGCGTTTGACAGCATGGCGGTTGACCGCCGGATCCTGAAGGAAAAAGGCATTCCGGATGAAGTCATCCCTACCCTGATCAAAGCCAGGAAGGATGTAACCGTACAGCATTATCACCGTATTTGGCGTAAATATGTTGCGTGGTGCGAGGCCAGGAAGGCCCCTACAGAGGAATTTCAACTGGGTCGTTTCCTGCATTTCCTGCAAACAGGACTGTTTATGGGCCTAAAATTAGGGTCCATTAAGGTTCAAATTTCGTCCCTGTCGATTTTCTTCCAGAAAGAACTGGCTTCAGTTCCTGAAGTTCAGATGTTTGTCAAGGGGGTACTGCATATACAGCCTCCTTTTGTGCCTCCAGTGGCACCTTGGGATCTCAATGTAGTTTTGGGGTTCCTAAAATCACATTGGTTTGAACCACTCACCACTGTGGACTTAAAATATCTCACATGGAAAGTGGTAATGCTGTTGGCCCTGGCTTCAGCCAGGCGTGTCTCAGAATTGGCGGCTTTATCCTATAAAAGCCCTTACCTAATTTTTCAATAGGACAGGGCAGAATTGAGGACTCGTCATCAATTTCTCCCTAAGGTGGTTTCAGCGTTTCACTTGAACCAGCCTATTGTGGTACCTGCGGCTACTAGGGACTTGGAGGACTCCAAGTTGCTGGACGTAGTCAGGACCCTGAAAATATATGTTTCCAGGACGGCTGGAGTCAGAAAATCTGACTCGCTGTTTATCCTGTATGCACCCAACAAGCTGGGTGCTCCTGCTTCTAAGCAGACTATTGCTCGTTGGATTTGTAGTACAATTCAGCTTGCACATTCTGTGGCAGGCCTGCCACAGCCAAAATCTGTAAAAGCCCATTCCACAAGGAAGGTGGGCTCATCTTGGGCGGCTGCCCGAGGGGTCTCGGCTTTACAACTTTGCCGAGCAGCTACTTGGTCAGGGGCAAACACGTTTGCTAAATTCTACAAATTTGATACCCTGGCTGAGGAGGACCTGGAGTTCTCTCATTCGGTGTTGCAGAGTCATCCGCACTCTCCCGCCTGTTTGGGAGCTTTGGTATAATCCCCATGGTCCTTACGGAGTTCCCAGCATCCACTAGGACGTCAGAGAAAATAAGAATTTACTTACCGATAATTCTATTTCTCGTAGTCCGTAGTGGATGCTGGGCGCCCATCCCAAGTGCAGATTGTCTGCAATACTTGTACATAGTTATTGTTACAAAAATCGGGTTATTATTGTTGTGAGCCATCTTTTCAGAGGCTCCTCTGTTATCATGCTGTTAACTGGGTTCAGATCACAGGTTGTACAGTGTGATTGGTGTGGCTGGTATGAGTCTTACCCGGGATTCAAAATCCTTCCTTATTGTGTACGCTCGTCCGGGCACAGTATCCTAACTGAGGCTTGGAGGAGGGTCATAGGGGGAGGAGCCAGTGCACACCAGGTAGTCCTAAAGCTTTACTTTTGTGCCCAGTCTCCTGCGGAGCCGCTATTCCCCATGGTCCTTACGGAGTTCCCAGCATCCACTACGGACTACGAGAAATAGAATTATCGGTAAGTAAATTCTTATTATTTTTATTATTATTATTTATTCATTCTTACACTCAGGGGAATTTTAAATATGCTTGGTATTTATTGGTTCTGAGATGGTTCACTTAAATTACACAATTAAGTTCTACTGATTCATTTAGGCCTGCTGGAAATATGCTGTTCATTTTCAGCATCCAATAGACTTCCTGTCTACATAAAGTTTTGTAACGGTCTCCACCACGTGGAGTTCTGGGTATGAATTCTAAGCCTAATACCTTAAGGCAATTAGGATTGCCGTGATGATTATCAGCATAGTGTTTTGACACACTATGTGTGTAAATTTTCTTAATAATATTTCTACGGTGCTCAAGAAATCTCGTTCTCAATGGGCGGGTGGTTCTGCCAATATACTTCAGACCACAACCACATGTTAACATGTAAATTATATAAGAAGTATTACAATTCATGTATGTTTTTAGCTCATAAAAATTCTCCCCCTCATCACTATTAATCCTGAGTGTATGATCAGCCGCATATTTACAGGTCAAACATCTGTTCCCTCCGCATTTATAGAATCCCTTTATTTTCATATTATGTTGTGATAACCAATTGGTGTTTGCAGAGCTATCCTTTTCTTTAATTCCTTTTAGATAGCTTGGTGCTAAAATGTTTTTGAAAGACCTATTTTTACGAAAAACAAAATTCGGTTCTTTAGGGAGAAAGTTTATCAGTATATTATCTTGTTTTAAGATGTCATAGTTCTTGGTGACAATCTTCTTGATATCTATATAACAACTGTTATAGGTGGAAATAAATGACATATCTGTCTTTATATTACCATCGTTTTTATTTAGTTTCCTTTCTGAAGGATTGAGGAGTTCATCTCTGTTTAGCTCCCTAACTTCTTTCAACGCTTTTTGTACTAAGTGACCTGGATACCCTCTGTCTACAAATGAGTCTACCATAGTTTTAGCTTGATTATCAAAAGTGTGTAGATCTGAACAATTTCTCCTAATGCGGAGTAGTTGACTCTTGGGAATACTCCTTTTCCATGCTGAATGATGTGCACTGTTGAAGTGTAAATAAGAATTCGTTCCAACACCCGCGGCTCCGGTATATGATCAATTTAAACTATTTTTAATAAACAAACATAATTAATTTTTAATCACTATGCCTCTGAGTCTAATTAGAGCAAGAAAAAAGGTTTATTTTTTAAGTTTTTGTACATATAAAGAGATGAATTGTCCACACACATGTTTTGAATGAGGTAATTAACTATAGTATAAATACACTGTCAGTTGTGAACTACAGTCACCTTTGAGAAAGCAGCAGAAAGTTGTGAAACGCGTCAGGTGTGAGCCTTCTGATCATCCCACTACAGTCTATCACCTCAGCTTGGACCACTGTGGACCCCACAAACTACTCTATTTGAACCACATCCGCAATTAAGGACTGGACTTTTGTTCATCAACACGCACAACTGGTGAGGACTTTCCATAAATCATGCTTCATTATTGGAACTGCTAATCCTCCAGCGTTGGGACATATTCTTCCAGCCCAGGGACTATGCTATAGCCCCAGGATCTATCTGGTTCTAAGTATATAGGGTTCCACGGCCAATTTGGAACAGGCTTATGTATTGTTTAAATGGTGATTAGAGGCTATTCTCAACAGTGTATACTCATTTTTTAATTGTCTAACTGACAGATTTTAAGTATAATAAATTTTTATTGGTTATTCCGACAATTCATCTCTAAGCGCAGCCTTATTGTTGTTGTATTTGCTGCTGAACTACCTTTGAGGTATAATCGATACAATATCTTGTGCTGAGAGACATTGTAACATACATGAATTAGCTACAATTGCTAACAGACTTTGTCCCAGTTTGGCTGCATACGGAACCTGTCCATACTTATTAGCTGATTAATAAGGCTTTCCAGTTTAAAGGACTGACACCCGTTATATGCCATCAGCTACACGTTATTAAGCTGCGGTAACCTAGTGACTAACATAGCACCATTTTTTAATTTTTTAATATGTAATTACATGTTTTTCTGTGTTTTTTTATACATGCTCATAATATGTGTGTTGATATGTGTATTAAAAAAATATCATTTTTAGACAAACATTTCAGCTCTCCATTCATTAATTATTTTTGTTCCCTTGACTGCTGCCGTTTTCTTTTGTTTTGTTGTATACCCATTGCCTTTTACAGCCGCGAACGAGGGGTCCGTAATTTCATTTATATCCATATTGGCGCTGTCAGCAGAATTTTATTTTCCCTGTCGTCCATTGCCAAACAGCTAACCATCCACAATGGGAAAAGAAAAGACACACATCTACATCGTTGTCATTGGACACGTGGATTCCGGGAAGTCCACAACAACTGGACATCTTTTCTACAAATGCTGTGGAATTGACAAGTGAACCATTGAAAAGTTTGAGAAGGAAGCTGCTGAGATGGGAAAGGGCTCCTTTAAATACGCTTGGGTCTTGGACAAACTTAAGGCTGAACGTGAACGTGGTATTACTATTGACATCTCCCTCTGGAAATTTGAAACAAGCAAATACTATGTCACAATTATTGATGCTCCTGGCCATAGAGACTTCATCAAGAACATGATCACTTGTACTTCTCAGGCTGCCTGTGCTGTCCTGATGGTTGCTGCTGGTTTTGGTGAGTTTGAAGCTGGCATCTCAAAGAATGGACAAACTCGTGATCATGCTCTTCTGGCCTACACCCTGGGTGTGAAACAGCTCATTGTTGGTGTCAACAAAATGGACTCTACTGAGCCACCATACAGTCAGAAGAGATACGAGGAAATTGTAAAGGAAGTAAGCACTTACATCAAGAAGATTGGCTACAACTCAGATACTGTTGCTTTCATACCCATCTCTGGCTGGAATGGTGACAACAAGCCTGAACCCAGTGCTAATATGCCTTGGTTCAAGGAATGGAGTATCACCCGTAAAGAAGGAAAGGGCAGTGGAACTACTCTGCTTGAAGCTCTTGACTGCATTCTGCCACCAAGCCGCCCCACTGATAAGCCTCTACAGGATGTCTACAAGATTGGTGGTATTGGAACAGTAGCAGTTGGTCATGTGGAAACTGGTGTCCTGAAACCAGGCATGGTAGTTACTTTTACCCCAGTCAATGTAACAACTGAAGTAAAGTCTGTGGAAATGCACCATGAAGCTCTGACTGAGGCTATGCCCAGTGACAATGTTGGTTTTAACGTAAAGAACATTTCTGTGAAGGACATCCGTCGTGGTAACATTGTTGGTGATAGCTAGAATGGCCCACCTCTGGAAGCTGGTGGCTTCACTGCACAGGTTATCATCCTGAACCATCCAGGCCAAATCAGTGCTGGGTATGCACCTGTGCTGGATTATCATACTGCTCACATAGCTTGCAAGTTTGCTGAGCTCAAGGCAAAGATTGATCGTCGTTCTGGTAAGAAACTGGAAGAAAACCCCAAGTCTCTGAAGTCTGGTGACGCTGCCATTGTTGAAATGGTCCCTGGGAAACCCATGTGTGTGTAGAGCTTCTCTGACTATCCTCCCCTTGGACGCTTTGCTGTGCGTGACATGAGACAAACTGTTGCCATTGGTGTCATCAAGGCAATTGAGAAGAAGGCTGCAGGAAGTGGCAAAGTTACAAAATCTGCACAGAAGGCCCAGAAAACAAAATTAATATTTCTAAAATGCATTACCACCTCAGTCATAACCAGTGGTGGAAGAACGGTCTCAGAACTGTTTGTCTTAATTGGCCATTTCAGTTCAATAGTAAAAGACTGGTTAATTATTACAATGCATCGTAAAAGCTTCAGAAGGAAAGGAATGTTTATGGACCATTTTGTTTGTGGCAGTTTTAAGTTATTACTGTTTTAAATCAGTAATTTTTAAGTGGAAACAACTTGACCAAAATCTGTCACCATATTTGAGACCATTAAAAAAAGTTAATTATGAATAAGATCTAGGCCCGCTTCCCGCATACCCCTGCCAGCCTTCAGCTTCCCTCTGGCCGCAGGCTGCGCCACTCCCTGCTGGGGAGGAACAGCCAGTAGCTGAGGGCCAGGAGCCAAAGCGGATGGGGGTGAGACACACACACGCTCACTCACTCTCGCTTTCTTGCTATCTCTCACTCTCTTTCTCACCTGGTGCAATGCTGTAAGGGGCTACCTGGTGCAATGTATATAATAGGCTACCTGCAGCAATGTGTATAATGGACTACCTGCTGCAGTGTGTACAAGGGGCTACCTGGTGCAATGTATATAATGGGCTACCTGCTGCAATGCTATAAGGGGCTACCTGGTGCAATGTGTTTTATTGGCTACCTGCTGCAATGTGATAATGGGCTACCTGGTGAAATGTGTATAATGGGCTACCTGGTGCAATGTGTATAAGGGGCTACCTGGTGCAATGTGTATAAGGGGCTACCTGGTGCAATGTGTATAAGGGGCTACCTGGTACAATGTGTATAATGGGCTACCTGGTGCAATGTGTATAAGGGGCTACCTGGTGCAATGTGTATAATTGGCTACCTGCTGCAATGTTTAAAAGGGGCTACCTGGTGCAATGCTATAATGGGCTACCTTGTGCAACATGTGTTGGAGATAGACTCCGTATGTCAATGTCCTTCGGTCATCTGTTTAATACCCTTGAACATCAGTCAATGGTTCTGTACTTAGCAGCCGGCTGGAGACCAGAAATAATGAGACAACACACAGGAGATATGTAGAAGCTCAGCAAGCCATTTATGATCTGACTCGTTGCTTTAGGAGCCTTTATTTATACACAAAGGAATAAAGGTATGGCAGTGTGTTAGCCAATCAAAGTACACCGTGTGCAAAGATAAACAATGATTTAATGAAACCAATTATAGCATTCCTGTATATATTCTTATCACTGTTTGCTCAATTATTTAATGAGAAGGCCTTTCTCTTATCGCCATCTGGACATTAATCTTGAAAGCCTTCTTTCCATTGTCACCTGGACATTCCAAAACATACTCCTTTAATGTTCTCATCACGCAATTAAAGTTTTATCTTAGCCTAGGAGTTTACTAAATGTCCTTGTGACTGCAGCTGGAGAAATCATATTGCTCTCAACAAAATAGTTTCTCACATAAATATCTATGTAATTCATTTAAGGAAATTACATATACTAGCTGGCTATGTTCATTGATTATTGCAATGAACATTCTAATCAAAACCAAATTATGAGACATAGAATCACATAACTACTTATTGGGTTGAAACCTATTTTATAGCATTATACGTGCTTTTAGTTATTAAATACAAAGCTTACAACAATTATTAAGATGTTTTTATATTTATAATTGTTCTATTTCCTTCAAAACGCTTAAAGGTCCTTTTCTGGGCATCTTGCCAATATCTGGGAATCTTGCCAAAAAATACTATCTAGCAACTATAAATCTGCAGGTGTGAATTCCTTAGCCTAACAAGCTACATATACATGTAGAGAGTCTCTTCCCTATCAGGTCATCATTTTTAACAAGCTACTGACTTCTTATCATATAGTAAGTTTCGTTTATGCAAGTACAAAAATTCACTTAATAAACTCTTAAAGGGGTAGGTAGGATTAATAACCCATATATGCATCTGAGCTGATCCTTGACCATTATCAATATGTTGGAGTGCATATTTCTTATACAGGTTGCTAGGGCTAAGGGTCTCATGCATATATCAGATAAATGTCAGCATTACTTATAAACCTATATAAAAAAAGCTTGAAATACATCTAGAATGGCTGCCATTATACAAAATGGCTGATAGCTGTTTTAGCATTATGCTGTCTCTTTAACATATATAATGGGCTACCTGGTGCAACATGTCTAAGGGGCTACCTGGTGCAACATGTATAAGGGGCTACCTGGTGCAACGTGTATAATAGGCTACATGGTGCAATGTGTATAATAGGCTTGACCTGGCGCAATGTGTATAAGAAGCTCTACCTGGCACAATGTGTATAAGAAGCTGTAGCTGGCACAATGTGTATAAGAAGTTCTACCTGGCACAATGTGTATACAGCAGTCCCATCCCCCCTCCCCCACATAAGAGCAGCGGTCCTCCATGGCATTCTCCCCTCCCACCGCTGCATCAGAGCAGCAGCGGATGGAGGGCGGACGTACAGGCGGGTTGGGAGGAATGGCTGTAGATGAACTGAGCACCCGAGCAAAAGTACAGACGGTGAGTTATTAAGCCCTGTAAACAGGGGATGGGGGGGTTGGATGTTCGGCGGCTGATATCATTGTGCTTGGGGAGGGGTGGACAATATCATTGTGTGCCTAGGGGCAGCCTGACCCCTAAATCCGGCTCTGGGCCCGCTGTGACAACCCGCTCCATAGTAAATTAGTAAATCTACCCATAGCCTTTGACCACACACCATCATAGTAACATGCTAAAGATGATAAACATAACTACTGTTTTATTTCCTTGTATTCAACATGTCATTTTGGTGATCCCATTTGTACTAGAGAAGAACTGACCACTGTTCTTCTCTAGTACAAATGGGATGCTATATTTCTTGTGTTGTCAGGTTGCAATTTTTATTTAATTATAGGGGCTGGGTGGGGAGCAGCATTTTATTGTTTCTGGGCAAAGTATTATCAAATGTCTCACACATATAAAAATATTGAAAATAATCACCCCACATGCCAATCTGACCTCCCCACATGCCTGCACATATCATGTCACACTGACCTCCCAACATGCTTGCACATATCACTCTACATGCCATAATAACCTTCCCGTGTGCCTGCACATACCATCTTACATGCCACACTAGCCTTCCCACTTGCCTGCACATACCACCACACTTGCCACTCTGGTTGCTGTCTCCTATGCTACGTAACTGGTTCTTGTCCATCCGTCCATCTCCGATACAGCTTGCCACCGCTGTGTCTTACGCTTGTTTGTGTATTCCCAGTACCATCTTCGGTACATACCAGCCACCGGACATACAAAGGCACTAGCTGAGGAGAAAATTTACATTTACAGAGGAGAATGGGCCTAATTCAGATCTGTTCGCTTGCTAGCTATTTTTTGCCGCGCTGCGAACAGATAGACGCATGCGCAGTAGTTACCTGATCGCTGTGCAGAGAAAAACGCTAGCGAGCGAACAGATCTGAATTAGGCCCAATGTCCTAACAGAACTCTCACTTCACTGTGTGGATGCTAGAACCATGGGGTATAGAGGTGGCTGTAGGAGCACAGGCACTGTGTGGATGCTGGAACTGTGGGGTATAGAGGTGGCTGTAGGAGAGCAGGCCACTGTGTGGGCACTGGAACTGTGGGGTATCTAGGTGGCTGTTGGAGCACAAGCACTGTGTGGATGCTGGAACTGTGGGGTATAGAGGTGGCTGTAGGAGCGCAGGCACATTGTGGATGCTGGACCCGTAGAGTATGGAGGTGGCTGTAGGAGCGCAGGTACTGTGGATGCTGGAACCATAAAGTTGTTAAAGTTCAAATGAAGAAAGTAATTATAATTGAGAGTTCTCCGTTGTGATGATATTCAGCATATAGAATTTATTATAAAAGAAGGAACCACACCCAATATTCCCTGCAGAGGAGTGTGGACCAGGACAAAATTCACCATGAGCCTGTGTCTTCAGAACACTGACTTTACATATTTATAACATTAGACAATCAAAACAAGGCGTACATATAGATTCAATCATAGAGATACATTGGTTGATGACCGAGAAGAGGAAAAAACAATGTGTTCCCTAATGCACACCGAGTGAAAAATATTACTGCATAATAGTCCGATAATACGGAGATCTTAGTTGCGTATATCTGCAGATATAGGGTTAAGCCCCCAGGCCGATCGACAAGGCTTCTCCGTCACTGGGGGTCCCTAATACTAGGAAATGCCAAATATGGTCAGATTAGCTAATTAAAGAGAATGGTATTATCCACAAGATGGCAGACTTGTCCATGAATCTTGAATCTCCAATACATAACAATTAGGTTCTCCAGTAGGCTTCGTTGTCATAAAGGTCATTCTTGTTCATAATAACGTGTTGTTGTCCAAAGTGGAGGTTCATCAGATTTCACAGAATATGTCCTTCTTGTGATTCCACCAAGTCTCGAACAATATCATTGAGCACTCGTTACACAAAAGGCCTTGCTACTAGTCATGTAAACATCTTAACCAAATGATGCACAAGTGTTGAAATAAGACACTGTTTAAAGGGAACGTAGTACAGTATTAAGAATCATAGCATAATTAATGAGACAATACAGATATATTTGATTTAACTTCAACAAAGTATACAGGTAGGAGTACGGGCACATTGTGGATGCTGGAACCATGGAGGATAGAGGTGGCTGTAAGAGCGTGGGGCACATTGTGGATGTTGAAACTGTGGGGTATAGAGGTGGTTGTAGGAGCACGGACACTGCGTGGATGTTGGAACCATGGGGTATAGAGGTGTCTCTAAAAGCGCAGGCACATTGTGGATGCTGGAACCATGGAGCATAGAGGTGACTGTAGGAGCATGGGCACATTGTGGATGCTGGAACCATGGGGTATAAAGGTGGTTATAGGAGCATGGGCACTGTGTGGGCACTGGAACTGTGGGGCATAGAGGTGGCTGTAGGAGTCCAGGCACTGTGTTGGTGCTGGTACTGTGGGTATAGAGGTGTCTGTAGGAGAGCGGGCACTGTGTTGGCGCTGGAAATGTGGGGTATAGAGGTGGCTGTAGGAGCGCGGGCACTGTGTGGATGTTTGAACTGTGGGGTATAGAGGTGGCTGTAGGAGAGTGGGCATTGTGTGGATGCTGGAACTGGGGTATAGAGGTGGCTGTAGGAGAGCGGGCATTGTGTGGATGCTGGAACTGTGGGGTATAGAGGTGGTTATAGGAGCGCGGGCACTGTGTGGATGCTGTAACTGTGGGGTATAGAGGTGGCTGTAGGAGTCCGGGCACTGTGTTGGCGTTGGAACTGTGGGGTATAGAGGTGGATGTAGGAGCGCGGGCACTGTGTGGATGCTGGAACTGTGGGGTATAGAGGTGGCTGTAGGAGTCCAGGCACTGTGTGGATGCTGGAACTGTGGGGTATAGAGGTGGCTGTAGGAGAGCGGGCACTGTGTGGATGTAGGAACTGTGGGGTATAGAGGTGGCTGTAGGAGTGCAGGAACATTAAGACCCTCTGTACTGTGGCACCTATGGCAGCATTAGGTTATTATGTTACTGATTAGTGTGTCATTAGCTTCAGCTGCTGCCGGTGTTACAGCTGCTGACACTGCATGCTAGGAAGGGGGGATAGGTGCTGGGCAGCGCCTCATACTGCCGGGGCCCATTCCTCCTGCTGTCAGACCTCCGGAGGGGTGACCCGGTCACTGCCATAACGGCAGGCAGCCTCTCTGCACGAGACAGCGCTCTGGAGCTATGGCAGTATCTGTCTCTCATCACACTGGATGTAGGGAGCTGTGGTGAGCTGCGCTCTGCACCCGGTCACTGGGCTGGCACACATAAGAGCACAGCCTGCTAAGGGGGCAGGTGATGGATGACGTCAGTCACCTTCCTCACTAAGCTCTGACAGGGAAGACATTGTACAGCTGTATCCTAATTCCTGTCAGTGTATGTAGTGTACTCAGTGCTGGGCCTGAGGAGGAGGAGCCTAATTCCTGTCAGTGTATGTAGTGTAGTCAGTGCTGGGCCTGAGGAGGAGGAGCCTAATTCCTGTCAGTGTATATAGTGTAGTCAGTGCTGGGCCTGAGGAGGAGGAGGAGGAGCCTAATTCCTGTCAGTGTATGTAGTGTAGTCTGTGCTGGGTCTGAGGGAGGAGGAGCCTGTGTGGTGTGTGGTCCGGCCTGTTTGTGTGAGGGGCCATCTCCCTTATACAGGCGGCGACCTGTACTGACAGCAGCACCTGATTGGTTCGTGGTATATGCACACCCTTTCCTTTACTCCAGCACATTTGGGGCTATCATACATTGCAGGGGCAGCTAGGGTCTTCCTTACAGCACAGGACAGGCGGGGGATGGCTGAGTGTTGGGTCTTATCTGTAGGTACCAGAGGTACAGCAGGTGCAGGCGTCTTGCCTGGGCGAGTAGTGTAACATGGGACATTTCTGCCATTGTCTATACACTTACACAAGTTACTATGCGGTAATTGTGGCCACTGTTCCTGTAACAAGTCCAGGCTGAGTCAGTGTGTGACCCTACATGTAACCTTGTACTCGGTGGCAGGCGGTGGTCTCCTCATTACTCAGTAGGGAAGTCCTCACCTCCCCACTGACTGTACATAGAATCACTATACTTACTGTAATGTAATGTTCTGTATCCATTCCCCGCAGGTGGGTGCAGCTCTAGAAATCCGGCAGACCCCTGTGAGACCCCTCTGTACTCTCCGGGCTGTATAGAGGAAGAGAACAGGACTGTGACACAGGAATATCAGGTAGAGGAACCTGCTCTGACCTCTCCTCCTCGCACATCCGCTCCTCACATTGCAGGATATTGTGTTATTCCCATGTCCCCGCCCTGTGTGTGTCCTATAGAGATGTCCCGTGTAACGTGTGGGTGGGACACGTATGTGACACATGTTCTTGTATGACAGGCTGAGCCAGGACACGTGATATATCACCGGCAGTGTAAGGAAGAGGCCGTTCCTGCTGAGATCAGCCCAGGTGAGAGAGACGCAGACGCTCTGGGGATATAATATTGCTGTATGGGGAGAAGTATTTATATTACTGGAGATGTGGCTTATATGTGACGTTACATACATGGGAGGGAAGAGCAGCTTATCTCAGCGCTATAACATGGAACACATGACAAGATACTGAGACAGTTGTACATCACAGCCGCCATCTTTACCATGCAGTGACACGTCTCTTCATTCTGATGTCACCGCGCCGCACACAGAGGTTTAGGAACCTGGTGACCCCAACTAGACACCTTCTGTATAACCAGCCGCACTGACTGCTGGGGGTGCCCTCTATTCCTGAGATCATTCCCAGCGCTGCAGGTCTCTCGGGCGTCCCTGACGTTTGTATATTAATTAGCTTTATAATGATCTGTTGTTATTAATAATAATACTGATATTAATGTTGCTGTGCCTGCTGATCCCCTGCCACAGAGTCTAGCACAGTCCTAGGGGAGAACATTAGGTGCTGGTGGAGTTATCCTTCCTCCAGATCTCAGGTCCAGTCACTCCCAGCATTACCCCTGACACGCTGTGTCACATGCAGGGACGTCACCTGTTACTTCCTGTCTGGGAAATCCTGGTAATCAGGGGGTGAAATAGGGCAGAACACCGGGCGGCATGTAAGAAGGTCAGAGCCCAGTGGTGTCCTCTAAGAGATCAGTAGTGCAATCCCCGGGTAACACATGAGACATCACAAATATTCCCCAACCATAGTCTCAGTGTAATGTGGTCCTGTGGAAGGGGTGGTCTTCAGTATGCCAACTGTCGGGATCCTGGCGCACAGTATACCGGCGCCGGGAATCCCGACAGCCGGCATACCAACACTTTTTCTCCCTCGTGGGGGTCCACGCCTCCCCGTGTCCGCAGCGTGGCGAGTGCAGCGTGGCGAGCGCAGCGAGCCCGCAAGTGGCTCATTTGCGGTCGCCACGCTGTCGTTATGCCGGCGGTCGGGCTCCCGGCGCCGGTATGCCATACTACACCCCTGTGGAAGTACCGTTAGGGGTAGTAGTACAATACCCCCTCCCCTGGTCTCATCACAGTAAGTATAACAATCTACATTTCCCCGTCGCTGCTGACTGCGGCGCTGCAGGAGAATGGACCATTAGCAGTGATCGGGATAAGGTTTTATTTGCAGGACTTTGGTTCTATGTTACTCCGCCATATCCGTCACTATAATGTGTGTGTATCAGCTGAGGTCTTCTTCTGCATTATCATTTATACATATGTGTCTATTCCCCACAGGTGGGTGTAACCCTACACACCCCGCAGACCCATGTGACACCCCTCTCTATACTCCGGGGTGTATGGGAGAAGAGAACAGGATGATCAGCCAGGATTATCAGGTAGAGGAACCTGCTCTGACCTCTCCCAGCTCCTCACATGTCTCACATTGCAGGATCTTGTGTTATTCCCATGTCCCCGCCCTGTGTGTGACTCCTATACAGATGTCCCGTGTAACGTGTGGGTGGGACACGTATGTGACACATGTTCTTGTATGACAGGCTGTGCCAGAAGACGGGATGTGTTACCAGCAATGTAAAGAAGAGGACGTTCCTGCTGAGATCAGATCAGGTGAGAGAGATGGACATACAGACAGTGCTGTCATACAGGTGATATGTACAGAGGTCTCTGCTGCCTGGGAAGAGGGCCCTGCCTGTCAGTACTTACAGTATATAGAGAGGGGGGTAATATGTGGGGTGAGCTGGGACAGAGAGTAGGTGGGAGGTCAGGGGGGTAGAGTAATGGCCTTATTAGGAGGGCTGATGGGCCTACAGGTGAGACATAAGGGCCCGTGTGAAGGTGTGGGCGCTGGGACTGTAAAGAACCATGACACTTTCTTCTGTACTGGTGATAATCTGCTAGGTGTAGCGGGGGAGTGATGCCAGCTCTCTGTCACTATAAGGAGGTGACGTAAGCTGTGGGCCCTCATGGCGATCTACATGATACAAGTGGTCAGTTTGTTACCGCCGGCACCAGGGCTTAAAGAGGTCTTGGAGAGGGGGTTGAACTCATTTACCCTACCCCCCCCCCCCCACTTCCCCACCCATCACATTAGCCAGCGCCAAGGCCAGTGCTAGTGTTTTCAGCACCCCCTGCAATCTATGAATTAGTGAACTACTTCCCTTGCTCTATAAAAGGGACATTGATCTCGCAAAGAAGCCGCGCGGTCGCACAATAGTAATTCCAATGACACCACACATTGGGAAAATCTTATTCACATTACACCGCACGTAGTGCCCCGATTTCATATTACACTGCATAGTAATGCCCCTTATTCAGGTTACGTCACTCAGTAGTGCCCTTTATTCACATTGCACTACACAATGGTACCCTTTATAAATGTTATGCCACACAGTAGTGTCCCTTATATACAATGCCCACAGTAGTAGTGCCCCTTACACATAATACTCACAGTAGTGTCCCTTATACACATCTCTGTCCCTCCAGCAGCTCCATGCCCTGTATATCTCCAGCTACTTCCCCACTTCCCTTGTCCCTCCAGCCCCCTCTCATCTTGTCTGCAAGAGCCTTCTCCTCTTCACAGCTCTTCGTAACCTCATGACATCACATACACCGTGCCAGAGAAGGAAACCACTGGGACCTTTGGAGGTGATGAATGTTGTCCAACAGACACAGCATGTGTGAGTACCAGGAGGGGTGGGCTGTAAATGGAGGAGGACCATGCAGCTACCAGGACCTAAGGAAGGGGGAGAGGTGGCTGAAGCTCATCAGTAACACTAGCGCCACCTGTATCATCTATTGACGTAGGTGATGGAGCGGGCTTTTCTGTTGGAATTACTGTTCAGGGCAATGGAGAGGGTGGAACTGAGTTCCCCCTACCATTATAGGTGGTGGAACTCCGTTCCACCTCGTTCCCTCTCACGTTAACCACTTGCCAGCACTGATACCTGGTATTAGCCCATCCAGTTACACCTACCCTTCTTCATATACCCAGAGGGCCTGAGCCTCGGGACAGCCCCCATGCAGACCCACTGTAGCCGGTATTAGTTTCCTCAGTGACTATATCGGGGAGAGGTGGCTGGTAACTACAGGCTTCCGGTGTTATGTTCTGCAGCTTGGCGTGTAAAAGCTGTTTCTCAGACACACTGTCATTGCATCGCTGTAACATCCAGGAGCCAGACCATCACCCCACACACAGTGTAAGAGCTGGTATAGGAAACGTAGACTTGCATGAGGTACACAGGCTTTTGACACCCTTAACTTGAACACACTGGGAGCAGGGAAAGTGAATACCTTTTATAGCCAATGTATAATATAAATACCCATTCCTGGTAAGTATCCTCCTCTTCTGTCCCCTTCATTATGGGCAATATAAAGCAGACTGCCGGCAGCATGGTCCCTATATCTCACTTACTGTACAGAAGACCACCCTGATCCTGTAGATGATTTACCAATGTCCCAAAGCTGAGAATGTATTCCCATGTATGCTGTGCCTGTCCCTTCCCTGCCTCTGACTAGGACACTTACTACACAATTATCAGGAAGGGGTGTGTTGAATGCAAGACCCTGGAGGATCCGTGTCACCCACCATCCCATCTCCTTTGGTTTAATGATGGAATAGCTCACTTTTGCAGCATATTACTTATATCCATCTCTCCTTCCTGCACAGGACCAGACTGTTACAAGATGCGAATGCAGCTTGCATTCTGTTTATGTTCTTATGTTGTGAGTCTGTTGTGTTTCTGTTAGCATCCCAGGTTTTCTTATGTACTTGGTTGGGGTACTGTTGCGGGCCGCCTTTGGAAGGTCTGTGTAACTACAGCCTGTCTCCTGTATGTGTGACCTGTGCAGTCTCACCTGTCAGATACTAAGGCTTGCTTTAAAGAGTTTCCTTTTAAGACTGGAGTTAGGGGTTTCTTAACCCCTCGTCGAGGGAGGGGTACTGTTACAAGCCGCTAGCGGCGCATCAGTGTCACTACACTCCAGCAGCTAGATTCCTGCATGTATCCCTGTGTTCAGCCTCAGCTGTTGTATAATTAGTACCTCTGTGTGTCTAGCTGTCCAGCTGCATTGTATCTTCTCATCAGTAGACTTGTTTCTCTGGCTGTTCTGATTGAGAGTGTCTTTACCTGACGCCGGTTATAGGGTCTCCTGTATGTACCTGGTTCCGGTCATTGTCCTATGGTGGTATCTTGAACCTGTGCAGTTAGTGCTATTATATTACTTGTGATACCCAGTACTGTTTGAATCCTGTGTACCCTGTTCTGCCAGAATCCTGAGTACATTACTCTGTCACCTGAGTTCCTGACTGTGTATGTGAGACCTAATGTGGAAGTTTATTCAGATAAGCTCCAGTTCCAGCCTTACCTTGCCTTGCCTGGGATCCAGGGGACTCCTCTTGTATCTTGTTATCAGTACATTGCTTTGCTCTCCCAAGTTCCTTAAGGGACTCACAGCTAAGTTATTCATTGCTTGTACTTAGTTGCTTATACCACCCTATGCATTCTTACATTTACATACAGTTTGTGTTTAGTTGCTAATACCATCTTGTGCATTGTTGCATTCACATACAGTTTGTGTTTAGTTGCTAATACCATCTTGTGCATTGTTGCATTCATATACAGTTTGTGTTTAGTTGCTAATACCATCCTGTGCATTGTTGCACTCACATACATTATATTACTGATCTCAGCTTGTGAATTGGGCAGCTTAATCAGTGTTGTAGCCAGTGAGCGTCTCTCTGCACTTGTACCTTACTCTTGCCCAGCCTCCAATAGTCGCCTTGTCCATCCATAAGTCCTGGGGGCATCTGAGTACGGGGTGCACCTAATTCGCCCTGGAAAGGCAGCTGCTAAAGGTGAAGCCTAGCATTGCTGGAGGCTAAAAGACTGTTGGGCAAGTGCAATCGTCTGAGTGCCACCTGGTACCACCTGATAGCCCTCGTAACAGTGTAGTCCTCATAACACAGACTGTGATACATTTGGGGGAATAATTAAAAAAAAAACTCCAACAAAATAGCGCCCCGCAGCTGGCCAAACAAAACCATGAAATGTAAAAACCGCAAGCCCAATGTTAATGGTTATAAGTGGAACTAACAACTGTACTGCTGGTGTTGCTGTATTTCCTCCGATATATCTACTCGCTAGGACTGAGATCTTCATCACCATAGTGACTGGTAATTGTCAGTAATAAAATTGTAAAATAATACTGCATTTGGATAATACCTCCGTTCATCCATATAAGGCAGTGGTGGAGGGTAGAGTAAGCTGTGACCAACACGTATGGCCGGATATCCATCCTGTCACTGTCAGTGTAACATATGGGAACACGTGTGGCCGGATATTCCTCCGGATATTCCTCCTGTCACTGTCAGTGTAACATATGGGAACACGTGTGGCCGGATATTCCTCCTGTCACTGTCAGTATAACATATGGGAACACGTGTGGCCGGATATTCCTCCTGTCAGTGTAACATATGGGAACACGTGTGGCCGGATATTCCTCCTGTCACTGTCGGTGTAACATATGGGAACACGTGTGGCCGGATATTTCGCCTGTCACTGTCAGTGTAACATATGGGAACACATGTGGCCGGATATTCCTCCTGTCACTGTCAGTGTAACATATGGAAACACGTGTGGCCGGATATTCCTCCTGTCACTGTCAGTGTAACATATGGGAACACGTGTGGCCGGATATTCCTCCTGTCACTGTTAGTGTAACATATGGGAACACGTGTGGCCGGATATTCCTCCTGTCACTGTCAGTGTAACATATGGGAACACGTGTGGCCGGATATTCCTCCTGTCACTGTCAGTTTAACATATGGGAACACGTGTGGCCGGATATTCCTCCTGTCAGTGTAACATATGGAAACACGTGTGGCCGGATATTCCTCCTGTCACTGTCAGTGTAACATATGGGAACACGTGTGGCCGGATATTCCTCCTGTCACTGTCAGTGTAACATATGGGAACACGTGTGGCCGGATATTCCTCCTGTCACTGTCAGTGTAACATATGGGAACACGTATGG